>NW_011499867.1:495816-607981 GCF_000495115.2 Populus euphratica | reverse complement strand
ATATTGAGAATAATAGTTAAACACGATCACTATTTTCAATAATGGTTAACAAATCAATCCAAAATTTGATGAATATATGATGGACAAGAAATGAGATTCAGGACTCAATGACTAAAAAAAATAAGACACCGAAGATACATTAAGGTTTTATTTTCTACACATTTAGTATTATTTTAAAGATTTTGATCAACAAATTCTAAATACATCTTAAAAAATTGTTAAACATCGTTATAATTTATTAGAGATTTTATTAAGTATTAATTTTAATCTCTTTGATTTTTTTTAAAATCTAGTTAAAATTATTTCATCAAATTTTTTTTAACAATATCAATTATGTTAAAAACAAAATTTAATATATGATGGACAAGAAATGAGATTCAGTACTCAATGACTAAAAAAAATAAGACACCAAAGATATATTAAGGTTTTATTTTCTATACATTTAGTATCATTTTAAAGATTTTGATCAAAAAATTCTAAACACATCTTAAAAAATTATCAAACATGGTTGTAATTTATTAAAGATTTTATTAAATATTAATTTTGACCTTTTTAATGTTTTTTTTTTAAATCTAATTAAAATTATTTCGTCAAGAAATTTTTAACAATACCAATTATGTAAAAAACAAAATTCCAGTGCGTCCTCGATGACCCATGCCTTCTTCCTTCCTTGTTCTTCTCTATTGTCACGTCACCTTATTTTCCTTCTATTTCTTGACGATTGGATCTTCAATTATATTTTTTAATCACTAAATTTTTATAAATATTTGGTTGATTTTTGTTAGGGTTAATTAATTTATAAAAAAAATATTTTGAAACATTTATTAGACAACTATAAGTAGTGTAGAAAAATATATTATGAGATATGACCATCATTTCAAATAATATTTATGTATAACAATGATATTCTGAAATATTATTATATTTAAATTGTGCTATTTTTTAAATGCCTTTTCAACCTATGTTATTTTTTAAAAATCTTTTAGCAAACTATGTTATTTTTCAAAAATAAAAGCTTAAAATACACTATATATAAAAAATTAGATCTCTATACAATGAATAAAACACATACAAAAGAAAAACAATTAGCAAAACTACTGCTAAAATTACTAAATACAGCAAGAAAAACATAAAAATATTCAGACCTCCCTCACAAGGAGGCTACAAAGGAATTGCCCAAAGGACAAAACTTGTGGGTCCCATAATAATAATAATAATAATAATTAAAACCTCCCTAACGAGGAGACCATTATAATAATAATAATAATATATTTTCATGAAAAAAATATTTTTTTTAAAAAAACTATCAACTAAATCTAAGAATTATTGACCCTACCTACCCATTTGCAAAAACAATAGCCTTGAATAGTAAGATGCGCTAGTAACCAGAAACAAGATTTTATAGCTAAATAAAATCTCAAAATAGACCATAAAAAAAAAGCTGGACCTCTATACAAGGAATAAAATACATACAAAATAAAGCAACTAGCAATACTACTGCTAAAATGACTAAATACAGAAAAAAATAAAATAAAAATTAAAACCTCCCTAACGAGGAGGCTACACAAGGGAATCGCCCGGAGGACAAACCTTGTAGGTCCCACAAAGTCTATCAGCACCTAACCACTTCCAAATGGGGCAAAGGAATCATGCAGCAACACTCTCTCTAAATAGGAGGAGTACAGAGCCATGCAAACTCGCCGTTTGTAGCCCTCTCTCTCTCTCTGGCCATTTGTGTCAATAAAAACGCGCTATCTCTCTCCCTCTTGGCCCTCCTTCTCTTCTCTTTTCTATATTTAGCAACCCAAAATAAAGCCCCTTTCTTTTTATCTAGAGAAATTAAGAAAGCTAAGTCCTCTGCTTTTCTTTTAAAACCTGACCATCGACATTGGTTCTTGATTTCAAAGACTCAGGTTTTTTGGTTTCTTAGGGGTTTTTGATCAATTGGGTCTTTGTGTTTTCAAGAGAAAATTATAATGGGGAGAGGAAAGATTGAAATTAAGAAGATTGAGAACGCAAATAGCAGGCAAGTCACGTTTTCAAAAAGAAGAGCCGGGTTGCTTAAAAAGGCTCAAGAGCTTGCCATTCTCTGTGATGCTGAGGTTGCTGTAATTGTTTTCTCAAACACTGGCAAGCTTTTTGAGTTTTCCAGTTCTGGGTATGCATGTATAATCTATGTTTTCTTCCCCCCAAAATATTGCTCATTGAGTAAAAATAAGTTCTTTTTGGTAAAGTTTTGGTACTTATGAGTATTTTTAGGTGATTGCATGTGTTACCTGGTGATAGCATAACTTCGTTGATTTATGTTGTGATTTTGGAGTCCATCTGAGCTATTTTACTTTTTTTTGCAGGTTTTTTAATAAAAAAATAGGATATATATATTTTTGTCCGTATTGATGAGCTTTTAGTTTAGTTTTTATCATGTGAACTTCATAAATTAACATGCGTTCATGATTTTTTTTTTTAAATTACCGTCGCAATTTCTTTTAATTAAGTGGTTAAATGGTGCAATCGTGTTTTTTTTTTTTGAGGGGGATTGTTAGCATGTTTTTGCATGCGACTTTGGATCATATCTGCTGGAATGGTTTTCTCTGAGGTTTTCTGAGATAGATTTTTGCAGGGATTTAGCTTACATTGATTCACGTGCATTTGATGTAGTAGGTTGATAGAGATACGTTTTCCTATAATTTTTTTTTCAGATTTAATTAAGTCGATTTACAAAATGGGGATTTTTTGCAATGTATGCAAAAGGATCGACGTTTTGGGTTTTTTCATCACTTTAATGGATGCGTTTTTGGGTGCTCTGTTTTCTAAAGATGTTTTGATGAGCAGCACACTATTCTGCCCGTGAATTTATTATTTAGTACATCAGTAGATCCTAAAAAATTTCTCCCTGTGGTGTAATCCTGGCAAATAAAGTAACGAAGCAAGTTAAATTCTAGCCTGTATTATTTAACTTTGTGGAGTTGTTGTGGCTTCTGCATGGAAATTCTTTATCTCTATGATTTTTGCTCTCGTACTTTCAGGAAATGAAGGACATTTAATCTATTGAATACTGACAGGTTTCAACATTATATTCTGCTTCTTTAGTCATGGATGTTTCGAATGTTCCTTCTACTTTCCTTTTCAACCTCTTCTCAAAATGTTTTATCACTCTGTTTTATTGTGTTTCATTTGTTTATTTGTCTAGGGAAAAATCTATGTTCTTTGAGTTCTTTCAAGTGTTTGTCAGTTTGCTTTATCTAAAACATTCTCAGCTAAAACAACAACAATATCTAGAACATGTAGGTGACGGAAAGTACTAAATTTCTCTTATTGGTCTTTTTTGGCAGCATGAAGAGAACACTTTCGAGATATAACAAGTTCTTAGATTCCCCAGAGCAGCCTAAAATAGAATACAAGGCTGAGGTAGTCTTCGATTCATGTTTTCACTAGTACCTTATGTTCTTGTGTGTTTGTGCATGCTGGTGGCATGCCTACTTAAACAAAGGTGGTGTTATTTTTGTTTCCTCTTATTTTTTGTTCTTCTGATACCTGGTCTCTTCCTTTTCTATGCTAGTATGGGCTTATCAAATTCAATTTTTAGAGAATTTATTTTGGAGAAGAGAATTAAATGTGAATACATGCAATTCCTTTCCTAGGCATTACAATTTTTCTTGGTTAGTTTTGATAACAAGCTCCATGTTATGCAATGCCTTAAAGATTGAAGGATGCTTAGGCATCCCTACCAAATTTATGATGTTTGATGACTTTTTTCCTGAATAAGCTTTGTTGTGAAATTGTATGCAAACTATCTATGTCCGCCAAGTTAAAACGAACAGTATAAAAGAAACAATTACTAACTTGTTCCCTCCGTTTTGACTTCTACATTTTGGGATCCCCAAAATGTTTGATAAATAGCCTCAGGCGGGATTGTTGATTCGGATATGAAGTAAAATTATCTATGGGCTTCATTGACCTCTGGATTTAGGGATCACACAAAAGGAGGAACCTAGAGCATTGCTAGCAGGATCATTGTCCTCCCCAAGCCCCCACGCAAATAAAAGATGTACTATGGAGATTTAAGGAGAAATGCTTCCTAATAGTAGAGTTAAAACAAAACACTAAGACAAAAATATCTCAAATTGGAAACACTGGAGAAAATTGATGAGATTTTGCACTTGCTTTGTCCCTTTTCACCCCTTAGCACTCGCAGAATATCATTCATTGTGCTTTTTTTGTGGTTTGCGCACGTACAAACTCTGCTTTTTGGATGAGATTCGTTATAAGGTGGAGCAGTTTGTTTTGATTAATTTTTTCTGTTGTACATTCTTCTTCAGAAACCAGATTTGAAAGAGGTCGATGTTCTAAAAGAAGAAATTGCAAAGCTACAAGTGAAACAGTCGTATGTCTGCACTAAATTATTTGATTAAATCAAATGTAGCTTTTGGAATTATGCAAGATCTTATTGTCTGTCTCTGATTCTGAACTTATAGGCGACTTTCGGGAATGGACCTGACTGGATTGAGCTTAAAAGACTTGCAACAACTAGAAAAACAGTTAAATGAAGGGTTGTTATTCGTGAAAGAGAAAAAGGTTCTGCTGAAATTTTCTTCTTTTGCTTATCCAAGCTTCGTTATGAAAGCAAAATTGAGAGATTTTTGTTTGTTGTGGTAAATTAACACAAGTTTTGCCTTTGCAGGAGCACTTACTGATGGAACAATTAGAGCAATCAAGAGTACAGGTAATTGGAGCTCTTAATGAAGCATGTTTTCCTTTGACCTAAATCCTTTTTTTCTTAGACAATGTACATTATGGTACTCTCCTGCAATCATCTTCAGACGGGGAAAAAACACTTGCTGAAAATTATTTTTTGTTATATATTGTCATAGATTTTTAGGACTAAGGTTATGATCCATCCTGTTATGAAAACTGATACTCCTTTTCAGAGTACTTCATTTAGTTTTTGGTTTCCAGGAACAGCGGGCCATGCTGGAGAATGAAACTTTGCGCAGACAGGCAAGGATTGTTTTCTGATACAACTATTAGTTTCTTTCATTTCTTTGAAAAGTCTGACATATATAATGGAATGTATTGTTTATTCTTTACATTTTGAAGATTGAGGAGCTTCGAGGTTTCTTTCCATCAACTGATCATCCAGTCCCACCTTATCTTGAATGCTATGCGACAGAAAGGAAGAATTCTCCCATAGACAATGGCGCCACAAGCCCTCCTGTAGCCCACTATATTTGCTCCATTGAGAAAGTCGATTCAGACACAACTTTGCATTTAGGGTATGCTGTTTTTCTTGCATTATTCACCCTCTATCCTCTATCTGACTGGCTGCTTGCGGCTGCCTATTGTTTCCTTTTCGTTTAGGTGATTTTGTATATAGATTTTTTTTTTTTGGTTGTGAACCCGCAGTTGCATTATCTGGTACTTCTGAGTTGGAACTTGACACCTGATCATTCAGTTCTCATGAATTGGCATACTGGTTTCTGTTGCTAGTCTTTTCTCCTTTGCTTCCTTGCACATTCAAACACAAACCAACCAAACTCTAGCTGAGGTTTAAAGTCTTCATACAATGTTTTGATAATTCATTTTCTTTGGGAGAGTTGATTAGGGATTTTCATAGATATGGACTTAACTTTCTTTTCATACCTTTCTTCTGGTAGCAGTGGTTCCGATCTCTCTTTTATTTACACGGATTCAGTCTCATTCTCTCTTTCACAAATGATTTGAAAGGGTAGCCTGATCAAACTATTGTTGCGAATAGCTACTAGCCTTCTATGTTACTGGTTCTCATTCTCATATACGCTCTACGTTTCCCAGGCTGCCTACTGACACCAATCGCAAGAGGAAAGCACTAGAAGGAGAAAGCCATTCCAATGATTCAGATAGTCGACTGAGCCTGCTGTAAATTTATCCTTCTTGCCGTTCTCCTTTAATGTTAATATAGCCAACAAAACTGAAAAGAATATGCCGCAGTTGACCAAAGTTTCTCTTGAGACATCAGTTAGGCCAATCAAAAGATAATCATGAAATTTGTGGCTTGCGGATATTGCTTTTATAGGAGAAAAGACTGAACTTTCCAGTGAGGCAGAAAGAAAAGAACTGTAGTTGGTTTGCCTAAATTTGAGATGGCATGTAGTGCTTAGTTTCTTGCAATGACTAAAATGATGAACTTAGCTTTTCCATATAGTACATGAGACGAAGGTTCACACTTCTTCATCCAATCATTTGAACTTGTTGTGAGATTAAAAAAATGCCTTGATATCTTATTGTTACCAAGCATTGCAGTGATGACTTGAGCCTGGGCGAGCCGCCTGGGTGGGAACGCCTCTGACCAGCTACACCACACCCCTCTTCGTTATTTTCCAGCCTGTTAATAGATGTAGAAACCTGCATCGCATCTGCTCTTACTGGATAAATATCGACTGTGTGGGTGAGATCACGGAGACAATTTTCACAAGTATTTAATAATTCGAAGTTCATAACAACGGAAAAAGGCGTTCTAACACTTACAAACGATTCTTTAGCTACAATCAGAATAATACAATCAAATAATACAACCTATATGCAGAGGATCAACATAACTATTGTTTCGTATGTCGAATGCCGTCAAGCAATTCATTTCTTCCAGCCAATATTTCGGAGAAGAGAGAGTTTACTTCCTTGTCCAAACCATCCAGCAGCTGCTCGAATGCTTTCAATCTTCTCTGCATCTCCTCAGCTCGATAACTTACCTTTTCATTAGCTGTGGCCGCTGCAATACAATCTGCTGCATCTTTCAGCTCTTTAACCTCCTTTAACACAACCCCTCTATCCATTACTGCTTCAGAAATACTCATGTCCAGTTTGATCACTGAAGAGTTAGAGAACATCCCAGTAGTCGATTTTCTCATCTCCAAGAATGCCCTGGCATCACCAGACAGACCAGCCAATAGAACATAACATACCCAGAATCCCACACTGTTTAATTCAATCAAAGCTTGATCAATGATCCATTCCTCACCAGAGCAGGGTCTTTCTTTCTCATCGTCAATGTTGTCTTGGCCTTTGAAATTCTTGATTGAACTGTTGAACTTGATTGCCTTGATATGCTCAATTGCCGAAGAAGGTGAACTCCCCAGGAGGCTCAAAGAATGAGCCAAAGAAAGCCGAACTTTTTCTAAATGAGACAGAGAAAAGCTAATAGAGTTAAGAAGATCCAGCAAGCTCAAGCTATACTTGAGATACTCTTCAACAGACTGAGACTTCCATTTGCTCATATGGTAGTCTATATCCACAACCAGCTTTGCAAAAGCTTTATTGATGGAGGGTATAAGCTGAAAACATTGTAGAACCCATGAGAAGGACAGGATTTCTGACCCGGGCTTCAAATCCAAGCACAGTTGGTGTACGCAATTTGAAACATCGGATCTAAAAGCCTGTAAAGAAGCAGATAAGGCTTCTGGTTGCTGGTGCTGATGATGATTCTCCATCTTGGAGTATAGCTTGCTAATCCTTTCCACCAAGAGTACCATTTGCAACTCAATACAAAGTAGGGAGCTTTTCTTTCTGGTAGGAACACAAAGGTATCTTTGAAAGTTTGGTTTTGGTCAATGTGCCTATAATGAATGCGATAATAAATGGTCGATATAGTAATAGTTCAACAAGTTGATATCTGACTTGGCTTAAGCCGAAACAGCAGCACAAAAGGTGGGCAAAACCAGCAATTCATGTGACCATTGGAATGTTAATAATAAACAAGGAAAAAAGGTGGCGGTCAAATGTGCTTATCTTATCGTATTGCATCTGCTTCTTCAGCTGCACTGAAACACGTTATGTTATGAAATTCTTCGAATAGTAAAGTCCCAACCACCGGTCAACAACATGCTTCGGAGGTCCACTTGTGCCTGCCTTCAGGGTCAAGCAAGACGAAGAAGGAAAACGAAAGAAAGAGGACCTTCACCTCCCCCGAATAACATCTGCCACAAATAGTTAATCAATATAAAAAGGTCGTGGATTGCTCGCTGACTGGAATCAGATAAGATCATCCTAGCTTTATATATAATAGGGGCATGTTCTTATTACACTCGGCCTTGTTAATGTGTTTATCAACGAGAATCCAAGTTCCATACAATATCAAATAATCCTTTCCCCTCAAGTTCAAGTGATCGATATAATAAAACTAATGTTTACTGTTGGATAATAGAAGTATGATGAACTTCTCCAACCAAATTTATCAAATATTTCTCACCAAAGTGATGATGAAATGATCAATAGAAATATCGTGTCTGTTCCTATCACCCCCCGAAAAAGTAACCTCCATTAAAGTACTATAGATTTTCGTGTGGGTTTCTCCTTCGGATTGTTGAGCTGATAAGCTTTTGACAGATGAAGCGATTCTATTCGCAAAGATACCTTTAATCTTGCAACTTGATGAAAGCTACACACGCGTGGAATATTAATAACGTTTAATATCAACATATTAAAATAAAAATTAATAATAATTTTAAAAAATTAAATAAAAATTAATATATTATAAAAAAATACTTTTATGTTAATCAAGCACATTGCACCGTAACACAAATTCTTGCATCAAAAGTTTTTGTAGCACCGAGTAGACTAGAAACTCATCTAATATTCTAAAGAAAACCAAGTTTACAAGTAATTAGTACTTTAATTTCGCTACAGGATATTGTACTGTCTCACCAGAGATAGGAACGAGGATCCGATTCCTCCCTCCAACCGAAATGGAAAAACAACGAGTGATGAAGCTCGAGATAATTACACATCAATCTGGACTTCTCAATTGATTTTCATTTAATTATTTGAGTTTTGTTCCTTTTTTTAACACAAGCTAGCAATAAATTTTTAAGCCTTGATATTTTTATAATTAATCACGTCATCTCTTTATTAATCATGTTTTCTTTTCCTCTTAAAACCTTTTTTGTGCAAGTGTCTCTCCATCAGAGACAGTCCTGCTGTGGCTGGGCTATGGCGGCCAGACTCGACCACTCTGTTCCAAAAGCATACCAGCCCAGGCTATCACCTCAAATGGGAAGTGGGCATGGGCTGATATGATATGGAAGGCCTCACAAACTACTGATGGGCCTCAAGGTGGTCTGTCCCCGAGTCTCTCGCCGCGATTTCCGAGTGGTGATATTCCTCGAGCCAGACAGAGGAAAGGAGGTCTACCATTCCATCTTTCTCTTCCTTGGAAGCGCATGAACAGACGGAGAGTGGTGCTCGGAATCAAATTGGTACCACTGAAGAATGAAAAGTGCTAAAAAACAAGAGTATGCCTTTGGAAAACTTCCAAAAAGATGACAGGCAACACTGACAATTATTGGGGGATGGCTTCTCCGCAGAACATGGTTCGATGATGTGGCTTCTTTGGGGACCAAAGGCGATGTAGAAAGGCTATTTCAGGTCATTAGCAGCAAAAAAAACTTTAATTTTTGTCACAGCTGCAAGACATTTTAGAGTAATATTACAATTTATACTTGTCGCAATTCCAAATTCCAAAACGGTATATATAAAGAAATTATAATTAAAAAAATGATATTCAATAAAAAAAAATTATGTTTGGGTAGAAAAATGTAGATTGGGGTTTAATTTTGTTGGATATCACGATAGCGACATCCATGACAAGCCATGTTTTTTAAATCATGGCCGGCTAAGATTGTGCTATCTCATTAGTTTTTATTTTAATTGTAATTACTCACCTATATTTTAATTTACTATGCTAGCTTTTTTAAATCAACAAAATTATACACGTGTTTTATAAATATATATATATATATTGAAATAATTAATTAATTCATATAGCCAGATTAAGCAATCTAAAAATACGTTAGAAACATATAGCCAGATTAAGCAATCTAAAAATATGTTAGAAATATGTTTTAAAAATATGATAAGATAAAAATGTGTTATTTTATTTAATATTTTTTAAAAATTTTTAATTTACTGATCTGATTTTTTAAAAAGATCCAATTTTTTATTATTGTTTTGTATGAATTCTTTTAATCTCATCCCATGCCCCACTTTTGATTGTTGGTTTGCAAAGGGGGAAAAAAACATCTCGATTCTCAATCCAACAGTTAAATTACTGCAGCAAATTTGGTGTGTTCTCGAACCAAAACCACATTCGAAACGCAGCCGACAGGAACGGCCGCCCCGACGGTCTTGTCATCGTCCTTTTAGCCAGCACCGCTCACTTCGGAGTTCTGACTGCACATTCTGTTCTATTCTCTCTGTGTGCCTTCGGTTAAACTGTCCATGGCGGTTAAACATGGTAGCTAAGTGCCTCATGGCTCCTGGCTAGTTGGGCTGGGGAGGGGACCCTATTCGTACATCACCTGTCTCCCCGTTGCCCTCTTGTAGGCTTGCACAGAACTTTTCCAGACAGTTGCAGCAAAACAAGGATTATTACGTTGACTTCAGTGGACCCCACAGCATGTTCATATTTTTTTCCAAGAGATGAAATGATGGGCCTTTGCCTCATAATTGCGCACTGTTATCCATTGATGCAAAGGTCAAAAAAACCACTCCCTGCTGCTTTCGGCTTCCCCGGCCTCGGTACCGTCAAGGGTAGTTCGATAATATATTATTCGCATACTGTACGGACTCCTTTTAAAATCGCCTATATTGGTAAAAAGTTATGCAGTAAAAAATAATGCATTTTAAATTATTTTGAATAGCATCACGTTTTATAATATTTTATGTTTTACTATTGCTATTTGTGATTGTTTTTTGTGATTGTTTTAAAAAATATATATAAATTAATTAATTTAAATAAAAATTAATTAAATTTTTTATAAAGATTCAATAATAAAAAATAAAATTTTAAAAAACTTACCAGAAATAAACGAATAATTTTTAAAAATAAGATTTTTGGTTGTCTCGTGTAAGATGATTTTAATCTAAAAATTTTCTATTTTTATACAATTTATTGTTTTAACCATGTTTAGGATATAAATAAATAAGAAAAATATAGGTATATATGAATATAATTTTTATGAATGTTTTTATTCATTTATTTAATATCAGTAGCAATTATAAAAAATAAAAAAATTATATAAATTATATTTTTAAATATTCTTTGATATTTTATTTTGATCACTTGTATTTAGTAATGTAGTTGAGAACTCTTGAAAAAAACCCTAAAGAATTAACAAAATTAGATATTGTTTTTTTTGTTGTTGTTAGTATTAGTAGCGACTGGAAGAAGAAATTATCGAAAAAAAATGAATATTTTGTCTAAAAAAGTCAAAGATAATATAAGATGTCAACCAAAAATATATTATAAGAAAAATTAATCCAATTTAATAATCTAATAAATTCTTATGTAATCTTCTTATTATTATTATTTTAGATTTTAATTGGAGGCCTTGGGTGATTTAATATACTTATTTTATATTATTTAAGGTTTTGCGCGGTGCATAAATGAATATAAAATCAAAAAATGGGATTAAACACTTTTTATAAATTACCTATTATTTTTTAGTCTCTTTCTTAATTAAAGACTAATAATTACTTTTTTTTCTACAAAAAGAAAAGTTAATTAAACTACGTATACTACCAATTTGCTCCATGCATGTGAAAAAGAAATAAAAAAGGGTATTAAAATTCTTATTTTAGTTATAAAACTAATAAAATTGAATTCATCGGGAAGAAAAACAAAGTTCGACTCATTATAATTATGATAAAATTGATCATCAAATGTTAATGCAATCAGTTCTTCTGTCTTCTTCATTGTTACAAGAGAGGCTCGGCAAGGAACCTTCGCGGGAAGGGTGTGATGTTGCTATTTGAGCTACAATCCGACCAATCTCGCTGGCTGTTTCTTCTATTTATGGAAAAAAAAACAAGAAACGTTTCAAATTATAACAACATGACAAAGATAATAATAATATATATTGGGATTGGTGGAGCAATTTTCCGATTATGAATTCAGAAGTAGTGTATGTACTGGTCCCCTGAACCGACGAGAAAGGAGCCACCAACCACCATAGCTATAATTAAATTCATTCCAAAAAGTTCATGATTATCCGAGTTATATTTTAATCCAAATGAAAATAAGATATCGGTCCGGTTAATTAATCTAGTCCGAAGTTTTATTAAGCCAGTATTAAAGAATTTGTTGGAAAAAAAAACGAATGAAACAATGGCTTTTAATTAAAAAAAATTCTTACTTTGATGATCCAATGACTTGGATTTTTATTCATGTCAGATATCATATGGTTGACAAGTATATTCTTAACTAAAAATTTATTTAAAATTAAATATTAAAAATTTAGTGAACAAAAACTATACAAATTAGAATATCATGTAAAGTATAGAAGAAAAATAGTTGTATATATAAATCTTGAATTTATAATTTTATTTTTTGAAAAAAAAGTTTAATAGTAGTTCTCTCCTTAGAGGTTGAAAAGATTTTTAGATCCTGATCATTATTGTGTTTTAAAAATATTTTTGAAACAATTTAATTTTTTTATTTTTTATTTTAAATTAATATTTTTTTGGTAATTTTAGATTATTTTGATGTGTTAATTTAAAAAATAATTTTTTAAAAATAAAAAAAATATTATTTTAATATATTATTAAATAAAAAATACTTTAAAAAGCAACAATAACTATTACTATATTTTCAAATAGGTTATAAATAATTAATTTTAAAAACTCTATCTCTGCATCAAGAAAATCCAAAATCACAAAGTAAATTAATACAAACTTTGAACAAGGACAATAAATCTAAAAAAATCTAAAAAAAATAACAAAAATGTTCCAAACAATAATTTTTAGATATAGTTTGAGAGATCTAGCTATTCAATAAGCAAGGAAATACCTTATTACAAGAAAACTCCATGTAAAATTATCAAAAACAATTCTGAACAGAGTGGACCTGTTCTTGTATATACACCAATTTGATGAACCATAAAAAATCTGCCAATTAAGTAATTCATATATGGGGGGAAATCCCCATCCAGTAATGTCACATGCTCACTTGAACACTCAAAAGCTTCAATTCTACAATCATGGCTGCATCATTTAGCCCGTCTATGGAAATTGAAAAGGACTTCCTCTTTCTGTGCCAGTTGCCAGATAACATGAGATATATAGTATAAAGAACTTCATCGAATCTCGAAGAGGAGTTTTGTCAAGAACTAGTATAAAGACAACGAAAAGTCTTGTCTTTGCATGCACAGTGATTGCTACAGGCTACCAACCGAAGCTTTTATTTTCCTCGTCAGTTTTAAGCTACTGGTTTACGTTAATAGTAACTAAGAAACAGATAATTATTACAGCTGATTCCTGCAAGAAGTGCAATGAGAGAAAAATCCACACTCGGATCCACCAGCACTGTTTTCCAAACCTGCTCATAATATTATTTTTATTTCTGATATATTTAAATATCAATTTCCCTTCTCTCCTTTTGTCTTGTTCCCCGTATTTATCGACAATGCTGCAAATAGAAGTTTTCATAAGTTGAAAGACAACATTACAGGTGGAAATTAGCTAAGAAGTTCCTTTTCTTACATTTCTTTTTTTTTCTTTTGGCTAGCTTGGATATATTTGACTAGTTTTATAAGTTCTAAAATTAATAATTATATAAATTTTAATATTTATAAAGTTTATAAAACTCAAATTATTAACCTTAAAAAAACAAACTTAAAATCTTATCAATAAATTATACCTTTTAATTTTTTTTGCTTGAAATTCTTTTTTTTTTGGATTTACGTGGGGTATCCGGGCCAGCTTACGCGCACCACAACTAATCTCCATGGCCCACTGAATATCCTGCAAACCCAGTGAGCAGGTAAGGCATCACGGGGATGACAGACGTGCATAGTAAAGTTCGAACCCAGATATAAAGAAAAGGAACAAACAACTCCCGCTAGATCAAAACCACAGACGTGCATAATAAGGTTCGAATCCAGATACAAAGAAAAGGAACAAGCTCCTCTCACCGCTAGACCAAAACCTGACTTGCTTGAAATTCTTATTTAGTTCAGTGCACGTAATTTGACGGATGTAATAGAAAAAACACCGGCTGCTCTGCTGTAGATCATTGCATCCAATCACTTAAGACACACATTGGCAAGGAACAATGATGATTCATCACTGATACGCATGTTCACTAACTGGCCAAACAAGTGTAACTCACATGGCACGACATGATTGGTGTGACCAGGGGGAAACAAAGAAAAATATATCATAAATTAATCTCCCAGGCACCATGACTGGACCCCTTCCCTTTAATTATTGTTAAAAAAAAATGGTATAAATCTCATATGCATTAGAAAATTAATCTTGGGGGTAACCATTACGTAATTATATAGACTTCATATTCTGATCTGGGGGCATTTTTGACTTTGTGGCGAGCTCTTTGCGAGTATAAAACTCCCCCATTATCTACAGCTACAGAGCAGGTGGATTAAGGCAATCTTCGTAATTTTTTTAGTGCATGTTTTGGAAGTAACGAAAAGAAATACCATGGAAAGTAATCCATGCTTGCTTCTCGTTGTCATTCTTGTTGTTTCTTGTTCTGTAGTTCAAAGCGAAGCGGCTGGCAAGAGGCAAAGCGAAGCACTTGGCCATCTCTACAAGGCCAAGTACTCGATGGGAAATCTTAGCATTGACAATAGTCTTTTTCAAGCTATTCAACATGTAGATACATCCAGGTTTCATGCTCAAGAGGGACTAAAAGAGAAGGATAGAATAGAGAGCTTGCCGGGACAGCCAAAAGTAGAGTTCTCGCAGTATGGAGGCTATGTTACCGTTGATGAATCTGCTGGACGAGCACTCTATTATTACTTTGCCGAGGCTCAACATTCTAAAGAGTCCTTGCCTCTTCTTCTCTGGCTCAATGGAGGTACACTCCCTCTTCTCTCATCCTTCGGCGTTTTCTTTCATGCTCTCTGTTTTTTTTCACTTCCGATATTTCAAAAATATCACTTTGCCAAAACAAATTGAAAATGTTCCCTTCATGTTAAAGAGGATTAGATGGTATATTAAAATGGATTGCTGGGTTCCTTTAATTAGCGCCTTCATTTTCTGTTTGGATCTTGGATATATAGGATCTTCTACTTTTTGTGTGTTCTTTCTTAATTTTTCTTGTTCGTTCACTGTTAATTATCAGAGAAGTAGAATATATGGAAATATCCCATAAAGTTCTCAAGTCTCCGCTCTCATATCTTTTCATCATTGTTTGCTACCTTTTCCTCCTTTTCTCTCTCACATGCCATGTGATTTTTGCTTCTTGCTAATATCGCCACAGTCTTGCATGACAGTATAAATACAAAACCGCCGGGATATTAAATAATCCTGATCAGAAAGCTAGTTTATTTATTTGGTTGTACAATACCTTGTTTTCTTAATTAGGTGTAACTAATTATCAGAAAGAGATTCTCTTTTAGCGCAGTGAGCCCTCATCGCCATGGGCCCTGGAACTTAGAAAAAAAGAAGAACAAAACATGAATTCAACAACCCCACATGGTCAGCTGGCACATGATGGCTTCCCAATCCCATAATTCACTCCCATGAGGATTTCTCGCCGTTCATGATGTAACCCTCTTAATGCTATAGACTAATGATTTACAAGTAATCATTCTCTCACACTACTCAAATGCTCAGGATATAATATCTCTGTCAAGTTGAAACCCCACCGTGCATCCACTTAAGAAGAACACTACTAATATGAAAAGGGGGATTGGATTTAGTGGCTGATGGCACATATCCCTCCTTGATCACATCATTTATAACTTGACTAACGTGCAAATTCCTTTTTTCTCCTCCAAAAATATCATATAAAAAGACTAATTATTTGCACTCTCTACTCTAAAGAAGACCTTAATGTGCTTAGTGACCGTATATTTGCTTGAATTGTTTTTTTTATATAGAATGCTTCCCTCTTTCTCTTTTCGTCGCTAGAGCAAATAACGCTTAAGTTCACTCGCATTAGCCACAAAATAATCATCTTGGCAATCTTGATGAAGAATTACTTCAATATTTTAGACCCTGTGCGGTGAATCTAGCTAGCTTGCCACCGTATTTTAGACCCTGTGCGGTGAATCTAGCTTGCCACCTTCTCATCTGCGAGGCCATTTGCCAGATTCATAGCAAAAAACCAAAATTGACACTTTGCAAATTTATAATCTCTAACTAATTGCGTTTTGCGTACTAATAATCGTTTATTAGGTAGGATATTGGATTTAATAATTTCCACCCCTATTTTTTAGTATGTATGAAAATTAAACCAAATGGGACTAAAACTTTAAAATGGAGAGAGAGAGAGAGAGAATCATATTTTTACATTTTTTAAAACAAAAAACAAAAACGCATATAAATATTCCTCGACAAATAAAAACTATTTTGCATTTCCGTTCCCTAAAGCTTTGAACTCCATTGCCTCATCTCCCATGGCCGCTGGAGAAAACCCAAAGAGAGAAGATGCTGACCCCTTCTGATGGGCACAAAACTAATACATGTTTTCTTGCTCTCTATGTGTGTTTATATACATGATGTATGTTTGTAAGTTAGAGAGAGAGAGTCTGATATCAAAAGGCTTATTTTGCCTAACAACATAAGTTTATTATTATGGTGGTGGTGGTGGCGGCGGCGTGTTCTAACACAAAGATTGATTTCTTTATTGTAGGCCCTGGTTGTTCATCTTTGTCATATGGTGCAATGCAAGAACTTGGACCATTTCGAGTATATAGTGATGGCCAAGCACTTTATAAAAATAGACATTCATGGAATTATGGTATAGATCTTTAACTTTTATAAATGGTTGTTAATTTATTATTTACATTTAATGCTATAAGCACAAAGGGATAAAAAAATGGTTTTCTTTTTCAGCTGCCAATGTTTTGTTTCTTGAATCTCCTGCGGGAGTAGGGTTTTCATACTCAAACACGACATCAGATTACAAGAAAAGTGGAGATAAAATGACAGCTGAAGATAATTATGTGTTCTTAGTGAATTGGCTAGAGAGGTTTCCTGAATACAAAGATAGAGATTTCTACATATCAGGTGAAAGCTATGCCGGGCATTATGTGCCTCAACTTGCACACACTATTCTTTACCATAACAACAAGGCTAAGAAGACCATTGTCAATCTCAAAGGAATTCTAGTACGTATATTCTCCCTCAATCCACCTGTAATCATATTTAAGGAATTAAATTTTAAATTTAGACTAAATCACCATTCAAAGCCATCCCTTTCCCTCTTGGCTAGATTTCCTCAGTAGGTCAGGTTCGGAAAATATTTTCCAACTTGCAAACAACTTGCATTTCCTTTTAAATAATTACAATACTTGACTTGCACATGACAGCATCATTGGATTTACGCAAAACTTGGTAGATGTGGATCGGTCGGGGTGTCCTTCGGCCCCAAAGGGGGCAAGGCAGCCCACATTCCATTATTTGTGGTAGAATTAGATTGTTCGCTAGAATCATTTAAGATATTGAAAAAAAGAGAGGAAAATCTCAAGTGACTTGAAAAAACAACTAACAAGAGTCTTACTAGTGCAAATTATTGGCTTACATAAGAGTAATGTTCCATTCTCTTGTGGAAATTGCAGATTGGGAATGCAGTGATCAATGACGAAACTGATAGTATAGGGATGTATAGCTATTTCGGAAACCATGCTCTAATCTCAGATGAGATGGTTCAGAAAATACTAAAATCTTGCGATTTCTCACCCAATGCGACATCCCAGTCTGATGAGTGCAATCAAGCAGCAGAAGCAGCAGGCAAGGATACTAGTTATATCAATATATACAACATCTATGGTCCATTGTGCCTTCGTGAGGGTACCACAGCAAATCCTAAGAAACCTTCTGTAAGTAATTAAGACATTTGTTTTATAAAACTCATAAACTATACAAAATATCCCTCCTATTAATTTGCTTGACTACATATCTTGTGCCGCAGCTGGTGGATTTTGATCCATGTTCTGATTATTATGTGTATGCTTATCTCAATCGACCTGATGTCCAAGAAGCCATCCACGCCAATGTCACCAAACTTACTCATGATTGGGAACCCTGTAGTGATATCATACCAAGTTGGTCAGATAGCCCTTCAACAATTATTCCGCTACTGCAAGAATTCATGGCAAACGGTCTACGAGTGTGGCTATTTAGGTAAAGTAATAATGAGCTCAATTGGATATATATATATATATATATATGTTCTCTCATTATATCACATATGTTAGTGGGTTCTTAATTAATTTTTAGTATAATATTGTCTTGCACTTTGTTGAGTAGGGTCCTAATTAACTTGATAATAGCTAGCAAGACTCATATACTTCAGTGACACTTCGTAAATGTTGTTAATTTACAAAAGGTAAATAAGGTTAATTATCATAATTTGTAGCCAATGCCATTTCCAACATCTCTAATTATGTTTGCTTCTTCTTCTTCTTCTTCTTCTTCTTTTATCAAAAAGAGATATGAAGTGATCGTATGATCTATTCTAATGATAAATCTTCATTGCATGTAATCTCAGTGGTGACACAGACGGAAGGGTGCCATTTACTTCAACTCAATATTCTATAAATAAGATGAAACTCCAAGTTAAAACCGAATGGCATCCTTGGTACGTCAAAGGGGAGGTAAGTGCTTTTCTTTTTTTCACCGCTCAAATGTTTTCTTTATTTCTTCTCCCAATTGAGCATAGGAAAACAGAAATCCAAACCAGCCCTAAAAATAGGAATTTATATTATTAATGTTTGTAATTATAATCCCGAGATAAATGATACATCTTGTGATATTAGTCACAACTCACAAGAAAAAAAAAATTCATAAAAAAATAAAACGTGAGTCTTGTACGAACAACAATAGAAATTTTCATGCCACAAAAAAAGTTAAAAAAGAAAAGAAAAGGAATTCTATCCCCATTTATATTTCTAATCTCGAGCCAAATGGTCTCTCTATATATATAATCATCATCATCATCATCATCATGTGATAATCTTGCATATCAAGATATATAATTAATTAATCAGCATTCAATAGTTCTACGAAATTGTAGAAAAAATATGAAATAATTTTGCTTTTTTGTAGGTGGGAGGATACACACAAGTGTATAAAGGAGATTTAACATTTGCCACCGTGAGAGGCGCAGGGCATCAAGTGCCAAGCTATCAGCCATTGAGAGCACTTTCATTGGTCAAGCACTTCCTTGATGGCACGCCTCTTCCTGATACTACGAGATATTAAATCCATTTCTTTGTAATTTTATTCAAACCATCATTTCTTATATATTTATAAGAAATACTATTCCATAAGGCTAATTAGAAAAAGGGAAGTTTATTTCTTTCAATTTAAATAAAAATATAGTAAATTTTAAAGTCTTACTAAAAAAATTAACAAGTATCTCTAGCATTTTTGCTCTATGGATAATCTCCAAATAGGTTTCTAATAAAAATAATGTTACACAACATGAATATGGAAGTTATATCTTTTACTTGAAAAAAATATTAAATTCACCTATTTTAGTAATGTGCATGATTCTTCTCAATGAAAAATGTCCAAAATATCTCACACTACAATATTAATCCTTAATTGTATACAAAAACTGAACTCTTAAAAAATGTTTGATTGACTATTATATTCTTAATATGTGTGTGTATGTATGTATCATATTTCTATTATTAATATGTAATTAAATTCAACCCATCCCTAATTAAGAAAAACAAAACCAACATTGAAAGAAATTATTAAAACCTAAAAATTAATTGATCTTGTTTTTATTTATATTTAAATTATTAACCATATAAAATCTCAAATAACACTTAATAAGTTTCTTACATATTACTCCTAATTTAGAAAGAATATTATTAACACTTTTTTTGCCGATGAAAACTTTAAAAATACTTGAAAAGAAGCTTTAAAAATATTCAATATATACTATTACACGACTCCTCGTTTGTCTTAGCAACAAACAACATGTTGTTTATTTTTTTTTTTTAGATTTATAATTTATTATTTTATGATCTAAATAATAAATGATTTGGTGTTGCCAAATTTTTTTGAACTATGTAATCAGTCCAAGATATAAGAAATTAACACTCTATATTTAGAAAGTAATTATGATTTTTATTCCATGGATAACTACAAAAAGATCTTGTGATTTGATTTTGACAGTCACGTTTATAAATAGAGAATCTGGTTTTCCTTTTAATTTGATATTTATTTATTTTCAAATTCCTTGTTGATTTTTTCCTTTTGGTAATATTTAAATAGGGGTCAAGGACATCTTAGACATTTGCTTTCAGACCCGAGTAAATTACAGGATTTTATTGAATTGGTTTTTATCTTTAGGGACCTTTTGGAGGTTACCAGTATTTACAAGGAGATATTAGTATTTTTCTCAGAAAAATAGAAAATGGAACCGCAAATGGCTGCGGGACCGGAAACAATACTTGATTGATTCGGTCTTATCAAGACATGCACAAGCACCTGGAAACTCGCATCCTTTCAGTTCCAGGAACAATGGTCAAACACCTGAATTTCGAAGCTGAGAGAACCTCACGTTATCAGAGAAAAGTACGAGGATGTCTTTCCCGCTAACATTCTATTAACTGGTCAACGGGATCTCAGAAACTAACTGTGGAATCGGGCTCAGCTATTGTTATCGATCTTATCACAAAGAATAAAATAAATATTAATAGGAATCACAGTCATTTGCGGTTAATTAGGCGGCTCATGTTTATAGGAAAGTAAATTAAATAATTAAATAATTTAATTTCATTGGAAACTAGGATAAAAAATTAAATAAAAAATAATTTCTAAAAAGCCCTGTGAATTTTTTTTTGGGTGATTTTTTTTAGAAACTAGTATTTTAGAATTTTGTTTTTTATTATTTTTTTCATTGGAAACTAGGATTTTTTATGTGAGTGATCTTGATTTCCTGCATTAGTCATAGCTACATTATTTGAAAAGCATGATAAATTCATATTCCACGATCGATCTTCCTAACTTTTTTTTTCTCTTTTGATTATTTGGATCTCTTTCTAGAATAAGATTTGATTATATATCCATATATATCAAGCACCATTAACATCAAACCTAGAATTTATTTATAGGATACCACTAATCACCCTAAAATCTCTTGCACTCCATAAATTGTTGCTATTTATTAGAATGATAGTGGCTAATTATATTTATAGAAAACAAATTATATAAAGGGATGGATATTTGTTTCCAAATAGAAAATTAAGGTTTCATAAATAGGATCTGGAATTGAATGAAACGGTCAATGAATATCATCTCTCAGCCGTGGGTTCTCCTTGTAGTCTCATGCTAGGTTATTCCAGTTACAATATCATATAAAAATTGAAAAAAAGATGTCCAAAAACCAAGCCCCCTAAACCTTTTCTTGCTTTCCATTTTCTTTTTTTCTCGGTTTTTTATGTTTTGAGGAGAGGGAGAAAGCAAAACACGATGGGAAAGATACCTTGTTTGCTTCTTGTTTTCATTGTAACTCTTTCACGTTCTGTAGCTCAAATTCATGGCCCCAAGAACCAAGGCGAAGCACTTGACAATCTCTACAAAGCCAAGTTTAGTAGAGATTCCAGAATTGATTCAGTTCCTGTCGAGGTGCTTGATACGAATCAATTTGAGGTGATGGATATGCTTTTAGATGAATCAGAAGTTCGTCCTCTTCAAAAGGGATCAAAAGAGAAAGATAGAATCAAAATGTTGCCCGGACAACCCCAGGTCAACTTTTCACAATACGGTGGTTATGTTACTGTTAATGAATCTGCAGGTTCAGCACTGTATTATTATTTTGTTGAAGCTGATCAACATTCAAAGGAGGCGGCATTGCCTCTTCTTCTTTGGCTAAATGGAGGTAATTTGTTGCTCTTTACCCTATTTTCAATTGTCATTGCCATCATCTTCAAAAGACTTCGAGTTCTTTACTTGTTGCTTCATTTGGAAACAGATTGAGTGCCTAAGAAATATTGATGTTGTATAAATAAGTTTTTCATACAAAATTCGCATATAATTTTTCATCCACGCTTTAGTATCTATCAATTATAAGTTTAACATAAAAATTCTATTTGCAAATCATTAAAAAAAAAAAAATCAAACTTGACCGTCCATGTTATTTCTTAATTAGAACCTTAATTTTGTTATTCCTTTTGTTATTCTTTTCTTTTTCATATTTGAGACCAGATCACAAAATATGACATATGTCACGACTCTTATATGCGTGGAAGTATATTTAGTAATATATATACAGCATGGTTCATGTAAAACATGATTTATGTTAGCTTAATATAGTGTTAATATAGTGTAGTGGTGATTATTTTTTAAATTAATTTTTATTTAATTTAAATATAGTATTCATTTTTTCCAGTTAAATAATATTTATTTTGCTTTCGAGCTATGTTTTTTTAATATTATTTTTATTTTTTTAGATTATGGTGATACGTTAATATTAAAAATAAATTAAAAAAATTATTTTAATATATTTTTAAATAAAAAATATTTTAAAAAATAATCATTATTTTAATATTATACACTACCTTGAAAAAAAAAATTATCTTTACGAGCTTGCTTAATTTAAAAAAATAAATGAAAACTGCTTCATATGAACGCAGGCCCAGGTTGTTCATCACTGGGATATGGGGCAATGGAAGAGCTTGGACCATTTCGTGTACACAGCAATGGGAAAACTCTTTACAGAAACAAGTATTCATGGAATAAGGGTATGTTTTATCTTTCTTTCTTTCAATTGAATGATTTTCGAAACAAGGTTAGTCTTCCTCGGGAATTTTTCATAAACTAACTTAAGCCTCTCCTTTTAAGTTGCAAATGTTTTGTTCTTGGAGTCCCCTGCTGGAGTAGGGTTTTCATACTCTAATGCAACATCGGACAACACTTACACTAGTGGAGATAGAGATACAGCTGCACAAAATTATATGTTCCTTGTAAATTGGTTGGAAAGATTTCCCGAATACAAAGACAGGGATTTTTACATAGCCGGAGAGAGCTACGCGGGACACTACGTGCCTCAACTTGCAGATAATATTCTTCATTATAATAAGAAGGCTAAGAGGAGTGTCGTCAACCTCAAAGGAATCATGGTGTGTGTCTCCCCTCTAATTTCTTCCTTTTTAATACATAAAACTATTTCTTCCGTTCCCTTTCACGTATCAGCTTATTTTCTTCTTAACTGAAATTATTTGATACCAGTCATGACCTGATTTATGTCTTTGACCTTCGTTTAGCAACTTTGTTTTTTAAAGCAGAGTAGTTATTTGATATTAAACAGCTTGCACATAATTCGTAGAACTCTCATCCATCGCAGAAGCTTAAGTTATTAGATAAATAAATCTTTCGACACCTGAAGATCTTTTTTTTCCAGCATTGCAGTCAATTTTTTAGAAATATTTTATTACATCTCTTTGGTGCAGATTGGAAATTCTGTGATCAATGATCATACCGATATGCAAGGGATGTATGACTTCTTTGGAACACATGCTATAACTTCAAATGAGAACCTCCGTAAAATTCAACACTACTGTAATTTCTCAAGTGCCGGTAGTTTATATAAAGAGTGCCAAGAAGCCATGGACAAAGCAGATACAGATGTTAATGTCATTGACATTTACAACATCTATGGCCCCTTATGCTTCAACAGTAATCTCACGTCCAAGCCAAAGAAGACCTCAGTAAGTGAATGAACGTTCTTAAAAATATATATATATACTTCGTTCAGGTTTTCACTTATTTTTGGGTCAGTTATTTCACAATTCTTCAACTCCAATTTTCATGAAAAAATACCTTAAAAAAGTAGGATTTGAATGTAAAGTGACTAAAATAAACTTACTCATAATTTAAAATATTTCGGAGTTATAAGTAATTCTGGATATGTGACTTGACTTGAATGATTTTTGGTGCAGCCGATGAACTTCGATCCCTGCAGCGATTCTTATGTGTTGGCTTATCTTAATAGACCGGATGTCCAAGAAGCCATGCATGCCAATGTGACCAAACTTGCTTACGATTGGCAACCATGCGGCGGTTTTAACTGGGTTGATAGTGCCTCTACTGTTCTTCCCTTGCTAAAGGAGTTCATGGCAAGTGGACTTCGAGTATGGGTATTCAGGTTAGTAAATTCACAACCAACATAATCGTGTAGTTGTTGGTGAAATGCCCTTGCACTCGCTGATGCGGACCAAACTTTGCAAAAGTCTCCCAACTTTTCACTAAGATCAAATGGATTTTTTTTAGATCAGTTTTATTACAATGAGACACTTTTTTTTTTAGTTCAGACCATTTTGATTGAATGTATGCTTACTGATCTTTTGTTTCAATGGTGTACAGCGGTGATACAGACGGAAGGGTACCAGTTACTTCTTCCCAGTATTCAATAAACGAGATGAACCTTCCTATTAAAACTCAATGGCATCCTTGGTTCTCCGATAAAGAGGTAATTTACCCACTTCAGCATTCACTAAATCATAATATCTGAAGTAAACAAGTATCATAACAATGGACGATGCTTATTAAGAATGTAATGATCTCAATATTGAACTGCATTTTTTCATACTATTCCAGGTTGGTGGGTACGTACAAGTATACAAAGGGGACTTGACACTCGCAACTGTAAGAGGGGCTGGGCATATGGTACCAAGCATCCAGCCTGTGAGAGCACTTTCATTGATCAGTCACTTCCTTGCTGGCACCTCTCCCATAGCCAAAGTCAAAACATAGTGCCTAATTTCTTTTGTTACGTAAGCTTGCAATTCTTTGTTTCACTTCTGGAAACAATAGTCTGACAGGCTTGTTTTCACTTTCCTTTTGTTCGTTAACAAGCCAGAATTCTTTGGGCAGGAAGCTATACTCCTGCTGTGATAATCAATTACCTAAACAACTTGACAGAATGCCATGAAAAATTATTTTCCTTTACAACTAAAGCTATACACGATTCACAGCAAGTCAGAAACAGAACAATATCGTTGTTTCAATAATTCAAAATATTATTGATTACAGATGGAATACTCCTGCTGTGATAATCAATTACCTAAACAACTTGACAAAATGCCATGAAAAATTATTTTCCTTTACAACTAAAGCTATACACGATTCACAGCAAGTCAGAAACAGAACAATATCGTTGTTTCAATAATTCAAAATATTATTGATTACAGAAGGAATACATTTTATAGTGTATATGAAAGAGACACTGTAACAAGCAACCCCATAAAACTTTAAATGTCATAGCCATCAATTATCTCCACACAAGGGATGTGGGATATCAGTGGCCAGTACACTTTTTTCTCCTTGGAGCAGCGCTGTGTCAGTAACAGACAATCCCTGATGCTGAATCTTCCTAGTGCGCGACATAGGCATTCCCTAGGCAAGGACTTCAATTTAGGACAATCAACAATTTCTAGCTCTTCTAGAGATACAAGACTCTGGAGCTGCATGGATAGAGATTCCAAATTTGGAAGTCTTCCAATCCAAACGGAAGTAATTAAGAGTTGTAGGAAGCAGACACTCCTCATCTGAGAAGGTTACACAGTCAACATCCACCAGCTATGCTAAAATCTCTAAGAAAGGCGAGACTTTGCAAGTTCCACTTTGGCAGGTTCCCATCTAGATTATCGCAACCCCAGATCTCAAGTGAAATCAGGTTTGGAGGGAGATGATGCGGAATAATAAATAATAAAAATTATAAAAAAAAAAGTAAAAAGTTTTAGAGAAAGAAAGAAATTAGAAAAGAAAAGAAAAAGAAAGGGAATTGAAAATATATAAAATCTTTAATATTTTCATTAATTATAAAAACTATCTTATAAAATGACCGAGGAATATATAAATTATAAATTCTAAAGCATCCTACTATTAGGTTTGGCCCATTAAATCAAATTATTTAATATAAATAATAAAAAAACAATGAGTAAATTTAAATGGGCTAAATAAATAAAATAAGAATGAGATAGATCCAAATGGGCTTAGTGTCCCAACTAAAGCGTGACATGTTGGGCTATCTTACGTCATATCCATTCATATACTCGTGTAGTTTATGAAGTGGGTCTGGTGCCCCCACCAACTCTTCCAGGGTTAGAGAAACTCGACCCTGTCGAGTGTTGCACTGGCCGACTCTAATAGTGCTCCCAAAGATTTGGATCAAGCTGTTGCAAAGTATCTTTAGTAACTTAAATGCAATCTGAGTTAGGTCACCCTACCCAATGAACTAGAAACCGTTAAACCTTACTATTCCTGCTAAAAACAACTTGTTCATCCAGAATAGCATCAATATTTTTCTTTTGTACTGATGTTAAGGTGAAAGGGATAAAGGTTTTAATAGGATCATCAAGAGGGGAGTTAAGTGGTATCTCAAATGGATCATTTGGAATATGAAGTTCTTTATGGTATGCAACGAGATCCTTAATGTTAAATTTCGAGCTAATGGCAAAATCTATAGTAAATCAAGAACATAAGCATTTGGACCAACCCATTATAGCACTTTGAAAGGCCTGGCACTACATGCATGCCTCCTACATTAACATAGTCTCCTACATTAAACTCATTATGTCATCTATGGAAATCAGCTTGAAATTTATATTACACATGATTTGCTTGAATCTATTTAGTGATCTCAATATGTAAATCCTGAATTCTACATGCAAAAGACTCGATTGACTCGGACACTCTAGCATGATTGGACATGAGAATAAGGTCTAAAGGTTTCCTAAGCTTGTAACCATGTACAACTTCAAAAGGACTCACACCTATTAACCTATTGATAGAGCTATTATAGGCAAACTAGGCCATAAAAAAAATCAGATTCTAATTTTGATTATAATCATTCACTAGATACCTTAAAAGGTTGCCCAAACTACTGTTAACCACCTTAGTTTGACTATCAGTTTGAGGGTGGTAAGCAGTAGAAAACTTCAATTTGGTTCCCACCATATGTCAAAGGGTTTTTTAAAAATAACTTGTAAATCTAACATCCTTATCCAAAACTATGGTTTAGGGAAGACCATACAACTTAACAATCTCGTCAAA
Source organism: Populus euphratica (assembly GCF_000495115.2). Taxonomy (NCBI): domain Eukaryota; kingdom Viridiplantae; phylum Streptophyta; class Magnoliopsida; order Malpighiales; family Salicaceae; genus Populus; species Populus euphratica. The sequence goes on along the minus strand of NW_011499867.1, from coordinate 580,972 downwards.
ATAGGGTTTTGCAACTCTGAAAGTATCTGTGGTCTTGGTACAAGGGATAAAATAGGCTACCTTAGAGAAACGATTGACAACGATAAAAATAGAATCATGTTTCTTTGCAGTACGTGGAAGCCCAAACATAAAATTCATGCTTACATCTTGCCAAGGGCAAATGGGAATGGGCAATGGGGTGTAAAGACTAGTATTTTGTTTTCTATGCTTAGCTAGTTGGCAAGTTCGACATTGACCTACCAATTTGGCGACATCTCTTTTCAAATTAGACCTGAAAAACTACCATTCCACCTCTTTGATGGTTTTATTCCTTCCAAAATGTCTTGAGAGACCTCTAGCATGAATCTCCCATATCAAAAATTCACGCACGGATGTTTTCGGGATACAAAGCTTATTAACCCAAAATAAGTATCCATCTTGGAGGTGATAACCATTTATGACACGGTGATTCTCATCCTTCAATGTTAAGTATATTTCTCTAAATTCTGAGCAAGATTCATACTTCTCTTTAAGTCTCTCAAATCCTATGACTTCAACACTCATTACTGATAACAACGTTACCAGACAACTCAAAGCATTTGTAGTTTTATTCTCTATTCTAGATTTATGTTTTAAAACAAATAAGTATGCTTGCAAATATTCAACCCAATGACCATACATGAGATTAAGCTTCTTTTGGGAGTTAAGATAGCAAAGAGCCTCATGGTCGGAGTAAAGAACAAACTTTTATGGTAATAAGTAATGACACCAATAGCGCAAAGCTTGAACCACCATATAAAACTTCTTATCATAAGATGAGTACTTTTATTTTGTCTCATTAAGTTTTTTACTAAAATAGGCTACAGGGTGAAGTTCTTGACTAGGTACTCCACCTATATCAACTCCTGAAGCATCACATTCTACTTTAAACACTTTAGTAAAATTAGGTAGCCGCATTACTAGGGCCTCCGTCATTTTCTTTTTAAGTTCCTTAAATGCTTTGTTAGCCTATTTACTCCACTTAAACTCACCTTGTTTCAAACAATCTATAATAGGCGACATGATAATGCTAAATCTCTTCATAAAACGATGATAAAAAGTCATAAGACCATGAAAAATACGAATCTCATGAATAATCTTAGGTTCAGGCCAATCTAGTATCACTTGGACTTTTTAAGGGTCAACAGACACTCCTTTCCATGACACTATAAACCCTAAAAAACCACTTGATTTGTAATGAAGGAACATTTTCTGACATTTGCAAACAAACTTGTCTTTCTTAGGGTGGTACAAACTTGAATAAGATAATCAAAATGCTCTTCCTTGGTTTTGCTATAAATAAGAATATTATCAAAGTATACCACTAAGAACTTTTTTATAAATGGCCAAAGTACTTGTGTCATTACTATCATAAAATTGCTTGGTACATTGGAAAGGCCAAAAGGCATGACTAACCATTCATATATTCCATCATTAGTCTTAAATACTTTTTCCACTCATCTCTCAGACGGATCCTAATCTGATGATACTCACTCTTCAAGTCAATCGTAGAAAATATTTGGGCTCCCACCATCATATATAGCATGTCATCCAAAATTAGAAAACGATACTTGATTGTAATCCTATTGATGGCTCAACTATCTACACACATTCTTCATGATCCATCTTTCTTAGGTGTTAACGGTGCAGGTACTGCACAAGGGCTCAAACTCTCTCATACAAATCCCTTTTGTAACAACTCACATACTTGTCTTTGTAATTCAGCATGTTCACTCGAGTTCATCCTATAATAAGGAAAGTTTGTAATGTGGCACCAGGGATAAAATCTATGGCGTGTTGAACATCACGCATAAGGGGTAAAACATCAAGTAGTTCAAAAGGGAAAACATCTAGAAATTCTTTTAACACTTCTCTTACCTTTTCAAGGGGCACTTTTAAAAAGTATTCTACAATCTCCTTAACCATTACAGTAAATACAACAGACTCCTCACAAATCTCCTTATCAAACTCCTTAGGAGTTGTTATGTTAAGCCCTCCTTCTCTCACTTTATTCTTCTTCTAACTATTATCATTAGACCTTGGAGATAATCTAATAAGTTGTATTTTTTTATCCTAAAAAGTGAATGAACAAGAATTTAATTGTTCAAAAATTATAACATTGAAATCATATAACCAAGGCCTACCCAAAATGGCATGCCCTCCATCCATGGGAATGACATCACACCAAATTTCATCATGATAGTCCAAGATCTTTATAAAAAAAAACATCTCTCTTTGACTGCTATAAATGTATCATTAACCCAGGACATACTAAAAGGTTTAGGATGTGGAACAGACTTTAAACCTAAGCGAGATATATTACCTAAGAAAACTGCATTGATACAACTACCACTATCTATGATGATCTTACACCATTTATCTCCACATTTAATGCAAGTGCAAAAAATAGCAGTCCTTCTCCAATCCTTAGTTCCTTTAGGTTGTGTTAAAACACATCTAACCACACTTAATCTAGTTGTCTTGATTTGAGTGGATATAAACCTAACACATCATAACAAGTTAAACCCATCCTCCTCGTCATTTAGATCCTGTAAGTCATCGAGATTAGGTTCATATACCTTATCATTATAATTATCTTCTTCACCCATATCTTCTTGCCCTTTAATGAACAAAGCCTTATTAGGGTAACTAGAGGAAATATGACCAAAACTCTAACATTTAAAATACTGAATTCTTGAGGTTATCTTAGGTGCTTCATGAAAAATACCTTACCGCTGTCTTTTCTAAGTATCTAGAAAATCAAAGGATTGGGTTTATGAGGTGGGCACCTAATATGGAGTTATTATTGCCAAGTTGAGATCTAGAAGGGGTTTTACGAGTTTCCTGATGTCTTGTCCATAATTCTGTACTAGGGTATAATGGTGGAAACACCTTTAAGCACAACCTGTCTTCTAAGGTCATCGTTTAAGACTTTTTAAAATCTACTTAAGGTCATCACTTCATCCTCTCTAACTACGTACCTTATCCTATACTCATCAAATTATGTCACATATTCATTGGTAAACTTGCCTCCTTACCTCAAGTTATTCTACTGGTCCAAAAGATTCTCTTTATAAGAACAAGCAAATACTTTTCTTCTAACTTAGTCTTCATTTCAACCCAATCAGTAATAGGGGGTTGACCTCTCCTAATCAAAGACTCTTCTACACTTTTTCAATAGATCTGAGAGGTGTTTCATCTTTGCAAATCCTACCCTTCTATTCTCAAATATATTATACCAGCAAAAAAATTTATCCATGTCATGAATCCATCTATCAAAGATCCACGGGTCAAGTTGACCCTCAAAAGTTGAGGCTGCTACCTTGATATGCCTCATGACTAGCTTGTTAAGGTCATCGTAATCATGATGACCTTGATTATGATTGTATTGATGGTTTCTAGGATGAGCTACTCTTTAAGGGTAATCATTAAAACGCTCATTATCGTTAGGGTCAACAAAGTCATTGTGACCCAAGAGCTAGTTATTATGGCAGTTCCTATAATGAACTAGTCTTTGAGGATTCCTATAGTTGTTATTAGAATGCTTACTCTCACTACACTGTCTTATTTGCAAAGTTTCTATGGACTCCACCCTCCTAAAAAGGTTGTTCATTTAATTGGACATTACTCGTGTAGTTTGTGGAGTGGGTCTGGTGCTCCCACCAACTCTCCTAGGTTAGAGAAACTCGACCATGTCGAGTGTAGCACTGACTGACTCTGATAGTACTCCTAAAGATTTGAATCAAGCTGCTGCAAAGTATCTCTAGTAACTCAAGTGCAATCTGAGTCAGGCCGACCCACCCAATGAACTAGAAATCGTTAAACCTTACCATTCCTGCTAAAAACAACTTGTTCATCCAGAATAGCATCAATATTTTTCTTTTGTGCTGATGTCAAGGTGAAAGGGATAAAGGTTTCAATAGGATCATCAAGAGGGGAGTTAAGTGGTATCTCAAATGGATCATTTGAAATAGAAAGTTGTTTATGGTATGCAATGAGATCCTCAATGTTAAATATAGAGTTAATGCCAAAATCATATAGTAAATCAAGAACATAAGCATTTGGACCAACCCATTATAGCACTTTGAAAGGCCTGGCATTACATGCATGTAATTTTTTATTAGCTTCCAAAGGAAACCGCTCGGGTCTAATCCGTATCATAACATAGTCTACCACATTAAACTCATTATGTCGTTTATGGAAATCAGTTTGAAATTTATACTGCACATTATTTGCTTGAATCTGTTTAGTGATCTCAATATGTAAATCCTGAATTCTAGCATGATTGGACATGAGAAGAAGGTCTAAAGGTTTCCTAGGCTTGTAACCATGTACAACTTCAAAAGGACTCATGCCTATTAACCTATTGATAGAGCTATTATAGGCAAACTAGGCCATAGAAAGAATCAGATCCCAATTCCGATTATAATCATTCATTAGATACCTTAAAAGGTTGCCCAAACTCCTGTTACCCACCTTAGTTTGACCATCAATTTGAGGGTGGTAAGCAATAAAAAACTTCAATTTGGTTCCCACCATATGTCAAAGGATTTTTTAAAAATAACTTGTAAATCTAACATCTCTATCCAAAACTATGGTTTAGGAAAAACCATACAACTTAACAATCTCGTCAAAATAGGGTTTTGCAACTCTAGAAGCATCTGTGGTCTTAGTACAAGGGATAAAATAGGTCATCTTAGAGAAACAATTGACAACCATGAAAATAGAATCATGTTTCTTTGCAGTACGTGGAAGTCCAAATATAAAATTCATGCTTACATCTTGCCAAGGGCAAGTGGGAATGGGCAGTGGGGTGTAAAGACTAGTATTTTGTTTTCTATGCTTAGATAGTTGGCAAGTTCGACGTTGACCTACCAATTTGGCGACATCTCTTTTCAAACTAGACCAGAAAAACTACTGTTCCACCTCTTTTATGGTTTTATTCCTTCCAAAATATCTTGAGAGACCTCCAGCATGAATCTTCCATAATAAAAATTCACGCACGGATGTTTTCGGGATACAAAGCTTATTATCTCGAAATAAGTATCCATTTTGGAGGTGATGGCCATTTATGACACGGTGATTCTCATCCTTCAATGTTAAGTATATTTCTTCAAATTCTAAGCAAGATTCATACTCCTCTTTAAGTCTCTCAAATCCTATGATTTCAACACTCATTACTGATAACAACGTTACTCGACAACTCAAAGCATTTGCAGTTTTATTCTCTATTCTAGATTTATGTTTAAAAAAAAATAAGTATGGTTGCAAATATTCAACCCAATGACCATATATGAGATTAAGCTTCTTTTGGGAGTTAAGATAGCAAAGAGCCTCATGGTCAGAGTAAAGAACAAACTTTTATGGTAATAAGTAATGACGTCAATAGCGCAAAGCCTGAACCACCATATAAAACTCTCTATCATAAGTTGAGTACTTTTGTTTTGCCTCATTAAGTTTTTTATTAAAGTAGGCTACAGGGTGAAGTTCCTGACTAGGTACTCCACCTATATCAACTCCTGAAGCATCACATTCTACTTTAAACACTTTAGTAAAATTAGGTAGCCGCATTACTAGGGCCTCTATCATTTTCTTTTTAAGCTCCTCAAATGCTCTATTAGCTCATTTACTCCACTTAAACTCACCTTATTTCAAACAATCTATAATAGGCGACATGATAGTGTTAAATCCCTTAATAAAACGATGATAAAAAGTCGCAAGGCCATGAAAAATACGAATCTCATGAATAGTCTTAGGTTCAGGCCAATCTAGTATCGTTTGGACTTTTTGAGGGTCAACAGACACTCCTTTCCATGACACTATAAACCCTTAAAAAAACCATTTAATCTGTAATGAAGGAACATTTTCTGACATTTGCAAGCAAACTTGTCTTTTTTAGGGTGGTACAAACTTGAATAAGATAATCGAAATATTCTTCCTTAGTTTTGCTATAAATAAAAATATTATCAAAGTATACCACTAAGATCTTTTTTATAAATGGCCAAAGCACTTGTGTCATTACTATCATAAAAGTGCTTGGTACATTGGAAAGGCTAAAAGGCATGACTAACCATTCATATATTCCATCAATAGTCTTAAATACTTGTTCCACTTATCTCTCAGATGGATCCTAATCTGATGATACCCACTCTTCAAGTCAATCGTAGAAAATATTTGGGCTCTCGTCATCATATATAGCATGTCATCCAAAATTAGAACGCAATACTTGATTGTAATTCTATTGATGGCTTGACTATCTATACACATTCTTCATGATCCATCTTTCTTAGGTGTTAACAGTGTAGGTACTGCACAAGGGCTCAAACTCTCTTATACAAATCCCTTTTGTAAGAACTTACATACTTATCTTTGCAATTCAACATGTTCACTCGAGTTCATCCTATAATAAGGAAAGTTTGTAATGTGGCACCAGGGATAAAATCTATGGCATGTTGAACATCACGTATAGGGGGTAAAGCATCAGGTAGTTCAAAAGGGAAAACATCCAGAAATTCTTTCAACATTTCTCTTACCTTTTTAAGGGGCACTTTTAAAAAGTCTTCTACAATCTCCTTAACCACTACAGTAAATACAACAGACTCCTCACAAATCTCCTTATCAAACTCCTTAGGAGTTATTATGTTAAGCCCTCCTTCTCTCACTTTATTCTTCTTCTGACTATTATCATTAGACCTTGGAGATAATCTAATAAGTTGTATTTTTTTACCCTAAAAAGTGAATGAACAAGAATTTAATTATCCAAAAATTATAACATTGAAATCATATAACTAAGGCCTACCTAAAATGGTATGCCCTACACCCATAGGAATGACATTACACCAAATTTCATCATGATAGTCCAAGATCTTTATAAAAAAAAAAAAAAACACCTCTCTTTGACTGCTATAGATGTATCATTAACCCAGGACATACTAAAGGGTTTAGGGTGTGGAATAGACTTTAAGCCTAAGCGAGATATACTACCTAAGAAAACTGCATTGATACAACTACTATTATCTATGATGATCTTACACCCTTTATCTCCACATTTAATGTAAGTGCAAAAAATAGCAGTCCTTCTCCAATCCTCAGTTCCTTTAGGCTGTGTTAAAGCACATCCAACCATACTTAATCTAGTTGTCTTGATTTGAGTGGATATAAACCTAACACATCCTAACAAGTTAGACTCATCCTCCTCATCATTTAGATCCTGTAAGTCATCGGGATTAAGTTCATATACCTTATCATTATAATTATCTTCTTCACCCATATCTTCTTGCCCTTTAATGAACAGAGCCTTATTAGGGCAACTAGAGGAAATATGACCAAAACTCTAACATTTAAAATACTGAATTCTTGAGGTTATCTTAAGTGCTTCATGAAAAAACCCTACCGTTGTCTTTTCTAAGTATCTGAAAAATCAAAGGATTAGGTTTACGAGGTGGGCACCTAATATGGAGTTATTATTGCCAGGTTGAGATCTAGAAGGGGTTTTACGAGTTTCCTGACGTCTTGTTCACTAGCTTTTTATGACCAAGTCATAATTCTGTACTAGGGTATAATGGTGGAAACACCTTTAAGCACAACATGTCTTCTAAGGTCATTGTTTAAGACTTTTTAAAATCTACTTAGGGTCATCACTCCATCCTCTCTAACTGCATACCTCATCCTATACTCATGAAATTATGTCACATATTCATTGGTAGACTTGCCTCCTTACCTCAAGTTATTCTACTAGTCCAAAAGATTCCCTCTATAAGAACAAGCAAATACTTTTCTTCTAACTTAGTCTTCATTTCAACCCAATCAGTAATAGGGGGTTGACCTCTCCTAATCAAAGACTCTTCTACACTTTCCTAATAGAGCTCAGCGGTGTTTCATCTTTGCAAATCCTACCCTTCTATTCTCAAATATACTATACCAGTTAAAAAATTAATCCATGTCACCTTGATATGGCTGCTACCTTGATATGCCTCATGACTAGCTTGTTAAGGTCATCGTAATCGTGATGACCTTGATTGCGATTGTATTCACGGTTCCTAGGATGAGCTAGTCTTTAAGGGTAATCATTGAAACGCTCATTATCGTTAGGGTCAACAAAGTCATTGTGACCTAGGAGCTGGTTATTGTGGCGGTTCCTATAATGAACTAGTCTTTGAGGATTCCTGTGGTTATTATTAGAATGCTTACTCTCACTACACTGTTTTACTTGCAAAGTTTCTATGGACTCCACCCTCCTAGAAAGGTTGTTCATTTAATTGGACATGTTGCTCATTTTCATTCATATATGTTGTAATTGTTCTTGAATATCTCTAAGAATATTACTAGAGTTTGTGTCCATAAATAACACTTGCAAGTAATAATATAAAATAAAATTATAGCTAATAAAAAATTATTTTTTTAATATATATATATATATATATTATTATTATTATTATTATTATTATCTTGGAAACTAAGTAATGACAGATTAAACCAGGAAAATACACAAGCAAATAATGTAAGTCCTTTAAATGCATACAAGTAATCCAAACACATTGTTTCAGTTTTCCCATTAATTTAACTAAGCTTCACAATTAATTAAGAGGATTAGATTTTCAATTCAAAATTAAGGTAATTCAATTTAAAGGCAAGCAATGTAATTTAGTTATGAGCAAGCATAAAGAATAATATTAATACTAAATCTTGATTAACAAGTATGAAAGCATACCAGGAATGATGGTTTTTAATTGGTAAAAATTCTGACCAGATGATATGGCAATGAAGGATTATGTGGCAGTTGACATGGCAGGATCTGCTGATATGTCAGACAACGTGGCAAGAACTGATGTTGTGGTTAATGATACGGATGTTCTGTCGTAGGGATGACATACCTAGGTTAATTATTTTACCAGCTTTTATTTCTGTCTTTCCTACCTCCTGTGATCTGTTGCCACTACTAAAGGCGATGACTCATGAAAAGGGGTTTTGTGATTCTGCTTGGGCCCGACGATGTAAAGGTAGGGCTGTGGTGTCGCTACTGAAGGGAGGGCACTGTTGAATGTGGCGTTGCAGCTGGTGTTACTGCTGGAGGGTGCAAGTCAATTGTGGTTGTGGTTGTGGCTGATGGTTTGTAACACTGATTTATGTTGTTGAAAACAAAGACCTGTTATCGCTGTGGCGCTGCGACTTGTTGAAGGCAGTAAATTGACGTGTACTTGTGTCTTGGTTATGATCGTTATCTGTGATCGGCATTGATATAGAATTGTCGATAGCTCTATAGGACTGATGTATAGGTCTTCTCAGTGGTGGGTCTGCCTTTGTGAGTGGCTAAGGTGCCGCTACTGAAAATCACTGTCGTTGATGATGAACAATATTTTTTTTCTTTTCTCTTTTTTTTTAGATCAATCTAGGCTTAAACATCAACATATATGGATTTTTTAATTGTAATAATAATTAAAAGCCATGCTCTGATACCAAACTTGATGCGGGATAATAAATAATAAGAATTAAAGTAAGAAAAGCAAGAAGCTTTAGAGAAAGAAAGAAGCTAAGAAGGGAAGAAAGGGATTGGAGATATACAAAGTCTGCAATATTTTCATTAATCATCAAAATTGTCTCACAAAATGACAGAGAAACATATAAATAGTAAACCCTAAAACATCCCGCTATTGAGCTCGATCCATCAAATTAATTTGTTTAACATAAATAATAAAATAACAATGAGTAGGCCCAAATGGGATAAATAAATAAAATAACAATGAGATAAGCCCAAATGGGCTTAGTCTCCCAACTAAAGTGTGACAGGCTGGGTCATCCTACGTCTTCTCCATCCATACACTCATGTAGTTTATGTTGTGGGTATGGTGTCCCCACTAGTAGATTGTCATTAGAAAAGGATTCAAGAGCCGGGCAACTACAAATTATCAATTCCTACAGAGATGTGAGTTTTCGCATCTCACTGGGCAGAGACTTGAGCTTTTTGTAGTTATATATATTCATCATTCTAAGTTTATGGAGGAAAAGGCTGACTCCTGAACAGCACTTGAGATCAGAACAATTGCTTAAATTTAATTCAATAAGATGCTTGAAGTTTTTAAGACATTAGGGAAAGCTTGTCATAGCTTCGCAGTTTGAAATGCTTCAATTGGAAACGATCCTAAATTCTCAGCGTCTTGAGTTGACTTGCTAATTTCCAAGCCATAAAAGATGCGATAGATGGACAACTAATAGTCTCCAAGTTCTTAAAATGATCCAAGGTGTCGGGGAGAGATTTTCATTGTACATCATCCCCTCATATAGAGACTATAATTTTGTAAGGTATTGAATCTTCAACCTTTTTAACGTTAGATGTAAGATCCCTTCTGGAAAGCATTTGAGCAAAGGACACTCTTCTATCTCCAAGTCTTTAAGACGAAACTTGCTCATACCATCAGGGAGAGATTTAAAAGCTTTACAACCCTAAAGTACTAGATGTCTGAGTGACGATAAAAGTCTAGCCTAAGCGATGGACACAAACTTCGAGCATGATTTTATACAGGCAGGAGTGTTTGGGTTATGATTCTCTACAAGTACTAGATCCTTAGAGATAAATGTTTGAGCACCATAAGGAATAAATTATTAAAAATTATATATATAGGATAACAAGAGTCATATGTGCAAATAATAAGAAATTGAGAGAGAGAGAGAAGCATGGCTATTAATTATAATTAAAAAAAATATAAACTGTGCAAGTGTTTTAAGTTAATTGAATTTACAGTAAAATATATCTCGGGGGTTAAAGTGTAAGTATCTTTTTATTTTTCATTTTTTTATTTATAAGGCTTTGTTTAAAGGGTAAAATAATCTTTTTACATGGTTAATTTATCATTATTTATTTATTTATTTAAGGTTAATAATGTCTTTTCAATTTTTATAATAGTACAATTATCATAATGCCCTTGAAAAAGTTAATAGTAAAAAACTTTAATCTAGTGGCTGTATAGTAACTTTTATTTGTTTTAATGAATCGTTGAATTACTCAATTGTCCTTACCATTAAAAATTTTTAGCCCTGGCTTTTAGGGAATTGATTGTAATTTCATATAATTTTTTATTATTTTTGTTTAGTCCTAAGGGTATTTTTATTTTTTTACAAATTAATGAACAGTATGATTACTCCATTATCTTTGCCATTCAAATTTTTTAGCCTTGACTTCAATGGGTTGGTTGTAATTTTATAATGGTTTTTGTATTAGTATTGTTTAGCAATAGGAGCATTTTTGCTTTTGTACAAATAAAAAAACGAGAGAGAATTAGAAATTATTGATGAGTGTCTTGCATGCGTTAGATGTTTTTGAGCAACGCATGCAATTGGCTTTGAGGAATTAAAATGGTGATTTCACCGCATCATTAGATTCATCTTAGCATCCTTTTTCTCCATAGGTAGCACATATGTGGTGGGTGGGTCTGATTTAGAGCAAGTTTGCTTTTCTTTATTTCTTTCCTTTCCTTCTTTTTTTTCTCGGATTGCTTGTTGGCCATGTAAAAAATTATATCAAACCTTCAATATCTTTTTTCTTTTGATTTGGCCATTCTTTTTTTAATTTTAATTTTTTTATTTATAATTATTATTCCTAATTGGATTTTATTTTTGATTTCATCCTTGGTATTTTGATTTTTTAAATTTTTTGAAACTCGGTCCTTATTCTTTTAATTGTTATTTTTTTATTATTTTGAATCATTTTCTTTATTGATTTTTTTTAAATCCATCCCTAAGCATTTATTTTCATTTAATTTTGATGTCAAATTTGGTCCTAATTATTTTAATTAATTACTTTTTTTTAATCATTTTCTTAATTAGTTTTTCCTTTTCAATTTCATCCCTAAACATTTAATTTTATGTTGAATTTAGTTCTAATTATTTTAACTGCTATTTGTTTTGTTTTGCATTATTTTTTTATTGACTATTTTTTTAATTTCATTCTTCAATATTTATTTGATTATGAATATTGCTTCTTTGTTTTTTTGGACTTGTCATTAATTGGGTCATACCGGTCTCATAACTCAGGTCATAGATTTTAAAGATTAGACCGAGTTAACTTTAGTGTATTTTTAAAAGAATTTTTTTCAAATATGATTTTTTTTGGTATTTTTTTTATTTGTTATTTATAAGGTCATCCCAATTTCATATCCTTGATCATGTGTTTGATTTGTTAACATGGGTTGGTTATTGGGTTCACTCAAGATTTTTTTATATCTTTCCATCATATTGGTAGATGTACATTCCTTATATTTTGTTGTTGTGTTTGGCCTTACATAATATTTTTTATGGTGTGAGTTTATTCAATTAGTTTCATTTGTTTAAGCCATGAGTTTTTTAGAGTTGATTTATCTTTTATTTATTTAAATAAATAAATTTAGTAAACACAATCAAATAAAAGTCTTATTTTTATAGTTTGTTTATTGGTTATTGTTAGCGACTTTTTTTATTTACATAAATGGTTGTCGATACATTTATTTAGATGATTGCATACCTAGTATTTAGTTAAAAAAAATTAAAAACATGGCTTAGAGGAGACCACTTGCGTGACACTTCTTTTAATTTTTTTAAGGGTAGCTCCTTGATGCTTTGAAAAAAAATAATAGACTACACTTTACTTGCACAATCTAAATTTCAGGTTTATTCCAGACCAAGAGAAACTCATTTTCAATCATATTTCAATATAAAAAAAAAAAAAACTTAAAGAACACCTTAAACACTTTGTAAAATATATTCAGAGTCTCTAACAACCTAAAAATCGACTCAAAAATCTATAATCAACCTAAAATAAAAATTATTTTTTATTTCAGATCTATCATTTGAAACAAGTTTAAGGGGGAAAAACGCTTTGTATAAACTTTTATCATCAAAAGAAACTCATTGACATAAAAACCACTTGTTTTATGGTTGGAATCCGTCTCAACTAAGACTTTCTATCTCGATCACTTAAATCCGAACATTTTATCTCTCATCTATCAAACTAAGATTCAAAAAATAAGAAAAATAAAATTTAAAACTAAAATTGAATTTCATTAATTATAAATAACTGAAATTTTATAATTTGAAAAATTAAAAGACCAATCATTTTATGTTTAGTCCTAAGTTTATAAAAACATTTGTTTTTTCTATTTTTGTTATTTTAGTCCATTTTCTTTGAATCTTGATTTTTTTAATAAATATGCTTTAATTGTCATGAGGTTACAAGAGTGTACTAAAAAAAAAAAGGACATATTCCTTGTCTAACAGTGGTATGGAGGACCGTACATTTTCCCATGGTTTTTAGAGTTTTTCTTAATTCTTAATTAATGACCAGGCTTCGTTGCAACAGTTAAAATAACCATAAAACGAGAAGCAGCAAGAACAAAGGAACACCAAAATGCACTAGGCAAGTCTCGTGACAGTAGACTGCAAAACTTGCTTCTGCAAGTGTTTCTTCGTCCAGCAAAACTCATTGCCCCCGTCACTAACCATCCTACTGCTGCCACAAACTGAACAATCTGTTGCCAAATTCCTTCCAGTAACCACATAAGTAAAGAACAATATGGACCAGTTGTTCATTGCTCCAGTCACTAACCATCCTTCGTCCAGTTGTTTTAAAAGAATTTGGCTTATAAAAAAAAACTACTGGTCCATGTTCTGATCAGTACTATGCGTGCATGATCACCAACAGGAGGAAACTGATCTTATTGGAAACATATACATAGAACTAATTTCTGAGACATATATACTTCATAAAATAATTAACCCTAAACTTAGGTAGTGCAGATATGCTCTATGAACAGCCAAGACTATGCCTGTGTTCAAGAAATGATATATCCATCTATATATGTAAACTAATAAATCTTATCACAAACCTGAACCTATATAGCTACAACCCCTACCACCAATCAAGCCTGAATAATGCCATCATGGAGACTACAATTCTTTCTGCTTATAGAAGCAGTCAAAATAGTTGTGAGGCCTTATTTATTTGCCCATTGTGATGAATGGATGAACGAAAAATAGAAAACTATGCAAGACTTTCTATGTATAGAAAACCTACCTAACACATCATCTTCAGTATTGGGATAAAACTTTATGTTGCCAGTCAAAATTTAGCAAGACCACCGAGGAGGCTGGTTAATTAGAACTTAGAACCCACAATTGTTGATGTACAGGGAGCACTTGATACCTGAAAGAATCATGACTTGAACAAAAACATCCATTGGTGACAGTAAAAAACCCTCGGCCTATATCCACAACATAACTAAATCATCCTTGTCAAATTGTCAGTCCTTTTGAGAGGTGGAACAATTGCAGAAGTGATCTCCTTTAAATGGGAGAGAAGATGATCCAATCCCAAAGTCATGCAATATGGTTTCTTTCCGCCCTAGGATACATGAAGTGAGTTGTCCAAAGAGGTAAAGACTGCTCAAATCATGAGGTGGGTTGCTTTTCACCTCAGTACCATCAATTTGGTGCAAACTAATAGAAATAACAATATGTTAGCAGTAAAGCAGTAACAATAAATTAGAAGCTAGGATATTCCACCATTAATTTATTTCTTAGTGCAGATTATCATACAAGAAAAAAAGGCTACTAGCAGTAGAAATGAACAAATTGTGCCTGTAAAACTAAATAGGAAAGTGCAAGCACGGAAATTAACGAAATCTATTTCTGGTATGTGCATACTGGCTCCTGAAATTTGCATAAGGTCCTCCTTCAATTGTTAATGATGCCTGTGCTAGCTGGTTAATCAAGAGCCCCAGATTTGTTTAAGGAAATACTGCTTAATTAATTATGCTATTACAAATAATTACCTACCTTTTACTGATCTTAATTACCCGTTGTTTACCACTTGTCCTCGTATATCTCACAATTTCATATATATCTTCTCCCATTCGGTATAGTGAGTAGAAAGCAGCCTGCCCCCAAAATGTTTTGCAGCCTGTGGTAAGCCTTTACATTTTCTGGCTATTTTTTCCATAATTGCTTGAAGCTTTGGGTCTGTGTCAAACTTTGATTTTGCCTTCGCATGGTCTACAAGCATTGACAGACAATCGACATCTGTTAACACCTCTAGATGGTGAGTGGAGACGGCAGCCATGATTGATGGGATGCTGTTGTTTCGCGTGGTCACAACTATTTTAACTTCAGAACCTGCGAAGGGTTGGCATAGAAGATCCCATCGTTGATAGTCCAGATCGCAAACATGATCTAGCACAATTAAACAGCTCTTTCCAGAAAGTTTCTCTCTTAGCCTCACCTGAAGCAAATTCAAATTATCACTACAATTGCAAGCGTCAGTAACGCTCAGCAGGATTGTTCTTGTTATGCTCACAACATCAAAGTCTTTTGAATTATCAAAAACCCAAGCTCTCAAATCAAAAGCGTTGACCACTGTGTCATTATTGTACACAAGCTGAGCTAGAGTGGTCTTGCCGACCCCTTCCTTCCCACCTATAGCTACCACAAAAACCCTACCATTGGTTGCTGCTTCTCCCTTCAGTAACCATCCAAGAACGACCTCTATGTCCTTCTCTCTGCCATAAACATTAGATCCATCAAGTATAGAAGTTGTAGGGGTTATTTTCCCTCCTGATCTATGATACCTCTCTCCACAACTGTTTCTCAAATCTCTGGATCTTGTACTAATTTCCTCATTCTTGGTATCCATATCAGAACTTGGCGGTTTCAACAAACAGCAACAGATCAATTTCCCTTGACGGTGTGTGGTCGTGTTTTGTTTTGAAGCTTTGATCAACTGCGAGTTGTTTCTCTTGAACATCTTAATTTTTTGTGTCTAAAGGCAACTTTTCTGGGACTAGAAAATGAAGGGAAGCTGAGAGGATTTTTGGTTTGTTAGAAGCAAGAAGAAAATGAACTTGGTAGGGTCGGAAAAGTCCGCTGAAAGAGGATTGACTACTCAGATGGGTCCTGCTTGATATGTGAAGTCATATACATTTGAGAGAGAGCGAGAGAGAGAGAGAGAGAGAGAGAGAGGGCACGTAGCTTCGATCTTGCTGCGAAACCCTTGTGTTATATCACTCAAAACGCGTTTTGGTCGCTCATAAAAATGTAAATGAAATGATGAGGAATCAATAATTCCAAGAAGTCTTGGCTGAATTTGTAGAAAAATTACCGCAATTCAGTTCCAACTTTAATTTGAAAAGTCTTTACCACTGATTAATGCGGTAGGGTAACTATACTTGCGGTCTGGGTTAAGTGGCGTTTCGGATACAATTAGGGTTTCTGATTTTGTACTTGTAGCATGCCATGAAAACCTATCTTTCTCAAGTGGCAGGTGTTTCAAAGTCTCTTCTCCCACGACACGTACGGTTGCTTTCAGGTTACGTTGCTCAAATTTTATTTTATTTTTTATTAATAATACTAAACATTATATTTATATATATATATATATAAGTAACAGTTACCTAGTAGAAACAAACTAGACAAAGAAATTAACGATCGATGTTAAATATATATGAAATAACAGGATATTTAGCATTTGTTATTTTTACTAGCTTTAATAATTGGTAAATATATTTGAGCTTCATATTCATATTACCAATCACTAGATACTGAAAGATTATTTATGTGTGGGTAGTTTTAATTTATTGTGGTTGAAATTTATTTATATGTTTTCAAAAATGCAAGAGACTAATTTAATTATAGTTTTTTTAAGTTCTATAAAATATTAAAATCTAAGTATAAAAAACTATGATTCAGTAAATATTTTAACCTACCTTTCAGAAATAAACAAAAAATGTTAAATACAAGTAGAATCCAATAGTGTACATCATGCGGGGCACTACGAAACATGTACTTGTGGGATCATCTCCATTTATGTATCTTTTGAAAGAAAACCTCGACCCCTGATATTAGGTTTTAGGCTTATTGACAGTGAAATAAATGTTATTTTTTAAAGTAGCTTTTATTAGGAAATTAATTATTATTATTTTTATTTTTTAAAATTTATTTTTTATATCAACGGCCTATTAAAACAATACAAAAACACTAAAAAATTAATTTAAAACATAAAATTTAAAATTTAATAAAAAATCAGTTCAACTACAGCACAAAATAGAATCTAAGTCAAGGACTAGCCGCCGTATATTTATGAAAAATGAGGACTTAGCTTATGAAATATATCAGCTTAAACCTGAGATTTCATCAACCCTTAGATTTAAAATTTCTATCCCAGATAAACACTTGGATCCATATACAAATATAGCCAGAATTGACGAGCATCCTAAGTAAATAAACAAACAAGTCAACCTCTATATCGATAACAACTGAGACAAACTTAAATCATTATGTTTGGTCTCTCTCTCTCTCTCTCTCTATATATATATATATATAAGGGGGGAAAAATATTCATGGATTCGTTACCGTCTTCAGAAGAATTGTCATCAAATCGTTAAATAACTCCCTCTCCAACTCGTTGAAGTTGGAGAAACTTTTACATCAACTTGTTGGTGCATAATATCCACTATCTGTAATTGATCCATACACAAAAATCCATGCTCTGGTAATTTCGTATAATGATAACTGTGAAGCACTAAAAGTCGCAATCCGAGCAAAATGACAATTTTTTAATATATGGTGATATGAAGCCTCTTTTCTATAGGGATTTTATCCCCCCACACTAGAGCTTGTCAGGTTAAAATCAGATTTTATATGTGTGTGCAATAAAATTGGTAATAATTATTATGGTTGTATAAAGTGAAATATGTATATATGAAATCAGATAATTAAAAGGCACATTAATCGACACTTATTATAATTAATGATACAAACAGATCTTAACTCAGTCGGCAATTGCAGCTAAATAATTACTTGAGGTAAGAACAAGTGATTCGTCAAAGTGAAAACAAAAATTCATTCATATTAATACTTTCTTAATAACATGTGGAATGCTGAGGAATTTGAAGGCTCACAGCTCGTTAACATCCATGTCTAACAAACAAAGATGTATCAAATCACATCTTTGATGATATATATATTCCTAATTTACATTACATTATGATGGGGGCCTTGTGAATTGTCGTTAGTTCAAAGTCCACACAAGGCCAACTGGCTGCACAAAGATAAGAGAGATGGCAACGAAGCAGCACATAAAAAATGGTGATCGAAACATGATTTCTGACTCCGTCAAAGAACACACACGATTGGCAGCCAGCGAATTTGGGATTTATGGATTTGTTAGTTGAACGGTAGGCAAAGCTGCTTTAAGTCAATGTCAAGCCTGTCGATTGGCTTGGGCCTTGAGAAGTGAGACCTCGTACATCAACTTCAAACCATTTGAGTGGTGTCAAGCTAGAACGTAAGGAATGGTTCAGCCACCCTGTATTTATCTGGGGCTAATTGGTAAAATGACCCAGACTTATTGGTCAAGTTCTTCTTGATCCATAACTTTTTAATTTTCTTATTTTGATTCCTTAAACTATCATATTCATGCCAAATCAATGTGCGGTTTTCGTCGGGCTTTCTCGCATTAAAAAAAAAAAAAAAAACCAAGCAGAGACATGAGAAAGCATATTATTTGCGAATAATTTTTTTTTTTCAAATCATTTTATTTACCAACTAGCCTTATCCTTGGTTGAAGACTTTTAAGTTGGCTTCGGCCTTTTTTTTTACTAAGTGAAACTAGTAGAATATAAAATTTGAAAATACTGTTTGGAGCGTTAGAAAATGGGCTCAAATCTTCATCCTCTAGTCTATGATAACTTCTCTTTTTTGTGAGTTCTGGGCTCTCTACTCCCCTCAATAGCATGACGACAGTCTCCTCTTATAGATTAGATGTGCTTCTATGGAGCTTGCTTTTGATGTACTGTTCAAATATGTTTGACAAAGCAAGGATAAAAGTTTTTTCACATTCATGAACTCCAAAGGTTTAGAATTCAATGCTAAAACATGAAAGGAAAAAAAAGAGCAGAAAAACTTGAGAGAGAGTGCCAGGAACAGAAATGCCTCCACTTCTTCTTCAATTAAAGGAATGATCGAAGGTGAATCATGCATGCAGGTATCCCTGCGCAGTAAGCCAAGTGCTCAGGGACCATGTCATTTAATATAAATAACGCAGAAAAATTTTAGGATCAAACAATCAATTGAATATCATTGCTATGACAACAAAAGTTACGAATGAAAACATCAAGTGTGAGAGTAACAGTAGCACCAGTTATGGCCCCATACCATGATCATTGGCACGAACAGCTAAATGTTCCTCGAATGAAAGTCAAATCACCAAAAAAAAAAAACAGGTTCTCACCTGTCTTATCATGAAAAATAATAAGGAATGATAAGGAATTGCCTTTACGCCTTTATGCCTTGAGCCTGCACTCTTAATAAAGATTTTCCGGGTATTCGCCATTT
This sequence comes from Populus euphratica, assembly GCF_000495115.2. Classification (NCBI taxonomy): domain Eukaryota; kingdom Viridiplantae; phylum Streptophyta; class Magnoliopsida; order Malpighiales; family Salicaceae; genus Populus; species Populus euphratica. The sequence continues at coordinate 561,601 of NW_011499867.1, read as the reverse complement.
AAGTCATTGTCCACAGCTTTGGCTTAGTTCCAATATTGTCCTAGCTGTAAAAAAAGTTCGCCTTCTACCTTCCTTCTTAGGGTAATTAGGAATGTGAAGGCCTCTCCTTCAATTCCTGATGCAGAATGAAGAGAGCCTTTTTATTCCAGAAAGTTGACTGAGACACTAACTCAAAATTGCACGAGAGAGGAACGTGTAGATAGAGGTTCAGAAGTACCAGTAGATAAGGTAGGTACAGGTGATCAAATTATCATAGATAAAGCAAGTCCACGGTTATTATGGAAAAAGTATATAGTGTTATACATGTCCGAGAGAAAACAATATACTTGCTTGCAAATGTTGAAGAGAAAACAATATACTGACTAGCTTCTTGATGAAGATTTGTTGGGAGATAAATTAACAATCTGTATGGAGATACAGAATATATGTTATTTTAAACTGTTTGTTAAGCTTGATTCACTTGATGAATAGCTTGAATTTTTAGTTAGTTCTTCAAACACTACAGAGTGCAAGAAGCTTATAAATAATGAAGTCTGGTGTTGGAGCGTATAAGAGATTGATTTTGAAGTAAGAGGATGAAGAATGGTACCTGATTCTCTAGTTTACTTTCAATTAGATTTTCGCACTATGAAATTGCTAAGGACTTCAGATTGATGGGCAACATCCCTCTTGGAATGGAATTGAGAAATGGACACCAACTAATTGGCAACTCTTCAAAAAGGCACTGACTGCTCTTACAGCCATTCATCACTGTCAAAATCCCATCAGGAATTGACTCGAGTTGTGGGAACGCTGGATTTTATCCTGCTTTGATTATCTTTGATGGTTTTATTCAAACAATCTATTATCACGACTATAACCATGACAATCCGGGTCAGACAAATCAAATTAAACAATGAATTGTGTTAATCAACATGCTGATTGAAAAAGATTCATTTGTCAAAGATTAAGAATGTCCAAGTTCATCACATTATCTAAACACGAGATCACAAATAAATTAATATTTGTCAAATAAGAGCCACCAACCATGGGGTATCCAGTTAAAAAAGACAGGAGCGAGAGAGTGGCAGTTAAGGTTTGATGCCCTTTGGCAGTCCAGGCAACCACAGCAATATCGCAAATAGAACCACTGCATACTCCTGTGAGGAAGCAAATTGAGCTGGGTTATGTCTGAGTCAACAATGGGTTCCATTCCTTGTCTTTCAAAGAGTTGTCTGGCGTCTTGTGATGCCTGCCCAAATCCTTTTCCATGTGCAGCTATCTGCAATGATGGTTGCAATGATCAATCAGTCTAAGTTGACCATATGCCATTGATTAATCGAGTCTAAAGACAACGTGAAACGGACTTACATAACCAGTGAAGATGATTCATTGATATATAATACAAAAAGCAGGTAACTCAGCTACCGGGAAATATCACCATGAGTGTTTGTTTATAAATGAGCAATAACTTGGCAAAACTGATTTGGTTTGCAATGCCAGATTGTAAGTGTGTTTTACCTCAAGTGGAGCCCCTTAAATTGAACAGTTGGTGCTGCTTCTACGTTTAGTATTTCTTACATGCATGCAACACAGCAAAAGGTAAGTAAATTGCTGGGGGTCAGTTTTAAAGAGATTACCAGTACAAAGGCCTAATCATTGCCATGTCTGAAAGTAGACTCCATAATTCCAAGACAGCAATGAGCACAAGCAAACATGAACTCATCCTCTCCCTCACGCAAAATCAAACCCCAAGTGATGATTATCAATTCTTCAATAGCAGGCACAAATAGAAATGATTATCAATTCTTCAATAGCAGGCACAAATAGAACCTAAACAAGCGCTTCCAAGATTCCAGTTAAAGCTCTTAAAAAAAATTCAGTACTAGATTGCATTACTCAAAGATAATCCAGAGCAATTACCTCACTGACTGTCAAATTAATGACATGCCTCATAACTTGTGCAGTCCAAGCCAATCTCAACACCGATGCAATAATGTTCAAAGGAGGAAAGGTCATAAACAAAGCTCCAATCACAACTAAAATCCACAAAGACATCCACAATAATCCAACTCCAAGCAAATGATAACTGAGTTGGGTCAAATCATACAACTACAAAGCAGGTTCAAGCGATTTAATCATCGTTTAGCAACAATATCCAAGCTTTTTGGTAACTCACGAAGCATATAAGCCATTGCCACTTGAAAAAGCGGTAAGAGAAACTCCAGCACCATCAGTGCTGGGCCTTGGGAAGCAAATCAAGAGATAATATGAAAGGAGCATGAATCTGGGTCATTATCATTATCTAACTGCCTTTGTCCAGTGCTATACAAATGACAAAGTAATGCATAGTAGCAATACTATTTCAACTTATGGTTGGTAAAACTTTAACATCCTCCTCTCTTTTTCTCTATCACTGTCAGAAGCTTCGATGATTCCTTGAATTCCCTTGAATAAAAGAAAAAATACTGGCCCAACAGCAACAATCATGATCAGGACAAACAGAAACAGAGATATTTTGTTGGTGTACCTTCCAGTTTCAATGATGTTGCTGACAACTGGTCTCAAAATGGGGAACCCAAACATATTTCAGATTGATAACTTGGAAATCAGGAAGAGTAACGTTGAAGGAAGCAATACAAAAAAGACAGCGAGCACAAGAACACAAAATTAGGCCAAATAGAGATCACTAAAACACTAATTCAATATTTTATTGCTAGATATTTTCTCTTCAAGTAGTTTACCTCTCTAGGAGGTTTACAGCTCTTTTAATCAACCCAAAAACTAACCTAAACAAACTAGCTAACCTGAAATAAAAGAAAAGCAATAAAAGTCATAAATAAACAAGGAAAATTGTCCTAAATAAAGCTGGAAAATAATAATAAAATGCTAAACTTAATAGTAAAAAGAATCACAAACCAACTAGAAAAATATAACAAATCCCAAACAGTAACTTATGGGCATTATTGAAAGACCTTCCCATTATCAGATTACTGTGAAATTTTAACCATATAGGATACAGAGTTTCTAGAATCTTCAATCCCTGGTCAAATCAGATCAAAAATTATGCTCAATAATATAAAGCTGCGCATTAGGAAAAAATCTCCTGGATCAAAAAGCTTACAAGTTTAAGAGGGAGGGAGGGAGAGAGAGAATATTACTACTTTAATCTCCTGGATCAAAAAGCTTACAAGTTTGAGAGGGAGGGAGGGAGGGAGAGAATATTACTACCTTTTTAAATTTACATGGCTGACTTGAAAAACAATCAAGAATTTATGACACCTTTCTACAACCTGTGAATACACAAATAAAGTTCAAATTAATGGCTTTTCTAGAACGGTTTGAACAGAGACCAAAACTTGGACAATGTCTTGCCAAAATTTTCAAAACTTCTTCATTATCAACCAAGTTTAATCACTGCTAAATTCAAAAGGCAAAGACCTTAAAATCAACTATAAATCAAAAGAGAAGGAGAGAGAAAAGAAGGGGAGCTGAAGCTATCATGTACGCAAGTAATTTTTTTAAACAATGAACTTACTTGTGGGGTTGGTGTAAAGGAGGCTGAGGAGGAGGAGAAATAGCCATTCTGGAAGAACCATTGATGACAATCCTCAAGGCGCTTGTTAACTTCAACGTTTACATCGTTGACACATGAGAATCCCCCGACTGGCTATTGTTATTATTGACAACAATATTAATGTGAATATCTACCATCATTGTTGATACTGGATTTAAGCAAAAACTACATGTAACTATAGCCAATCAGAATAGTGAATTTCCTCGTTAAGAAAGGAAAAGTTAAAGAACCAGCAGGTAGTATATTACACCAGTTAGAAAGCACATACTATATATCACCAGTCAAATGCATCTATGACCACCTTGAAGTCTTCAATGTACACAGGGAGGTGGTATATTTCATCACAACGCATTCTAATAAAAAAAATATCACAAATAAAACCACAACAAAAGCTCAGAACTAAATGAATACTCGCAGAGGAAGAAAACCTGTATCTTTTATTCTAAAAAGTCGTTCCAATCTATGCATGAAACCATATCTACAGTAGAACAAACTATGAATCACTAAACAAATTATGAAATCATTATTCAACGTCTATCTTATCAAAGTTATATAAGACCAAAGAAAAAGAGACCCAAAAAAACCAAAAAAAAAAAAAGTTACTTCCCCTACCCTAAATCAATAACCAAGAGAAAAAACTTCTTATTCCCAAACAGTCATCGGCGAACTAATCACCCATCGACCGCAACTCATCCAATTGTGCTCTAATCTGATCCTGCAACAACTCCAGCCGCTTGGAATAAACCTCTAACTCCAATATATGTTGCTTCCTCCACTTCTCATCCATCATCATCGCATCTCCCGCTCCAAAACTCAATGGCGTCGCATTCATCGCCAGCCTGCCAACTCCCCTCCCAACACCACCCATTCCTGCTCCCGCCATATTACTCGACAACTCCTTAAATAAAGGCGACAAGCAACTCCTCACCGTCTCCTCAATTACACTCGACACATTCCCATTCCCAGTCCCACCCCCACCCCCAGTAACATTAGTCTCATTCCCTACAAACCCATCATTCAACACACGATTCTCCTCCATCTTCACACCAACAGATCGCGATCTTGACCTCTTTCTTGATCTAGGAGTAGACTTATGATCCTCAATTTTAACAACAACATCACCATCCATCATCACAGTATGGTTATTATAGTTAGGGTTTCCACCATCATCATCATCCAAATTATTCCCATCTTCATTGCTAAAACCCGCAATTTTTCCTGTAGAACTCCAGATCTTCCTCGAAATCTCAAAAGTAGCCTGATCATGTGGGGATTTAAAGCAAAAATCTTTGCCAGAATTTATCTTATTCAGAACATTACGATACTTCTTCTTTAAACGACGTAGTTTCTCAACGAGCTGATTCTTGTTAAAATCGAGTTGGAGTTTCGATTTGATTTGATCATAGAATAAAGCAGTGTCGTTATGGTGATGATTAGCAGTACCTTTTGTGGTGTATTCTAAAAACCCTTGGAGGAGTTCAATTTCATCTTCGTCAGTCCACAATCGTTGAAATAACCGCCTGGTGTCATCAAATTGCGGTTTTTTCGAGTCTTGGGAGAGGACTGTCGTTTCAGGGGAAACGCGTTGCCGTTTTGATGCATCAAGTGTGGAATCAGTGGCCACCATGGTGGTGGTGGTGGTTGTGACGGCGGGGATGGAGGCGGTGGTCGGCGGGGATGGAGGCCGTGGTGACGGCGGGGATGGAGGCCGTGGTGACAGCGGCGGAGGTGGAGGTGTCATCGTCTTCGAGTAATTCTTCGGATAAGACGTCATCATTTTCGGGCAAGGTGTCATCGTTTTCGATTTCCAGATCGTCTTCAAGATCGTCGTTTTGAGATTGGGAAGATTGATCGTCGTCATCTTCGTCGTCAACTTCTAGGTCCTGGTCAAAAACGGTGTCATCTTGCTCTGCTGCCATTAGAGCGAGCGAGAGAGAAAAGGGGGCCTTAGGGTTGAATTTTTGCGCGTTGGACGTATGTTGATACGAGGGGGGGCAGGGAAGTATAGCAGTCCGTAAAAATTGTTCATTTAACCCGGGTAAACTTCAATTTTGATACTATTGATTCATCCAATTTTCGATTTGACCCCGTTAGTTTAACTTTTCCCAAATTAATCTTTATAATTTATAAAATGTTCTAATATAAACCCCAATCATTAAATAATCTCTTGTTAATTTGTCTTTTTTAGTCTATTATTATTATCATTTTAAGCATTGTGATGAGATATTATAGCATTTTCGGGGTTTGAGAGGAAAAATAGAAGAAAAGCATGAAAAAACAAATAAGATCTTAAAAAAGTAAGGCTTTGTTAGTTAATAATAAGATAAGACCAAGTGTTTTTCCTGGTCAATCCATGTGGTTTTTTCCTTAAAACTTTTGTGAATACTTGCAAATATTTAGCATGTATCTAATTAATGATTTTAATTGATATAATTCACTTATATTTAAATACTTGATTTTATTTCTTTTTAATAAGATTCAGTGATAAAAAGAATCTAATAAATGCACTGAGATAGTTTTTAAAGAGCTCTCGTTAGTTTTTCTCTTGGTAATAAAGGGTGAATTGAGACTGCGATATGTATAGAGGTAATATTGTGAAATTATAAACTATGAGGGTAGAAATGTAACATTGATGGATCCGGAATGGTCAAAAATATTGTTTGCCCTTTTCGTGGAGAGTACCAAAAATGGGTCTGGACTCTGGAGAGCGCTCACTGGACGGGAAGTGCAATTTCCAAAAACGGTGTTCTGGCCCAGCCCTGCACGAACCAGAAAGGTAAATTTGAAAAAAAAAAAACAAAAATCATATTTTTAGACTAGATCGGTGTATCGTACTCGGTGGCTGGCTGGTTTGTTTTTTTTGTGATTTAAAAATGATAGTATTGAAGCCTTGTTATCATGTTTTAAAGCAAAATAAATTTATTAGGACTAATAAAATCATTTAATTAAATTTATCATTAAAAAAAAAATGTATTAATAGGTGATAGTGATAATATGTAGAAAAATAACACATAATAGAAAAAAAATTATATAATTAAATTATAAAATAACTCAATTTTAAATGATAAAATTAACAAAAAAATCGAAGTCATGAAGCAAGATTTTTATCCTAAAAAGCAACTAACAAAAAAGTTTAACCTCTAATAAATTTAATGTTAAAGACTAAAATTTAAAAATAAAATCAATATACAAAAATAAAAATAAAAAATAATTTTAGTTCAAAGTAACATTTTATATATATGACCCAGATCATGAGATAAAAATCACCATGTTGCAAAAAACAATACAAAGCTTGCTTCCTAGTAATTCAATAATAAATGATAAATTTAAAAAAATTAATTTTTAAAATGATCCAACATAAAAAGATAAAGAGCTATTAAAACAATAAAGATCATGTTTGATATAAAAATAAAATAAAGTATAATAATATAAAAACCTTGATTAAATTTAAGTTAGTATGAAAAATTTATAAATCTAGTTCATAAAGTCTAATTATCATTGTACAAAGCAAGATAAAAAATTTTTAAAAAGTTTTATCTTTATCGAAAACAGTGTTAAAGAATAAATTATATATAAAAAATAAGTGTAAGAAAAAAGTAAAATTATGTATTGAATGAAATTTGAACTAATATTTCTTATCTAAGTTATGAAACCAAAATTATCATATAAAAAAAACATGAAACTCAATTATTATTTAATTAAATATTAAATGATGAAATTAAAAAGATAAAAAAATTTTAAAAAAAAATCAAAAAAGAGAAAATAATAAGGACTTAACATGATATTTAAAATAAAATAAAATAATGATGGATGAAATTGAAAGCAGAATTAATTAAGAAATTAATATGAAAAATAAAAACTAAAATAACGAAAACTAAATTTAAAATGAAAATCAAATCCAACCAAACAACAAGGATGAAAATTAAAAAAAAAACTTTAAAAAATAATATTTTTAAAAAAACCAATCAGAAAAACAAGATTATTATTAGAATAAAACCACAACGAGAAGACACTTTTTAATTTTGGTTAGAGGAACATGATTATCGGGAAAATAAAATAGAAAAGAGAGGAGAGATTCATTTGTCATCAAAATATTTTTGAGTCAATATATATTCAGTATTTCATGAAATGTTTGATCATTTATGATTTGGATGACACTGTAATTAGTTATTTCTATTCTCAAGAAAACACTGTTTAAAAAATATTAGCATCATTCATATAATGATATGGGTTATGCATATACTATCATTTGTTTTTAATAATAATTTGTATTTATTTTAAACATTGAATTACTCTAAAGTCCAGGTCATAATGTTTTTTTTAAAAAAAAAACAAAAAACCCCTAGGTGCAACCATGATAAAACTTGATTTTAAGAAAAAAGTTAGTCATTTTAATTTTCAAGTTAAAAATCAAACCCTGAAAAAAGCCTTTTTGTGGCGAGTTGAATAAATTTTGTAATTAAAAGCTATTTAGTAATTTATGGTTGAGATGCCCCTGTCAATTTGTAAATTGATGCTGTAAAAAATATTGTAATACCACTTAAACCAGGTTAGAGGAAGATGATTAATTTACCATGCGAATCTGGTAAAATATGAGTTCTTTTTTCCAAATACTGACCAATTTAGTTTTCTTTTAATTTTAATTTAAGTAATTGAAAATTTAACACGTGATTTTAAAAACGTAATTAGATCCATCCCGCTGACTTTCATTGACAAAGTATAGTGTAACGTACGGTCTGAAGAGTTAATTCATTTCAGCAAATAAATATCTTTGAAATCACAAAAGTAACCCCGTCACCAAAAAGAAGGCAATTTTTACAGTGACACAGTTCATATCCAAATTCAATCTTTATACATTATATATAGTAATCTCAGTATTAGTAGTCTGTTTAAGACCTTATTAGAAAATAATTTAATTCAATGTACAAATATTAGTCCGATAGCATGACACAATGATATTTAAAGCAGTAAATATCTCTTCAATAACGCATCTTAAGGGCATAATCATACCTCTCAACGTATCTCAATTCTCAAAAAAAATTCAAATAATATCTTTTCTCGACTATTTAAAATACGTCTTTATTATAGTTTAATTTAACTATATTATTTAATTTGAATTCAATTAATTAATAAATTCAATTTACATTGAATTCAATTTATTTTTCTGTAATACTCTCCGCATCTTTTCTCTAACACCAGTCTTTTAATTTTATATTATTTTTCAAGAATTTAATATTATTTAAAATTTAGTTATTGAAACTGGAAAGGTTTATGATATTTTATTAAAACCTCTATAAATCTAATCTAAGAGGGTTTCAAACACGCTGATTAATGCTATTAAAACTACAGGTCGTTTGAAATAGGATCTTCTCGTGTTTTCTTTTGAAAGACTGGCGTTAGAATTAGCTGGTGGTGACTTGTATATCTCTTCTCCACCTCTCGTGGTGCAAAGCTCGAGTTGCTACCGCCAGAAGAGGATGGGCCCGCCACCAGAAAGCAAACGGTCTCCGCCGAAGAAGAGGAGCTCGACAACTCCGACATCAATAAGGTCGCTGGAACATGACACACTCTGTATCATATTCTCCTACCTCAATCTCTTCGATGTCGTTCGCTCCTCTGCCGTTTGCAAATTCTGGTATTATTTACAACTTACATGCGCCTCTCACTCTCTATTTCATATAATTGTAAATACGAAACTCTCTGCTTCTCTACCGAAGTCATTCCGTGTGCTTGTGTGTGCAATTGAAGGAATGAGATCATAAAAAGATCGAAGTTGCTGCAATTACTCTACCTGAAGCAACAAAGAAGAAGTAGCAGGAGTGATTTTTCAGAGGAATCATTGAATGTGTATCTGGAAGAGTTAGCAGTAGAGCACCAAAGGCAATCTTTAGTACAAGGTTCTCTTCACATTGATCAATGGAAAGGGCATTCTCTTGGGTACACTGCATATCCCTTTTTTATTTTCTTCTTTAATCATGTCTTTTTACTGGGATGAAAACATGAAATATTTTATTAGATCCTGAAAGCTGTAAAGATTTTTTATTTTATTTTTTATGAATGGATATTTGAGTGATTGTGTGTGTGGTGTTTTCTAACTTTGGTTTTTATCAGGGTTGACCAGTGCCGTATGAATAGGGGCTTGGTTCTTACCGGTGTTGGTGATAAGGTCTGGTCTCTCCCTGCCAACTTATAGGATGATGTTCGACTAGATGACACATCTATTTGGGCTTTATTTTTTCTTTTGATTTTATTTACATGTAGGGCTAGCTGTAATGATCTTGAAAGTAATGATAACAATATGGTGAAGTACCTTATGATCTTCAAAGAGCATGCAAAGTTCAATATTTCATTTTTCATGTCTTAAATGATTGACTGGATGTAAATTTCTAAAAAAATTATTCTGTTGTCATCATTCATGTGGTGCCCATTCCTTGTTTCCCTGAATAAGGGATGCTGCTGCACTAGTCAATTTTGCTAACATTTTGCATAGCAATGATACCAGGTTATGCGTCTCTGGTCACTAGAAAGCTACAAATGCATAGAAGAATATTCCATTCCAGATGGAGTCCCTCTGGTTGACTTTGATTTTGATGAGAGCAAGGTAACTTGTAGAAGCATGTCATTCCTTCAAGTATCTTATGTTTATGGAATCTTATTTGCCCAACCTGTTTTTATTCAAGTGCATGACACTGAAGAAAAAGGCAGTCATTCCTTATATTGACATAGTTCACCAGATAGCAGTGATGGATATCATCTGTTAATACACCTTTGTTTTGCATTTTTATAAATGATACTGATTATGAAAACAAATCATGATTCAACATTCACAACTGGATAAACATCTTCTGAACATCTTCAATTATATTTTAGATTGTTGGTTTGGTTGGTACACGGATATGCATATGGAGGCGCAATGGGCAGAGAAGTATATTTCCCTCACGTGAAGGCCAATTCATGAAGGGTTCATGCATGCGGTATGTAGGCCAACTAATACTGATTCTTTGTTTCATTTCAAATTCTCCTTTAGTTACTGGGTATGAGTTAACAAGTTTACCTTAGGTGAGAAGTGCACTGTTCATATAACAGCTCTCCTCTTTTATAGAAGCGAGAGGGCATTGAATGTTCTCTTTTCTCTTCTTTGTTGACATCCTTGTTGCTCATAGTAATTCCAATCTCGATCACAGACAAGTGTAATAGCACAATGTTGCACTAATTTGATTACAAATTTCCATTTAATTAATGAATATATCATTTATTACTTCTCCTTAAATGTTCTTTTATTTCATCTTTGCAATTCCATTTAGGTGATTGCAAGCTGGTTTGCTTGAATGTTTTAGAATTAAAGCTTTCTTTCTTTTTTATTTGTGTGGGTGGAAAAATAATTTGGTCCCTTCTCTCCTTAAAGTTACTTTGATCCAGAGGCTGTGGTTGGATGTGAAGATGGGACAGCTCGTGTGTTTGACATGTACAGTAAGAAATGTTCTCGAATCGTTAGGTATGTGCTGGGAACTTTTTTTTTCCTGTTATCTTCTTTTTGTTTCCATTACTCCTTGAAATTCCAGCGGGCAGGCTTAGGTCATTCTTGAGCAGTTAGCCATGACCGTGTCCATTTTTCGGTGGTTTGTTTTTTTGGAACAATGATCTCTTGCATTTTCTTATATTTTAATCTCCTCTTTGCAGGATGCACACTGAACCTGTGACTTGTTTATCTTTAAGTGAAGATCAATTAATTATTAGTGGTTCCTCTTTAGGAAGAATCACAGTATCTGGTCTTTCATCTGACCAGAGGGTGGCTACTCTGAGACCCACTGATTCCACAGGTTTGTAATGTATTGGTTCTGTTGCTCCGAGTAAATTTGCATTCTGGTCATGCATTTTGTATCCTTAACAATTTCTCTTTTACTGTAATGTTGCACTTATGGTAGCGTACAGTTTTAGAGTGTTGGTTCATTTTGTGTTTTCTGCCAGGGTGAGAAACAGTAGATTGGCCTCTGGGCATCCCATTGACATTGTGTTATTCTGATTCAACTTCTTCTGACAGGCATAAAGACTTTGTGTTTCAACCCTGTTTCTCATCTAGTGTTTGCTGGAACTACTGCTGGATATGCTTCTTGTTGGGACCTTAGGTAACCAAATCACACTCATTCTCTGGTGTTGCCCAAATATGTTCTGATGGTATTTTATATTATCAACGTTAACTTGTACTACTTTGCCCAAAAAAGCACAATTGTGTGAAAGTGTGAGAACACAATTGATCAAAGATGCTAGCAAAAGATGGGGAACACCAAGCATTTGTATCCTTGATACCCCTCCTACTTGCTCGGCCCTTGCAAAGGGACATAGTGGCCAGAGTTAAGATAGTTTTCTAACTATTTAGCATCTCAATAAACCATACTGAACTTCTGGTGGCTGTGTGACCGGATCTATAATCTTCTCTCTGTATGTATATATGAACATAGATGTATTCTAACCCTCCTTATCTGTTGCATGGCATGTCGGTTTTGGCATGTTGTTTAATTTATTCGCTAAATTGAGTTGGCTTTAATTAAAAGCCACCATATGGATGCGTTGGAATTCTCTACCACTATATGTGAGAATTTATTAGAAGTAATGTAACACGACCTTATTCTTTCTCCTTGTTTCCAGTCCTCTTGTCATCATGTCCAAAGGGCCCTGCAGTTTTTGTCTAGTTTTATGTGTCCTTCCAGCACTAACAACTGATCGAGCCTTTTCTTTTTCCTTTTTTTTTTTTGTCATCTTATAGGACTATGAGACAACTTTGGAAAACACGAGTGAGTTCAAATGTTGTATATTCTTTGCAACACATGCGTAGCGACACTTCAACACTGGTAGTTGGTGGAATTGATGGTGTGCTGCGTGTTTTGGATCAGAACACTGGAGAAGTCCTTTCAAGCTATGTCATGGACCATGGCACCTCGACAAGTTCTGGGTATACTAATGGAGTAATAGAAAGGAAGATAGGAAAGAGGCTTCCTAACGATTACAACATTGACAGAATCCCTAAAACTGTTCGACCTCCTATCACATGCTTGGCTGTTGGGATGCAGAAGGTCATCACGACACACAACATCAAGAACATCAGAATGTGGAAATTCAACAATTTAAGGGAACTAAACTAGCAGTATAGTCAGACAAATGATAATGACAAAGAATGATTCTACAGTGCCTTCACATGAATGTTGAACAAACAGTGACAAAAGAAGAAGAAGAAGAAGAAGAAGGGTGTTGATGCTGTGAATGGAAATGGTCAAAGGCAATCCGGGGTCTCTGATCCATCATTATTCTCTCGTTTTGTCCAGCAGCTTCTCATCAAAGAACGAAATGCTTGCTTATGTGGAGGTTGACTGTCCTGGAAAGTTAAGTGATGCGAATGAATTACTTTGCCAGCTCTTGAGCAATTTTCTTATATGTCCAAGTAATTTCTTGCCGGTAAATCCCAAAGTGATGGGGATGCCTCCCGGCCAACAGTTTCAAAACTTAAATGTTTTCGGGGATGATTTGTGGTGCAAGTATTTTTATCTGTAAATTAAAGTAATTCAGTGCATCCCTTTTGACTAGTTAGAGTGTTTGTAACATCATTTAATAAAAAAATGAATTTCTTTCTGGTTAAAAATTATTGTTTTTAGTATTTTTAAATTATTTTGATATATTAATGTTAAAAATAAATAAATAAAATTTAAAAATTATTATTTTAATATATATTAAAAAAAAACAATAATGATGATGGTATGTAACTCCAGGAAAAGCCTGCACTTTCTAATTTATTTATTTATTTACTAAGATTTTATTTCAAATAGTAGGTAAATCATTTGTATTTGCACTCATCTTATAAAAATAAAAGCCCAAGCCCAATGTGATACGATCCCAAACCAAAAATTCCAAATCTAATTAATTAATCAATTAACCTTCGGAGCTTCCCTTGCAGTAGATTTTTTCTCATTTCCTACAGGCAAGGCCAAAACCTAAACCCTAACGACGTCTGAATCTCCTCCAGCATGGTGTGCATAAGGAAGGCGACCATGGACGACTTGTTGGCGATGCAAGCATGCAACTTGCTATGCTTGCCCGAAAATTACCAGATGAAATATTACTTTTACCACATCCTCTCTTGGCCGCATCTCCTCTATGTCGCTGAAGATTACAACGGCCGAATTGTCGGTTACGTTTTGGCCAAAATGGAAGAAGAATCGAACGAGTGTCATGGTCATATCACTTCTCTCGCTGTCCTTCGTACTCACCGTAAGCTTGGCCTCGCTACCAAGCTCATGAACGCCGCCCAAACCGCCATGGAACAGGTCTAAGGATTCAGCCTTTTCTTTCTTGAATTTCTACTTCTTTTTGTTTTTTGCACATGGAATTTCAGGGATTTGAGTGATTAGGTTGTATTTCCTTTTGAATTGTCGAATGAAAAGCATCAATTTTGAGAATAAGGGTTTTTTTGGTTCTTGGAATTTGGTGATTTTTTTTTGTCTGTTTTATGTAGATTCTTGAAGTATTGTGGAATCTAATTGAATGGGTGGAAACATTGATAGATATTACTTTTTTTATATGTTTTATCTGGTTATTAAAATGGCTGTAATTTATTGGAATCTAATGGAACTATATCAATTTTAAGAGGACATGTTATCATATTTGATTTTTATTTTAGATATAAGGCAAGCTTTAGTGATTAGATTTATATTAATATAGTCAAAAATTTGCGTTTTACATTTTGGGCACGTTTCTTATTGATTTTGTGGAACAGGTATTTGGAGCAGAGTATGTGTCGCTGCATGTGAGGAAGAGTAATCGTGCAGCTTTCAATCTGTATACAGAAACATTAGGCTACAAGATTCATGATGTGGAAGCAAAGTATTATGCAGATGGGGAGGATGCATATGATATGAGGAAGCAGCTGAAGGGAAAGCAGAGTCATCATCACGGTCACCACCACCATCACCACCACCATGGTGGCGGGTGTTGTTCAGGTGGTGCCAGGCCCATGGAAGCTCGACCAGAATTGAAATCAGAGGCAAAAGCTGGCACCAAGGCAGAATCAAAAACGGGTTGACGATGAATGGTCACTGACTAGTTGGAGAAGTGAGTGTTATACTTTTTAGTTATGTTAGAATATTGTTTGTTTGTATCGAGTATTATAGCTTGTTTGTTTAGCTGTGATAATAATGCACTAGAAGACTGGGAGTTGCATTGCTATTTCTATTTACTGCTTCTTTGATTTATACGGGGATGACCATCGCCTAGTAATGGTATTTGCACCTTCTTCTTTAGATGTTTTGTGCCAATTTTGAAATTCTACTGACGCTACCATTCACTATCAATTGTACAACTGCTATAAGTATACAGTATTTAGAGGGCGTTTGGCAGTCCGTTCAAAAAACACTTCCGGAAAAATTTGAATTTTTTTCTTTAAATTAATATATTTTTGATGTTTTTAAATTATTTTAATGTATTGATTTTAAAAATAATTTTTAAAAAATAAAAAAAAAATATTAAAAAAATATTTTTTTTGATAAAAAAATATTTTAAAAAACAACAACAATGACACTCTTACACTTCTCATCTCATTTGTTTGATATCCCAAAAATTGCAAACTGACTGATAGTTTGGTTTCTGTTTATCACAAATCATTTCTTCCAAGTTACTTGAGATGAGATTGTAGTTGGAAACTTGTGATGTTTTTGAGATTTTGTCAGGACCTCTGTCTCTCTCACTAGTATAATTGTGCAATCACCCACTGTGTACGACTATGATATGATGGTAACCTGAGCTTAATGGTAAAGTTGCTTCTCTTTCTGCAGATGCTGAGATGAATATGACTAGTGTTTTTCTGTGTACCATGCCTCTGGATTTGTTTCTCTTAAGGGTTTTTTTTTTTTTCCCTTCAAAGGTATCGTAGATGCCGATTTCCATAGAGGATTGATTGCTGCAGAAAGCTTGCATTTGGATATGGCTTCTGTTATTTGAGGAGCTGCAATGAGGTAGCTGTGCTAGGTGGAAACTACACCTCAACTCAAGGCCGCCAAA
Organism: Populus euphratica; assembly: GCF_000495115.2. Classification (NCBI taxonomy): domain Eukaryota; kingdom Viridiplantae; phylum Streptophyta; class Magnoliopsida; order Malpighiales; family Salicaceae; genus Populus; species Populus euphratica. The sequence continues at coordinate 546,000 of NW_011499867.1, read as the reverse complement.
TGCCAGAGAAAACAAAGTTAGATGGTTTTTTTCTTTTTTATTTTTCTAAGTTGAATGAAATTAAATGTCATTGTGTAGCAAGAAATGGATTCAACTAAAGACAAAGGCTGCTGTGGCTCGTGAGGGTATGGATGCTCTTCTAGAGTTTGAAACGCGTCTCAATGTGGTAGCGTGAGTGATAGGGTTGCTGTGACACTAAAGTAATGTGGTTATTAGTAGAAGTTAATGTGCAGCTTCTGCTGTTCAAAGGTGGTTACCGTACCAGTGTAGTTGAGCTAGGTTGAAACTTGAGATTAAACTCCAAATACAAGAACACGAACTGAAAGATGCCCTACTATTTCTGATAGCAAGAACTGGACTCGAAAGTTTGGTTGGTGTGATCCTCAGGCCTGTTTACTCGCGCATAATCTTAAGGCTTAGATGGCTTGGAACTTCTCTGCGCAGAGTTACCAACGAGGGCTTATCTGCAGAATTATACGAGTTGTTGCCTGCTTTAGCAGCGAAAGCGAGCAGGGGTGGTTGATTTTCAAAATTTACTCTCGAAAAATTCATGTTCAAGTTGATGGTGAAAACTCTGAAAGCTTGCTACCGTCTTTCATGGCGTGACAGAAACTTCCTCCTCTTCAAGGACACCGGGACAAGAAAAGGATGAGCATTATATGCATCGCACCTGTAGGTTGTTGATGAAACTGGGGAGAGTGCGAATTGGCAATTCAATTACAGTAGTCCTCAGAATTCCTTTTACTCCCACCTGCAGAGGGCAGAAACCGTGGACATCTCTCGTCACAAAGTGGCTAGTTATGCACGCTAAAATAAAGAATTCTCAAGCGGAATAATGAACTCAAAAAAAAAAAGTTTTAAGAGAAAAAAATTTAAGAATTAAAAGCAAAAAAAAAGGTGAGAAAAGGAGAAGAATGGGGGTTGAAAAAATTTAGAAGCCTGTAATTTTTATTCTATTCATCAAAAAAAATTATTTGATATTTTAAAAAATAGGATATGATACTAAAATTTTAACCGGAACAAGTAAATAAAATATCCAATAATAATTAAATCAAATCTAAACAAATAAACTCTTGTTAGTAAACTTCAATTAAAAATTTATATAAACTAAACTAAAACAGAGGCAAAAATTCAACATCTTAATACCTAACAAATAAAATATAATTAATAAATCACACCCAAATATTTGTATAAATTAAACTAAAATATAAAGTAAAGTTAATATCCTAATGAGACAGGCTTCCACTATCTGTGATTATACTATATAAAACACATATCGGATCCGGTGTCTCTATTCAATTCTCAAAGCTCATAAAATAATTGATTTTATGGTGATGTTGTACAGGAATAAGAGAGGGCAAGAACGGCTCGCTGAGTTGACCAGGCTCTCTTCTGGAAACTCTTCCAGGTTAAGTTAGTAGGATCAGGCAACAAATTGAAAATAAAATCTAATCCATAGCATTATTGTTTTCATAAATAATGTGATCAACTGACCGAATAAAGAGTCCCAGAGAGAAACTCTACCTAATCCACTCACAATACTAGTATATTTTAAAGAAAAAAACTGTCCAATTTCTTTTTATCTAATTATATGAAGAAAAGAGAAATGTTTTTGCCGGGCCGGTGGAAGCCACGGGATGGTGCTGGAGGCTTGTTGACAAAAATAGAAGGAAAAAGAAGAAGCATTATCAAGGCCACGCGAGTGAAAGGGAAGCCAGAATCCTAGTCTCTAATCTACTCTACAACTCTCTTGTCATTGTATGAACAGGAATGGTCAATAATTGAGAACAGTGGCCTGCCCCTCCTGTCTAGTGGCTGTCATATTCTGTACTGGGTTTCTTGATAATGTATTGCATCAGCCGTCGCTTATGAGCATCGTGTAAAGCCACAAAGACTATAGATATATTTCTATACGAAGTTTATAGAATACACGTTACGCTTGCTCATGGAAGAGAGAGAGAGAGAGAGAGAGAGAGAGGAGGAGTCGCGTCTACATAGAAGTCATCAATGGGGTTTCCTGGTTTTGAAAAGATAAGTGACAGGAGATTATCCATTTCAGATTTGCTAAAACAAGCAACGGCTTGTTAACAAAGAAATTCCTTGGCTGTCTCTTTCCCTCGCTCTTATCTTATAACTTGCAAACAGCGTGGCTTCAACACCGATTAATGTTTTTGGACTTCAAAGTTGATTGTCAAATCTTGAATTATTGTTGTAGAATATTTGACCTGTAAAACTAATAATCCATGTGTTGTCAAGTGTTGAATTAATTTTATCTGATTTGTTGGGTTTGATATTTTTTTTAACAAGGGAAATTGAGAGGCCATGTTTTTTTTCTAAAAGGGAAATTGAGAGGCCATGTTTTTTTTTCTAAAATTAAAAAAAATATATATATATATATATATAATATATATATATATATATATGCTGCTTTGAAACCAGGAAGAGGGCTCCGCAGACTCCTTGCAAACGGAGCTGGGCTCTATTTTGGTATTAACTAAGTTCGATTTAGATTTAAAAAATCAACCAAACTGAATTACATTAATTTTATGAAATATTAACCGAATCGGGTCAAAAACCGGTTCAAACCGGACCGGACCGAAAACCGGTTCAAACCGAACCGGTCCGGTTCGGTTAAATCCAATTTTTTTGGCAAAAAACCGGGAAACCTAATCCCATTATCCAAATTTTTCTTATGGTAAGGAGAAAACACAAGCACAAAAAACAGATAGATTTTACAGCACTTTTTGCATGAAAGACAAATAAATTCAGGACAAAAACTTTCTTTATAGAGCCAGATGAAGGATAATTATTTTTAATATATATCCAAAACAACTCCTCCATGATTTCCATTGTCATTAGTCCCATCAATATCAACCATTACCACCAATACTTACCACAAGAAAGACAACTAAGAATGAAAAGGGAGGAAAGATAAAAACAAACAAAAAAATACAAGAAGTGACAGATGCGCAAAGATTTTATCTTTGTGGTAGCTTTGTTCTTCTCTTATGAAGTATGCATAGCAAGTATAAGCTACTATAAAATTTAAAGTTAGAAAGGCTTATAAATATATAGAAGCAAGGGAAAGAAACAATTGTTAATTTTCACTGGACATTAATTTTCTTTGGATGTATATGTGAAGTTGAAAAATGTGACATTGAAAGCTCATTCAACAAACCCCCCACGGAAAGGAAGATTGGGAAACAAGAAAAGAAGATTAGAAATTAACTGAGAGGAAGATTGGGAAACTGGAAAAGGGAAGATTAAGGGGGGAGCGGTGGCTTTTTGTGAGAGACATGAAAGTTATGTTAATTGTTAGGGTTAGGTTACAATTTAACTATTTATATCTCAAATATTTATGAAACTTTTGGTTTTTAATGGGTTTGGTTCAGTTTGTTCCGGTTATTGGTTCAAAACCGAAACCGAATCGGACTTGTTAAAATTTATGGTTTTGACAAATTGGTTTAATCAGTTTTTCATTTCGGTTCGATTTTTTTTATTTTCTCAATTAATCGGCTATTTTAAACATCACTAGAACTATTAACCACAAGTTAGTAACCTAACTCATTCCAGAATAATTATATATTAAAAAAAAACTATTTTGCCTTGGAAAGATATTATAATTTCATACTCGAATGCATTGTTTACTAAAATAGTATAGTGATGTTTTTATTCTTCATAAAGAGTATTAAAATCTTTTATAAGATTTATTAATTATTATTAATTTAATTTTAAATAAATAAATTGTTTTTATTTCTTGATTGCATGATAAAACAACTAAAATAATATTAAAAGTAAAAATTAAAATTGTTATCATTACAAGTTTTTATATTTTTATAATATTTTTTTATTATTATAACATCAATCAAGAAAAAAATAAAACGATTGACATGTATACAATATTGGGAGGCACTCATGTACCTTGAGTTGAGTTGCATGTGCGAGGCCTCCCAACATTCAAAAAAAAATATTATTTTATTATATTATTGATAGCATTATCATGTCTTTTTCGTGTAGAATGGTATGTGTCGATGTTAGTAGTCTAGTTGGTTGCTTTTTTTTATTATTGGCTCTTTTATAAAGGTTTTATTTATCTTTTATTTTATCTTTTAATCATAATTTTATCAACTAATATATTTTTAATTTGGTTATTTTGCTTTTGATTTCTATTTTTTTCCTTGTTTGATTTGTAAAAATCTTATTGGTTTTCAATTTTATCATCCAGTCTAAATTGATGATATTTTATTTTTTAATTTGATCCTCGTTGTTTTAATTTTTTTTTTCTTGATCATCTTTTAAAAGTTATTATTCCTTTTAATTTCACCATTTAATAATTTTTATATTTATTTTTATGTCAATTTTAATCCTTATTGTTTTGATTCTGGAGTTTTTTGCTAAATTGATTTTTCTCTTCAATTCCAACATTCAATCAAATACAAAAAATTATTTTATATTTTAATTTTAATTTTAATTTTAATTTTATTCTTTTATTTGCTATTTTTTAATTATTTTGAATAAATATAATTTTTTTTAATTTCATCCTTCAATACTTGACTGAATATAAATTAAACTTTTTAGTTTTTCTTGACAAGATGTTTCGGGTTTAGTGACCTGCATTACATATTTGAAAAGTTAACATGTTTTTTTTCTTAAAATCATTATAATTCTCTTTATTTTTTATCATTTTATCACGATCTCATAATCTAAATCTTGAATTTAATAAAATATATTGAGTTGACTCGATCTCAATTACTAAAATTACAAGTTCATAATCCTAACTTGAGCCAGCTAGGATTAATTTTTTATGTTATTTTTTTATTCCATTTTATTCTTTGATCTTACCTGTGAATTAAGATACATATTTTATTTCATTTAATTAACTTTTTTCAAGTTATTATAATTATCTTTCTTTTTAAATTTAATTAATCTACTATTATTTTTTATTATATTTTTTATTTAAATAAAATAAAATAAATTTATTTAATCTAGTTGGATTTATAACCTGAATTATATATATATATATATATATATATATATATTTTAAAATAGTTTTTCAGTAGCTAAAAATTATTTTTTTGCATAAAAGCTACTCTACTATGCAGTCTATTATAATAAATTAAGAAGGTCTAAAGAGTGTCTATAATAATGTTAATAATGTTAGATGTTGATTTTTAAAGGATTTTTTATTTAAAAATATATTTAATTATTTATTTTATTTTTTAAAATTTATTTTTGATATTAATATAATAAAAAAATAAAAATTTCATGAAACGATAAACACACACTTATTCCTTTAACGATCTAGGTCAAAAACCTATCAAGTGGCTAGCTCTTTGTACCTCCTTTTTCTCCATTTGACAAGTTCTTTTAATATTTTAAGGAAGACAAACCAAACACGTTGCCTGTTCGAAGCAATATTTTAGCTAAGCCAACACAATATTTTAATCTTAACACGGTGGCGCGTGGAAGAGCGCTTTTAAAAGTCTTCGATTTTTAATAGATTTAAATTAATCTCTTCTATATTCTTAATTTGTTTTGATGCATCACTGTTAAAATTAAATTTTAAAAAATAAAACAAATATTATTTTAATATATTTTTAAATAAATACCAGTGTGAAAAACAATTCCTATCACTTTCAAAAAAAAGCTGTCAATCATTCCTCAAGGAGGTTTCTTACAAGTTTATATGAAAGATTAATAAATATTTAATACGACAACTAAATTAAGCAGTAATGGGTTGTTTTAGCATATAGAGAGAGAATTAATTAGTGATTAAATAATGGTGAAGCTTTTATCAATTATTACTTCCATGGAATACCCTAAAAGTATACGCAAAGGACAAGACCAAAAAGACAATTTTCATTGGTAGCCTTGTTGATTTGGAATCCCAGTGGGCTCTCCACAATTCAGGAACATCCCATAAAAGAGTAATGGAGCTTTCATATTCACCAGCACCAGCAGCTCAGCCATTCAAGTCGACAGATCACCTCAAGTTTAACTGGCTCGAACCAAGTCCTTGGACCCCCGACCCCTAAAAGTGAGCGAGGGAATGGTACATTTCTGAAAGCATGCGATCAGGCTGTGACCACAAAATTCATATACTTCTTGGGGAAGGCATCATGCCTCAGCTCACGAGTTACGCTGAAAATCTACGGGGCACTCGAGGCGTGGCCGCGGCAACACCGCGATCGGCCATCATACTTTGATGATCCTGGATGGTTTTATCGAACAATATGTTACTAGGGTTTTCTGCGTAGCAAACATAGTAACAGCTCACACAGGCATGCGGCACTGCCATGGCAATCCTGGTCTGACACATCAAATTAAACAATGAATTAAGTCAATCAACTTCTTGGTTGAAAAAAGATTCTTTGGTATTATATTATAGAATGTCCAAGTTGAACACATGATCTGAACACAAGGTCGAGTAAATAAAGTATAGAATTTGTCAAATAAGAGCTACCAACCATGAGGTATCCAATGAAAAAGGACAGGAGCGAGAGAGTAGCAGTGAAGGTTTGATGCACTCTGGCAGTCCAGGCAGCCACAACAATAACGCAAATGGATCCACTGCATACACCTGTGAGGAAGCAAATCGAGCTGGTTATGTCCGAGTCGACAATGGATTCCATTCCCTGTCTTACAAATAGTTGCCAGGTGTCTTGTGACGCCTGCACAAATCCTTTTCCATATGTAGCTATCTGCGACAAAGGTTTAGAGGATCAATCGATCTGAGATAGCCATACTAAGAATGGAGTTTTATAGATGATGTGAATCGGACCACAATAAACAGTGGAGATGATAAGTCAGGCAAAAGACAGGTAACTCGGCTATCAGAAAAAGGCAACAAAAAAGTTTTGTGAACTAAGCAATAACTTTTCAAAACTGATTTGCCTGCAATGCCAGATTATATACATGTGCTTCAACTCAAGCAGAGAGCCCATTTTAGGATTTCTTACAAGAAACCAAGCAAGCGGTAAGAAAATTTGTCGGGGTGAAGTTTTAAAGGAGATATTACCTGTACAAAGGCCCAGCCGTTGCCATATCTGAAGATAGACTGCATAACATTAAGACAGCAATGAGCACAAGAAAACATGAATTCATCCTCTCCCTCTAGCAAATTCAAACCCCGAGCGACAATTCTCAGGGCTTCAATAGTAGGCACAAAAAGAGACCCCAAACAAGCACTTCCAAGGTTCTGAGTAAAAGCTCTTTGGAAACAATTCTGAGGGATAGATTGCATTCCTCGAAGATAATATAGAGCGATCACCCTACTAACAGTCAAATTAACGATGTTCCTCATAACTTCTGCAGTCCAGGCCAAGCTTAAAACCAATACAATAATTACCAAAGGAGTAAAGTAGAAATTCATGGCTCCGATTACAGCTAAAATCCACAAAGACATCCACAAGAATCCAACTCCAAGCATCCAATAAGTGGGTTGGTTTAAATCACCAAATTTTGGAACCGGTTCAAGTGATTTAATCAAAATCTCAGTGCAAAATCCAATTCTTTGGGTAACCCAACAAGCATATAAGCCATTGCCAATTGCGAAAGCAATAAGACAAATTCCAACACCATCGGTAGAAGCCCTTTGGAAGCAAATTAAAAGAATTCCGGCCGATAATGACGAGAAAAATGAGCTCCACAATATGAAGGGAACCATGGTCCTGGGCCATTGTCTAACTGCCTTTTGCCATATAAACGCAAGAGTAATGCTTAATAGAGATGCTGTTTCAACTTGTGGGAGGTAAAACTTCACTATCCTCCTCTCTTTCCTTTTAACACTTTCTGAAGCTTCTATTAGTCCTTGAATTCCCTTGAATATAAGGAAAGATACTAGCCCAACAGCGGCAACCATGTGAACGACAAACAGAAACAGAGATATTTTGTTGGTGTATCTTCTTGAATTCAATGTTGTTTGTGATGGCTGGTCACAAAGCGGGAAACCCAAAAATATTTCAGATCAATAACTTCAACAATCAGCAAAAGTTCTATTTCTTGCTAGAGAGAGGGGGGGAACAGGGAGGGCGCATATAACTACTTTCTTGTTAAATTTATATAACTGACTTGAAAAACAATAAAGAATTTATGAAGCCCTTTCTATATCCTATAAACATACTAATAAAGTTCAAATTAATTGCTTTAAAAAAACAGTTTGACTAACACAGACCAAAACTTAGAAAAATATCTGGTAAAAAAATGTTAAAGATTTCTTCATAATCAACCGAGTTTAGTAATCACTGCTAAATTCAGAAAGCAAAAACCTTCAAAAAACTAAAAATCAAAACTTCAAAACAAAAAAGAAAAAAAAGAAAAAGGAGCTGAAGCTAAACATGAGTAGTAACTGTGAAGAGCAAGAAATTAACTTACTTGTGGGATTGGTGCAGAACGAGGCAGCGGAGTCTGAGAAGGAGAAGGAGAAATGTTCAAGATTTATTCATAATAACCCGAGTTTCGTAATCACCGATAAATTCAGAAAGCAAAAACCTTCATAAAACTAAAAATCAAAACTTTAAAACAAAAAAAGACAGAAAGAAAAAGGAGCTGAAGCTATCTTGTACACGAGTAGTAACTATGAAGAGCAAGAAATTAACTTACTTGGGGGATTGGTGCAGAACGAGGCAGGGCAGTCTGAGAAGGAGAAGGAGTGGGCATTCTGGAGGAACCACCGATGACAATCCTCAAAGGGGTTGTTGGGTTCAACCTTTGCATCATTGCCGCATGAGAACCTCCAAACTGGTTATTTAGATTATTATTTACATCGAAGTTACTGCTGTCTATTACCTTTTCTTGGACACCCAACACTTCTCCTTTCTCCACATCTCCCCCCTCTTCTTTCCTCTCATTCCCCTCCTCCTCCTTCCCCTCCTCCTCTCTCCTCTCACTCTCTCTCTCTACCACCTAAGAAGAATAAAAATCCTGAAACCGTGAGCAACTCAAACAAGACACCAACCAAGTAAAAATTTATAAAGAAAAATCAAAACGTGAGGTAATAGAAAGTAATTGCGGTATCCTGTCTTACAGGTTCTGCAGCGCCCATAATGGTGGTGGTGGTGACGTAAGCTTCCCGGTGGCGGCTGCTATGGTGTGGTGATGTATGTATGCATAAAATATGTTGATGGATATATTGTGCTGATCATGGCTGTCGTTTTTGGGTAGGTGATATATGGTGGCGATGCTGCTATGTCTTTTTCATTTTCCTTTTTTTTTCCCCCCTGTAATTTTGAGGACATACTTCTATTATATTGCCGCATAATCTCAGAATATTGATGACCAAGCACACGTAAATCAACTGACACGAGGCTGTTATAGTTCGATAAGAGAGCGTTGTCATCTTTATAGTTCTGCTCAGCTCGAATCTAGATTATTCCAAGCTACTTCAGTATAATTACCGGGTACCAGAGGGTCAAATAGTCTACGAATATTGCAGAAACAACACGTGCCTTTTATGTGGTGTAATACACGCACCAATGAGAGGGGAACTGCTTAATAGTTATTGGTGTGTCATGAATCCATAGGGCACGTGTACTGAGGTTTTTACTGCGTACATACATCGTAGGTTATGGATGCGGGGTTTGGAAATGTGATCAACGGCTTGGATTTCTTTGTGATGGCAGTGTTGATGATGAGAGCGAAGAACGGTGGATGTTGACTTCCGAGAAGGAGAAGGAGAGGCATAATCCAAGCAGATACTGTTATGTAGTGTGTACCTCGTCGTGTTGTGTAATAATAATACACTAATAAGTTAGCTTCTTCTTCTCTCTCTCTCTCTCTCTGCTTTTAAATTAATTGTGCTGTTCGGTACTATTATTTTTTTGGCTACATGAGCTTCGCTTGTAGCTAATAAATTAATGAAAAAAACTCAAGGATGGGTACAATACTTAGATATCTTTTGAATTTTATTTCGGATAAAATAGACGATGGAAACGTTAAAGATAAGGTAAAAAAACAAATACAGATAAGATTATATTTGATTGTGATGTATAAGATAAAATGATTGTTAATATATATTATGTTTGGTTATGATTGATAAGATATAATTAATAATATTTAAAAATATAAAAAGTTTATTTTACTCTTATATATTATTATCAAATTTTTATATTTTAAAAATAATTAGATATTAATTTTTACTTTAATTTATATTAAGTGTTGAAATTAAAAATATTATAATAACTCTAGTTACAAAACTAGGATTGGCTTAACGAGTTAACCTGTTTCAAGTCAAACCTGAGATTTAATTTGATTCGAGTTTAAAAATACAGATGAAGGATTTTCTCTTCTATAATTGAAACAACAATAACACCCAATTGAGTGAATTAAGTCACCCAATTGAGTGAATTAAGTGTGACATTAATATTAACAAATAATATAAATTAACTCAATTAAACAAATAAGCTAGGGAAAGGATTTGCTAGCTTGACTTTTAGCATGGTTCGGCAAGCCTATATTCACATTTCAAGTACCAAACTTGTATTGAATATTGTATTCTCTTATTAGTCTAAGTTCAAGAGTAAAATTACCATTTGATAAATCCATATTAATAAATTTATGCCACTTAAAGATATTTTTCTTTAAAGATCTTTCTCTCACATAAAAACATGCTTTCTTCAGGAAAAAAATTATTAATGAAAATACCTTACCAATGCCAATATTGTTTACCTAACTTTTAAAGATTTATAAGAGTAATTTTGTTTTTGCAATTAACTTTTTTATATATAGTGTATAATACAATTAAAAGTTCTAATATTGTTGCATCTCATAGAATAACACTTAAAAGATTTGAAGGTGTTTGAGTATAGTGAGTACAAGATTAAATTCTCTTATGCTGAAATATGAAGTTTTTAATTACATCAATTAAAGTATAATTAAATATTGATGATTATTATGTGTTTTTGCTCTTGAATTAGCTCGTATATCATATAGGTTCGGATCATCTTCTTAATTTTACAATCATGTAATATATATATATATATATATATATATATATATTTTGTTGTGTTTTTTTTTTCTAGCATAAATTAAATGTTTATAGCTATTACAATTTTAGTGGCGACTAAAACAATTAACTGATTCAAACTAGTGAAGTAAATTAGTCGATTGATTTTGGCAGAACTTTTAAGTGCTTGTCACAGGAAAACAATCGGCTGATTGGTTAATGCATAATTTCATATCTATTAGTTGGTTAATGCATAATTTCATATCTATTAGTTTCAACTTAGATGAATTTATAGAACTATCTATGTCTTTTTATTGATTATTATAAATATATTCATGATGAAGTGAGTGGATTAATTTTAATATTATGCTACTAAGATAAGATATAAGATTTACATAAAACACTAAAATAAATGTTTATTTCCCCAATCTTCAACATGATTTCTTCTTGATTTTCTTCCTAATTGTTTTTTCAAGAAATCCTTCATACTTGTTGATATGGTGTTTATATAGATATTTTAAAATTTAATTTCAACCAAGTATATTATTTGTCATTTTTTCTTCTTATTGTCATCATCAACACACACACACACACACATATATATTTGTGTGTGAGAGAGAGATTTAAAGATTAACAATATTGACTCAATCTAATCCAGTTAAAAACTTCGGTTAATAGGATAAAACATAAGTTAAAATCTTGTTGATTTTTTTATAAAAAAAATATGGTCAAAAGAAAGTTTTTTTTTTTTTAATATCAGGTCAGCTGAATTGACTCTCCCAATCAAGCCTTGAATTAATTTTCAAGTTGAGTTTTAAAATATAATAAATATTATTTATTGAAACTTGTTTTTTATACCTTTTATTTTAAAAATATAAAAATTTATTTTAAATTTATTTTTTTACATCCCTATTTCTTTAATCATCAGACTTGAATGAGCCAAAAAAAATTTCTTTTAACAAAAACTGTTTTTTTTAATTGTATAAAAAAAGTATCAAAAGGAAGGTTGTTGATGGTATCATTGTAATAAAAAAATTTAAAGTGTTTTTTATTAAACTACATGCATGCATGCATGCATACATATATATATATATATATATATATATATAAATTTTATGTTGGATATTAATATATATAAAAAAAATATAAAAAGATTTCCAAGAATTTGAAAGACATGGTCAAAATTATTTCGTGGCGCCATAGCATAGAGCCCAAATCCCCGACGTAGGTGCGTGACGGGTCAGGAAGACATGGGATGGGATCACGTTTTATTCCATTTAGACAACCTCGGCCACTATCTGGCCATTCAAAACGAGTCACGTGCCAGAAAGCTCATGCTGGTAAAGGGTAACCAATACCTGTCTGACACTTTTCGAAGCCAGTCAATTAATCAGACAAACTTGTGGGCGATCTGGGTGGTTAATGCCTGTGGGTCTGATTGAATAAGCATGAGAATCGAGATAGCATGGGGATGACGAGGATCCACCTCAATTCTGTCTCGTCTCTCTCAAAACAGTTGCGGTGGAAAATGGTGGGACAGCAACAATTGACAAGCCCAGCCGCCCCACGGGGTGTTCAACATTACAGTTAGAACACTTTGTTCAAAATTAATATATACTGGGAAAACACTCGATTACACAAGATGGTATTATTCTCCCTCGGCTCCCCTCGCCTTGAAGATTGACGACCGTTGATTCTTTGAATGGAAATTCGTTACCTCTCATTTGGAACGGAAAATAGCCATTTCAAGTTTCAACCAAAGGTTAAAGAGGATAAAAACTTGATTACTATTTCTATTATCAATACAGCAGACTAAATCAATACTTCATAGCCATAGCAGCAGTCTCCTATGTCCGCACCAGAGTACCAAAACTTGTATGGATAGGGGCTACAAGGGAATATGGTTTACATTCAACTAATCAACCATTTATATCCAAGTCGGGCAAAACTCCCATATCCAATCTAATATACTGTCAAAACTGATTGAGAGAGCTGACAACTTAAAGAAAAGGACAACGAAGAATTTGACCTCCTCCCAACTAAACATGAAAAAGGCACAAAGCAAAGCATAGATTTTGCAGCATCAAGTTTCTTTCTTTGCAGCTCTTGCTGGTTCTGGTGGTGGTTTGACAATGCTTAGTTGACCACCTTCCTTGTTTGCAGCAGTAGCTGCTTTGATCTCGTTACAGTTGTTGATGAACTTGCTTAGCTCCTGGCCCACATCAAAGATAACATAGATCAGCAATCACTGAACCAGACGAAGATTTAAAAGGTCACCATGCACACAATAGACCACACATACAATTACACAATACAACAACAGCAATAGTTGTGATGCCAGTCACCAGAAAATAATATAAAGGCTAACTTCAGCTTACTAAACGTGCTACAACTTTTGGGTGATCTTATACGATCCAAGCTCATGTGAGAATTAACTGAAGTTGAGTGAACTGCTATCTCACCTTAGAGACCAGAAGGGCAATATATAACTACAATCCTGATCTTTCAGAGTATAATTCTACCCCAAGATCCATGAAAAATCACCTGATTGAATAATTTGAATTCCTTTTGTTGTATAAAGAAAGATTTACTCATAAAAACAGTCAATGTACCAGTATAGACAATCAAAATCCAGGCATCACCCTTTCCCCAACTGATAAAACAGAATGGAAGGACTCTCTAGATGAACAAAGATAATCTGAGCAAAGCACCGAGAAAGATCACAGAACAGGTTTTGAAAAAATAATTCCCAAAAAGCAAGCTACAGCAATAGGTATGGTAGTATTTTTACAACTTCGATTCTTCATGAAAGTCTTCAGCAATTCTTGCACATGCTCGTTAAAAAAAAAGAAGAAGAAGATAAAAGGAATAAAAGATGAAGAAGGAGCACGGGACTGGCTTGGATTCTATAAGAGCAGTTGCACAGTATAATCTCCACGTATGGGACAATAATCATCCCTCACATCTCCAAATTAATCAAATTCTGCAGCTGGAAAAAACTATATAAAAAAAAAGCAGAAGACAAAAACACAGAAAATTTCTCCAGAATTGCATAAAGTGACTAGCTGAACCAGCCACCAAAGCTAACAAAACTGGACCAGTTATAGCGTCAGCTCATACTCAGCTCCCACTATAATAAGAGAGCTGGTAATCAGTAATAGACGCCTAATTATCACCCAAAGAACAAAAGCTTATCCGGGTTTTAAACTCTCATATAAATCAAAGTGCATTTTAAAGAAGCTGTGAATACAAAACAAATCTGTAGTGCATGCTTCACTCTTACAAAGGTACACTAGTTTTCAAATCAATAAATATAGTAATCTATCAGTAAGGAAATACAAATTTTCCAATGCAAGTCAGAGCATCTGCTAATTGACTTTTAACAATATCATGAAGCAGTAACAGTTTACAAAATTGAGCAATCATACCCTATCAGCATCCATCTCTTTCGTGAAATTTGATGGCTTCACAAATCTCTTCCCTGCAATCAAAATTTAGAGATTCCTTTATTTAATTTTCTTGAAACTAATAAATAAAATACACAGTTTTAGAGATTGCAAGGAAGCAAACAATCTGACCTTTGCGGATGTGAGTGATTTTTCCATGGCGATTAGGTGGGACTGTTTTCTTCTTCTGTTGGCCTTTGAATAGATTGTTTTTTTGTGTCATCGCAGATGTTACGGTTTTTCACTTTCTGCTGCTGCTTCTTCTTCTATGGCTTTTTAGGGTTTTAGTGCACGGCCTCATTTCGGTGACTGCTTGATCGATAAAATAATTTGTTCCAAAACCGACATGTCATTGTTGCTAACGACGCGTAGTTTAATCGCTGATTTTTTTTTTTTTGGAGGGGGGTTTATTTAGCGAAAAATTCTATGCTTTCAAGCATGGAGGTGGGGTTTGAAATTACTGTTGATCTATTTTTTAAAAAAAATTAATTTATTTTCAGTTTTAAATTAAAAAATTTCATCGTGCTGATATTAAAAATATATTTTTTAAAAAATAAAAAATATTATTTTAATATATTTTTAAATAAAAATACTTTAAAATCAACATTTATAATACTCCCAAATATGCATTATAAATACTACAGTTATAATATAAAATATAAATAAATGCAGTAAAAATAGAAATAATAAAGAGAAGTTTTTTTTCTCCAATTTTTTGTCTTTTCTGTTTATTTCCTTCTATTTATAATATAAATATTAATAGTTAGAGCAGTATAAAATTTTCTTGTAGCGAAGGGTTCTTCTCTTTAATTGAGTTGGCTTGATTCGAACCAGTTTTGATGGATTTTATAATAAGGTTAGTCAAGCATCTACTAAGTAATATGACAATTTCTTACATTCCATCATATGTATATGTATTGAAAGATACTCAGCGTCTGTATTATACTAAGATTAGAACTTAAATTTAAAATAATCCCAGGAAAGGATATTTATAGTAAAAAGTAGATGATGAAAGAGGTCGTAGATTGAACAAGCTTCCTCTTTTACCACGTAAGCTAAGCCATGGAGGATGATTTCCTTCTTCTTTTCCCTCGTGTTCCAGATATAATCAATAATTGCAACGAAGGCTTTATCCTCTCTCTCTCTCTCTCTTCTCTTCTCTTCTATCTGCAGCTGAGGCTCACTCTGTGTGTCCCTCTTGCGGTGTTCGTCTGAGGCTCTAGCCCTCTCTTCTTACTCAGCTCTTCCTCCTCTCTTCTTAATGGTCCTCCTTTGTTATATTAAAATTGATTCAATTCTATATCGTAATCAACCAGTTCCACACGGCATGCGAGCGACCAACACTAGAAAAAATGAAGGGCTCGAGAATCTATTTCACATGCTTGGTAAAGCCATTTATGGGCCTGAGTAGGTTTTACCCAAGGCTATCAAATTGTCTAGCAAAACCAAATTTTACAGCAAGAAATTCATCAGACATGTCCATCGCATTAAAAATGGAGCATTTCATCTCGGCTAGGCTACAGGGGTATGGCATCATGCATTCTTATCATACCGATCAATCTCATGCAAGCTCATTACGACTAGTCAACAGGTCTGAAATAGGATTCAGCTAAGAAACCTTCATCCAACTTAACACAAAAACAAGAGATTTATCTTTATGCGAGGTGAAAAATGCCAAATTAAACCAGAACCACCTGAATATTCTACTCAAAATTCAAATGACAGGTCTACCTTCAAGTTAAATTTCTTATCTCATCAAAAGTTACACGTCCAACTTCAAACAAAATAAGGTGAAAATAGACGCCTGATCTGAAAAGAAAATTCAAATGACAAAACTCTAGGCAGCTCCCTTGCCCTTCTTCCTTTGTATTTTCTTCATGTAAAACTCCAGTTCTTTGCCCTCCAAGATATATCTGCAACCATAGGAAAGCAATGAAACTTACTAACATTCTTTGGCAATGCCTTAATCTAGACCACAACTAAGAACATGCATAAACAGGGGGAGAAGTAACATACCCATCAGCTCGCCCACACTGACCAGGACGTGATGAAATAGAAGCTAGCAAACGACCACTGCCAAATTGCTCTTCAATATGAGGGTCAAGCTTGCGAGTCTGTTGTCTCTTCTCCAGCTTCCTCTGGACATGATTGCTCTGCTTCACCTCCTCAGTGGCAGCAGCTTCACCTTCCTATAAATCAATATAGAAGTTTATGGACAATTTCAAAGTGAAATTACCAACAAAACATGCCAGTGAGATAAACCATGCTCGCACACTAAAAAGGCTAAAATAATCTGATGAGTTTTCCAATTGTGACAAAAGAAATTTACAAAGCAATTAAAATATCCATAAATGGGTGGCCTGCAAAAACATTTAAAGCACCATTACCTCTTCATATTGCTGAATGTAGCCTAATTATGACCCCACATTTACATATGGATATAGTACTAAAAAATCTAGCTATGTGACACATTCTCATGAAATTAAGCAAAAAAACTTGATAAATTGCAAAGCCAATAAAAATCTCACATGACCTAGCAAATAGAAACAGAAAACTCGGTTGTATTTTTCTGACAGAAAGAAGATTAAATAACTGAAAAAAAAACACATCAGCATGGAAAAACTAGCAATGGGTTAAATCTATTAAAAACTATATTCTAGTTTTCCCACTTGCATAGATAAATCAATGGAAAAAAAATCAGTTACCTAAGCCCACATCAGTAGTAATACAAGCATCACTTTCACACAATGAATAAAAAAAATTAAAACAAATGCTATATGTAAAGATCCTACCTCTCCTTCCTTCTTGGAAGCTGCTGTGGTTTTCTTCTTGCGACCAATGTCCACACCATAGTGCTGGAGATACCACTGCTTGAAAGGTGCAGCATCAACCTGAACGATGGCACTCTTCACCAAAGTCTGAGTACGAACCAACTCATTGTTGGATGCATTGTACACCACATCAAGAATCCTGGTCTTTCGGGTCACAGCCTCACTACCCCATGAGTAGTTTCCAGTATCAAGTCTTAAAGCACGCCACTTCACATTTCCGCCTCGAACCCTAATCCTCCTCACTGTCTTGTTGCTAGACAGCTTAGTGTTAGCAGGTTGCCTTCCGAGCTCGTACCTTAAAAGAGGGAAAACACACGAACATAATTAGGTACACAAGAAAACATAAAGTAATCAGTCACAGTCCAAATTCAGATATTAAATCGAAAACAGGAATGCTTTGGACATACCAAAAGGATACAATCGTAGGTGTTAAAGTTTAAAGGAAAACTCAATCAGAGCACAGAATAAAATCCATATTGATTGATCTCCAAAGAAACGACAGCTTTTTATTGAAGGAGAAGAAGAAAGTAGTTCCTTTATAAAGAGTAATAGCAAGAGAGGATCCAGCAATTCTCTCTTAAGTTGTCGACCTTCCTTAAATGATTTTGACCAGATTGAAGGAAATAAGTCCTTCATATATGAAATCAGACGTACAAGGGAGCAAATGAAACAAGGAATAATCACCAATAAGTGACTAGTTAAGCTAAATCAAGTACTAGAGCTTAAGAACAGTGGCTGGTCTGAACCCAGACAAAGTCATGAAACCAGGACCTCAAGGAAAAAATTTTCAAACTGTGTGTCTAGATTCAAGAAAAGCAAATATTTTTCACAGATCAGAAAGGAAAACACGTAGAGAAGTGCGGTTTTTCTGATAAAATAAATAAAAAATAATGTTAAAGAACGTCTTACTTTCTCTTCTTTCTCCAAGCTTTCTTCTTGCCTCCGGTGGCCCTCCTCTTGTGCATAGAATCACGAGAAATCCCTAATCAAAACATAAATTTTTTTGAATTATTAGCATCTCCAGAACTGACGACAGAGACAGAGAGATCAAGACAGTAGAAACATTTGACAAAGATTGCTTACCCATCTTTGCAGAGGCAAGATGCTAAGGTTTCTCTGCTGAAAGCTGCTTAGGGTTTGAGACAACTGGGAGGGGACTGATGCTTTGCGCCTGTATTTATAGTATAAAACCCTAGACCATTTAAATTACTACCTTGCCCTCCGAGTTCTCGAGCACAATAGTTTTAAGTTTGAGCGTTGAGTAAACGGCGACGTTCCGTGTTGTTTAGGTGTTAATTGCATTTTAATATAAAAATGATTTACTTTTAAGTTCCTTCTCATGTTTCAGTAAAAGAAAATCAATTAAATTAAAATATACCATGATGTTTTACACAAGTAAATTATTTTATTGTAAATTAAAAATTAAAGAAATAGATTCATAACAATCAGAACATATAACTTTGAAGTAATTTATTTTTAGTGATCACGAAAGAAAATTTCATTAAATTAAATTAAATTAAAATTCACATTATAATCAACAATCAAGTTTCTCTAAATGGTGGCGTGGCTTAATCGTTTATGAGCGGTACTGTTAGTGATTTTTTTATATTATATTATTGGATTTGTTTGTATAATAAATATATCTTCATAGGAGCTTTAGTTTGTTCTCAATGTCTTGTTTGTTTGTTTTTTTTTTAAT
This sequence comes from Populus euphratica, assembly GCF_000495115.2. NCBI lineage: Eukaryota > Viridiplantae > Streptophyta > Magnoliopsida > Malpighiales > Salicaceae > Populus > Populus euphratica. Next base: position 527,082 of record NW_011499867.1, on the reverse strand, counting down.
CTTTCTCTTCTTAGTTTGCATGTTAAATATATATCTAAAATTTTAATTAATAGTTAATCAAAATTCATATATATATATTAAAATAAAAAATGATTCTTACTTGTTAAAATATTTTAAAATAATAATAATTTTTATTATTAATAAAAATAAATTATTTATCTTTAAAACTTTGTTATTCATTATATGTGCATTATATGTGCTTGTAGAATATTTACACTTACTAAGATTTCAATACCAACTCTATTAAGTTTTTGAAACAAATATTTAAGATTTCAATACCAACTCTATTAAGTTTTTAAAACAAATATTTATGTAATTCTGATATTTTTTAATAAGATAAATATAACCTTTAAAATCAAGAAAAAAATCAGAGCGAAACAAAAACACTAAAAATAAACTGAAAAATAACATGAAAAATCTGAAAAATATAATTATCAAACTCTTCCTTTAATTTTTTTTATAATGAATTTTGTAATTCAGTAGATTAAAAAAATAACAAAAATTAATTTTTATTAACATTGAATATTTTATTCAAAAAAAGAAGGAAAGTTCCACTGATGGGAGACGTTAGACAAGAGGCGTGAAAATAACAGACGCTGCTGACAGCCTTGCAACATCGGCCATCCAACTCCTCGGAAAAGTGTTCTCTGCTCCTTTCGAGCTCCGCTGCAGTCTGAACAGTAAACAAAATTGAGAAAGATTATCCATGAACAACACAGACCTCACTGTCTGCAGAACACCTAACAATACTTTACAAATGGAGCTTCAATGCCATTTTGGAACATGAACTGAGCTCACAACAGCTCGAAACATGAAATTATTAAGCAAAAGAGTCCAAGGCGTCATAAAATTAATGTCAATACTGAGATTGGCCACCATGTACCAGTGAAGCTAAAATATTAGCCTGGAAATGTCATTACAGAAAAAAAATTCATTACAGTATCAGCACAGTAATCTCTAGAATCTAGAATGACGATCCCACCAGATAAATTGTGTGCTATCAGTGTATATATCAGCTGCACACAAAATCAAGCCACCATCTTAGTTCTAACTGCAGAAATTCAATCACATCATAACATACCAGGCTGATTCAAAACACCAGCAGAAAGAAGATTTATACGAGACTCGTATGTTCATGCCGTTCACTTAATGTATCTCCTCATCAGATTCCCACAGCTTATCAAAAACGACAAAAAATTTTAAAACCATTCCCCATGAATCCAGTAGACATAATGTATATTGAAACAGAACAGGAAGATTGTGAGATAATCTAATACCTAGTTGAAAACATGGCGCATAAATAAAATGATCTTAGAATCATGACAAATCATCAGATGACCCGACATTTTTTTTTTTTTTTAAATATTAACCCCATTCTAGTAGTTTAACCCCATTCTAGTAGTTGACTTGCTAGCTGCACAGTCAACAACCAATCTAATTGGGCTGCATTTGTTTACTTATAATTTTTGCGTCAGCGGTGTAAAAAACACAATAAAATATTTGATAATACACCAAATTATATTTTTTTTATAATAAACTTTATTAAAAAATTAAGTTTAAAAAGCAATTTTTAAAAAGCAATTTTTATATATTTTTGTAATTAAAGTTCATAAAACTATGTTTATTTTTATATTTTAAAAGGATTTTTTAAAAACAATATTTTTTATTTTAAATTAATTTTTTTATGTTTTCAAATCATTTTGATGTATTAATATTAAAAATATTTTTTAAAAATAAAAAAATATTTTAATATATTTCCAAATAAAAAATATTTTACATAATAACCACAACTATAACTATATAACTATCGAACATTATATATATATATTTTTTAATACATGTAAATATAAATTATAATTTTTAATAAATATATATCTAAATCAAATTAACCATGCTAAACCAAATATTTTTTAAACTTATTTTTTTAAACAACATCCACACAATCTACATTAAAAACAAACACCTTGCAAGATCTCACTAGGCATTCAGAATTCAGTGAACCTCTCATGAGTAACTTCCATTCATTCTTGCCTGAAGATAAGGAGTATATGTAATTGTAGTAGTTCATGGTGAAATCTTGTGAGATCTAGCGTTGGTAAAGATCCCAACGCCACACTTTATGACTATGGCAACCTTAGTCAGCAAGCAGCCTTTCTTTAAACCCTCCAAATTGAAGCAACCACCTAAATACTGGTGACTTCTCAAGCAGCCTTTCTTCCTGCTAGCAATGGAACCTAGCACCTTCCATGCCTCAATTGCCGCTGCCAAATCCTTCGGAAAGCTCCCTAACGATCTCCCCGCCTAATAATGATCACCAACTGCAAATCGTCAAGCTCAAAACACCAAACCAAATCATAGCAATCTTTATATACATATATGTGTGTGTGTGTACCTCTGCCAATGCAAGAATAGCCTCGTTCCGGTTGCCGGAACCAGCAGCATCATTCCCATCTCCTCCACCACCAGTACTCCCTCCTCCACCAACTACGCCAGCACCTTCACCAGAGGAAGAAACGATGGGTGTTGGAAAATTCTTAAAACGAAAAGCAGTGGCGGTCCAAGTGAAAGAGGGAGTGATAGTTGTAGGGAGTTTAGAAGTTGGGATGGCGATACAGTGAGTTGTTGATATTGGTGGTGGTTGGTGACTGAAGAGAGAAGACGCGTGTGGAGAAGGTGGCAATGGCCATTTCGAGAGAGTTTTTTTGTTTTATTTTTCTATGAGAGTAGACTTCAGACACTGTTAATAGCTAAGTAGTAGTTATTTTTTTAAAATGATTTTTATTTAAAAATATATTAAAAATATTTTTTATTTTTTAAAATTTATTTTGAATATTAATATGTTAAAATAATCTGAAAATAATTTCATAAATCATACTAATAATAGTTAAATTTTAATCATGATAATTACTAAAGTTTAATTTGATAGGTTGTAGAGTATTTGAACCATCGTTTTTTTAGAATAAAAGATTTGAATAATCTTTCAATGTTTCGAATTTAGTAATTATAACTAGATTAAAAAAACAAAAGCATAATTTTATTTTTTTTCATTTTCAACATGCACTGCAATTATAACAAGCAACTTGTTGATTTTTGTGGTTGAATTAAATCTCTAGTTTAATTCTTGATTTATATTAGTATAGAACTAAAAGGTACAATTCTAGATTATAATATCAGTTTTAACTCTTTTTAAATAAATAAATTAAACCAATTTCAATTTCTAACTTTTCAAATGTAATTATAAATTTTAATCTTTTCTTGAAATTCTTTTTATTTTTATTTTTATTTACCACAACTTTTTTTTCTTCAAAATGGTTTCAAAAAACAAGTAATAAAATACTACACACACACCACATACTTGATATTTATTAAATGAAACCTATCTCACGATGAATCATAAAAAAATAACTAGAAATGCGGTCCGTGCTATATTTTTGGGTTAGTTTTTTTATATGAAAAATATACAAAAATAAAATAAAATCTAAAAATGTTATGTCTTTTCACAAATATATATGTAAAAGCATTGGATCTATCTGCTATGCCTGATTAAAAAATTATATTTTTAATATCAATAATAATATTAAACTTCTATGACACAAGTTTAATTGAGTTTGGTTACAACATCAAACTCGGAGCTTTGGATACGAGTTTAACTACAAGATCGTGTTATAAAAGCATGATAATTAAAAATAAAAATTTAATATTACATAATAAAATTAAAAAAAATAATTGAAAAGAAAAAATAATAATGCAAAACATTATTTTGATAAATAGTGCTTTATAACAAATGGTATACTAAAATCCCCTAATGAAATCATAATAATCTAATGAATAATAAGTAAAATAAATAATAAAAGTTTAATTATTAATTAAATTAATATTAAATTTTAAAATTAATTTTTAAAACTACTTAAGAAAAAAATTTTGAATCAACTAATTTAACCCATTAAATTATATTAACCCTTTAAACCTAGAATTTTTGTCATGAAATTGGAAGAAAAATATTGATGTTTTTTAGTTACAGTTAATTACAATATTTAAAGATGAAATTGAAAGAAAAAAAAACAATGAAGAAAAAAAAAATGAATTAACTTGGTTAACCCACCAAATCAAGTTGATTCGTCAAACTTGTAATTTGTATCATGAGAGTGTGATAATTAAATAAAAAAATTAACATTAATGAACTAAATTAAACAAAAAAAGATTAATGAAAAAAAATCTATAGGAAGAAAAAAATTAATGGAGAGAAAGAAAAAAATCTGAATTAACTGGGTTAATCCATCAAACCTAAGATCCATGTCATGAAAGTTTGATAATTAAATAGAAAAAAACTTAATATTAACAAACTAAATTAAAAAAAAAACAAGGGAAAAAAAACAAAAATGCTAAAAAAATAGAGATTGATTTAAAAGAAAAAACAAAGAAACAAAAGCCTACTTGAAAAAAAAAACCAATGAAGAAATATATATATATTTTTAATTAATTGGGTTAATTTTTTAAATCATATTAACCAATTAAATCTGAGATTTGTGTCATAAAATTTTGATACTTGAATATGAAAAAAATCACGGGTTAACCCAGAATTAGCTGGGTTAACTTGTCAAACCTGAAATCAGTATCATAAAAGTTTGATAATTAAATGAAAAAAATTTAACATTGTCAAACTAAATTAAATAAAAAAAATTATTAAAAAGAAAAACCATAACAAAAATCTAGATTAATTTGTCAAATCTGAAATCCATGTCATAAATGTTTGATAATTAAATAGAAAAATATTTAACATAACAAACTAAATTAAACAAAAAAAATTCATTAAAAAAAAACCGCTCAACCTTTTAACCGTGGGTTAATTATAATACTAAAAAAAAAATTAAAAGAAAAAACTAATAAAGAAGAGTAAAAAAATTCTAAATTAACGTAATTAAATCCGAATCAACTAGGTTAATTCATCAAATCAAGTTAACTCATTAAATTTGAGATTCATGTCCAAAAACTGTGATAACTAAATAGAAAAAATTAATATTAGTGAACTAAATTAAAAACAAAAAATAATGAAAAAATCCTACACAAAGAAAAAAACCAATAAAGAAAAAGGAAATAAATTTAAATTAATTGAGTTAACCTGTCATACTAGGTTAACCCGTCAAATCAGGAATCCGTGTTATGAAAGTTTGATAACTAAATATAAATAAATTAATATTAACAAACTAAATTTTTAAAAATTAATTAAAAAACAAAAACAAAAAAACACTAAACAAAAAAATTAATTTAGAAGAAAAAACAAAGAATAAAAAGCCCACATAAAAAAAACTAATAAAAAAAATTTAAATTAATTGGGTTAATTGATCATACCTGAAATTTATGTCATGAAAGTTTGATAATTAAATAATATTTTTTTATGAGTTAACCCAAAATTAACTATGTTAATCTGTTAAACCCAAAATTTATATGATAAAAATTTGATAACTAAATAGAAAAAAATTTAATATTAATAAATTAAATTAAACAAAAAAATTAATTAAAAAATCAGAAAAAAATTCAAGTAAACTCGTAAAATCCTGAATTTATATTATAAAAATTTAATAACTAAATAGAAATAAATTAATATTAAAAAAATAAATTAAATAAAAAAATATTTATTAAAAAAACATAAAAAATAACTCAATTTTCCCCTATAAAATATACTATGTAATTTATAGCACAAGACTAAACCGTTTTAGTTTGTTAGATAATAATTTTTTTTTTAAAAAAATTCTAGAATCATTTCGTGTCACTCAAAAAAGAAAAAAGAAAAAAGAAAAAAGAAAAAAAAGGGTCTCCCATACCCTAAAAACCTCCTATCGTTTTTTATTTTTTTTAATGTTATGGATAGACAGCAAAGCAGATAAGCGAACAGAGCTTCACTCCCTACAGAGAGGAAGACACAGAGAGCTTAAACAAAATCAACAATGGCAACGACAACAACATGTACTTCTACAACATCTTCCTTCATGCTAACGTATGCCACCTCCACACTACACCCACAAGACCTAACCCCTTCTCTCCTTTCTTTTAAGCCCAAAATTTTCTCTGTCTGCCCATTGATCCCAGACAGAAAATCAAGCAATAGGATCAAATTTTATAGCCAAACAGAGGCAAAGTCTAGACCTTGCAGAGTGGTTTTGGCTGCTGCTTTGGCTGCAGGGGCGGAGGCGGGTGAGGAGGTGGAAGAGACAGAGGGAGAAGAAGGTGGTGTGGCAACTGCTACAGTTACTCCTACTAAGCCTAAGAAAGGGAAGGCTTTGTTTCCTTTAAAGAGAGACAGAGTACGTGTGTTCTTGTTTGCATGTTTTGTCAATGAGTTTTGGCTTTTTAGGGTGATTTTATACGTGGGTTTGGAGGGTTTGCGCTTTGGGTTAAGAATTTAGCAGGTTATGTGCTTAAAAGTTATTGCTTTGGAAGAGAGACTGAGAATTTTGATTTTTGATTGATTGATTGATTTGAAGAATTGATTTAAGTTTTAGTTACTATTTTGAATATTTTTTTTAGTGGTAGAAGTAATTCACTATGAAGAAAGTGAGACTACTGGTTTTTACTGGATTTAGCTTCTACTGAACTCTAGTCTAACAAATTGTTGAATAGATTATAGAGTTGGCATAGTCCGACTATTCACTTGGTTTGAGTTTCAATCGCATACTTTTTGTCATTTTTCAAGATTATTATGTTGCTAGAATTCAGCTTTCTATCCTTTTATTGGAAATGCCAGACAAGGTCTAAGAGATTCTTGGAAATTCAAAAATTGAGGGAAACAAAAAAGGAGTACGACCTGGGGACAGCAATATCTATGCTAAAGAAAACAGCAAGCGCAAAGTTTGTTGAAAGTGTTGAAGCTCATTTTCGTCTTAACATCGATCCCAAATATAACGACCAACAGCTGAGAGCAACAGTGAGTTATAACTTTCATGGATTATAAAAAGTTATACACATGGCTTAAACAACCGTTAAAATTTCGTTCCCCCCCTCCTCACTCTCTGCGTAGGTAAATTTGCCCAAGGGAACAGGACAAACTGTTAAAGTTGCAGTGCTCACCCAAGGTAATTGCTCTATTTAATTTTCAGACTTGACCAAATATGAGTTTGTGTATTTAGAAAACAAGCTGTTATTGTTAATCAGATTCAGTTCTTTATCTTCTAATTTGTGGAAAACATGAACATTGAGGAGAGACTTTGTGCAACTAAAAAATAAATAAATCAGTTTGTGGATTGGTGGTATCTTACAGAAGACAATCTGGATCAATAGCTCCAGGGATGATAGATACAGACAGACATAAATGAGGGTCAACCTTGCAACGACATTTTTGTTGTATTATTTTATTATCCCATTGGAGTTCATTATAGGCTGAAAGTTGTTCCAATTATTTATTGGTCATTGGTTGAAAGAGCCATAACAATTTTAATGCATGCCTGGACTAAAGAGTTTAAATACAAAGCCTGTGGATTGTGATGCACAACTGGACTGTTGTTATATGAAAATTGGTAGCTGTATCTATAGGATTCAAATATATGCCAGTGTTCAAAGAAAGTATGCTGTCCCAAAACATGTTTGATATTTGAGTTATAGTTATTCCTCCCAGGTGCAAACTTGAAGATAAGAAGGGGTGTTAGGTCTGATTAGGGAAATGATTGAATGGTTGTGCTGGGTTCCTGTTCTGTTTTCTTTCTTTCTTCTTTTCGAGGTAATTGGGTGATGGATGTGGTTGTGCCGCTATAGTGCCAATTTATGTGAAATATCAAAGTCAAGTGCAATTTTATGTGAAATATTAAGTTGATTAACTTTTGAGAAGTTTTTCTTGTTGTGTAGTCTTCCATATAAAAATTTGGGTTTAGGTGTTTATTGACATGGGCATATAGTTGTTGGGAAAAGGTGGTTTCTGGAGGTTCCAGTGGAGGTTTTGCTTCACTGGGAATTTTGTTGAATGGTTTGCGCGGTAGTTGGTGTTTGGAGAGGTTGTTCCCTTTTCTAGAATTTTTTCTTTCATACTTGACGGTTTCATGATCTGAAGAAAGAAGAAACACTCATCTGGCCAGGGATGCTGTCTTGATAATAAATCTGAAGAAAGAAGAAACACTCATCTGGCAAGAAGTCTTCCCCAGGGATGCTTCTTCGCTTATTTGGTGGTTTTGTTTGGTATTGATTGTAGACTTTCCTACTCTAAGTTGCGGTGGTTCTTAACTAGTAAATGTGCCGCATGCTATTAAAACTTGAATCCTGCCTATTCAGTAGATTTCCATGGCTGGCAAGATTGCTTCTCTCAGGTCTATTTAACTTAGATTCTTCAAACTCCTGTCGAAGAGGGTGTTTTTACTTTTGTTATTTGAGTCCATGGAAGAAAGAGAGTTGAGGGGTGATTGCTGGGGGTGTGGTCTTTGAAGAGAGGAGAGAAAGTTTGAGCTTTTACAATATCTTCCATGCAGTGAAAGTTTAGAGCATCCTGAATTTCTGGAAATTGTAATATGGAGTTTCAGATGTCCAGCTATTGTTCTGACTGTTAATTATTTCAGGGTTCTGCTTTTAGTTAATTGTTATACCATCTGTCCCTTGAACATGCCATGTCTCTCTCTCTGTCTATCTCCTCTGGAAAACAAGAGTTAATTTTCTTCTTTCACATCACACCAAAAACTAGCTCATTTTTCTGTCTTGTATGTTCATCCAGAGTAAGTCCAGATGATTATCAATTTTATGTTGTTATTTACTGTGAAATTAATATTTTTAGATCCTTTGTACCAGTCATAACCCCCCTCCCCTTCCCCTTGAAATAATCATAATGTGAGGCAGAGATTTGCAGGTGAAAAGTTCGATGAAGCAAAAAATGCAGGAGCAGATTTGGTTGGTGGTGAGGACCTGATACAACAAATAAAGGGAGGATTTATGCAGTTTGATAAATTAATTGCATCTCCGGATATGATGCCTAAGGTGTTGCTTTGCTATCTTTTCATTGTTTAATATTTTAATGGCATCCATGCATGTGCACTGAATTCATAATATCTGTAAGATACAATTCCTCAATCCTGTGTAAATATGTTTGAGGGACCAGTAAATTTGAAAATCTAACTATTTTATCTTCTTCCTATATTCAAATCTTTGTTTTGAGATGCTTTCAAGCATATTCTTCTCCAACCCCATCCCCCCCAACAAAATGACAAAAAAAATAGAAAGGGAAGTATTTGTTTGTCACTTGGGTCGTCAAAATGATATTAAGTTATATGTTATATTATGCAGCCTTTTAATGTATGGTTTTGGAGTAAAATGTGTTGTTTAATGAAGGATGTAACAGTTTTCTCTCTACAAAATTTTTGGATGCACTTATAGCATCACTAACAACGTGCTAGCAAGTGGAAGTCATGCTGGTCAGTTGTCATTGACAGCTTTGAATTTACAGTTGGATTTGATTTTATTATCATACCTCTTTATCAACAATTGATTCTGCTATATTCAAGAAAAATGTCTTTTTTGGTTGTATGGACTACAGTTAGTTTGGGGATTTAAGCTTAGAAAATGCATCATGGTTGTTGCTCCTAAGTTATGTAAAAAGGACACTCCCACTTGGAACTGTTTCAATTTATGATGTGATTATGGTTCTGCGCTGTACACTTTGACCGATCAGACAAATAATACTGTCTTATACTTGTATCACTTTGTTCCTTGCATCAGGTTGCCAGCTTAGGTAAGATTCTAGGACCACGAGGACTCATGCCAAACCCAAAAGCTGGTACTGTTACAACTGACATACCTCAGGTAATGGCCTCGTCCCCAACCCCCTACCCCACCCTCTGAGTTGGATTTATCATTTTCTCAGCCTTCAAGTGGTTTTTCGTAGCATCCTCCTACACATTCCATTGGATACAAGTTCTTGTGAAAGCATGCATCTCATGAGATGCAAAAGGAATAATCGAAACAAATCAGAAATGATACAGTAGAGTTTACTCAGTCATTCTACATTTAGCCTGTAATTGGACATATATAAACTTACCAAATACTGCAAAAATATAGTTGCACTCTTATCACCATTGTGAGTGTTAAGCATGCACCAACAGACAAAGAGTAGAACTTAATGCATTGAGTGATTGTATTTCATTATACAGATTTTTAGTAGAACCTATGATGTGGCCGCTACCAATTATTATCTTGCTTAATGAAATGGATTGATCAAATGCATTTCAGGCAATAGCTGAATTCAAAAAGGGGAAAGTTGAGTACAGAGCAGATAAAACTGGGATTGTTCACATACCTTTCGGGAAAGCTGATTTCTCAGAGGAAGACCTCCTTGTAAACTTGCTAGCTGCTGTAGTATGTTCCAAAATTGACCCTCCTTTCACCTTATACATGTGCATTTCCTTATTCTTTTGGGCTTCGCGGATGCCATGATGGTTTTCATATCATTAATCACATGCCATCTTAATGTGCAGAAATCAGCAGAAGCAAACAAGCCATCAGGTGCAAAGGGAGTGTACTGGAAAAGCGCGCATATATGCTCATCAATGGGACCTTCCATTCGGTTAAATACAAGGGAGATGCTCGAATACAAGCTTCCGTCGAATGTTTGAATGCAACTAACTCCTGTAAATGATGTCAAGTATCTCTTTCCGAGCTTGCCAGCGTTCAGTAAAGATGTTAGGTGAGATAGGATGAAGAGAGGTGACCTTGATTGTTGCCTTGGATGAAATTGACATACATGTTGCATGGTCTTCCTCTGCAGACTCGGGAAATCTTTTATGACAATGATGGTCAATATCTTTATATTTAATTATCATCAGCTTTTGGCTCTCGCAGGGCATTTCAAATTGCTAGTTCTTACCGAGGCACAAGGTTAAGCATTTATGCCACTGTTTTCCCCGTTTTCTGTGGCAGGATTTCTTGAATGCTGTAGCTGCACTGATGAGAATGCTAATTAGCAATCTCTTTTTATTTCTATCTCGAGCGTTTAATTTGTTTCTTTGAATGTTCGATTAGCAACTGCATATTCAGTCGAATTCTAATTGATCCCAAGAACGAAATATATCAACAGTAACATTTGAACATCGATTTTATCTCGGATAGCATAGAATGCAAAGATATTGAAATGCACGGGAACCCACTTTCCTTGATTTAATATATTAATAGCCTGTTTGGAAATGTGTACTAAATTGTATTTTCAAAATAAATTAATTTTTTTTGTTAAAAATTAAATTTTTATATTTTTTGAATTTTTTTAATGCATTGATTTTAAAAAATAAAAAAATATTTTTTTATATGTTTTAAAATTTGCAAACCACTTTTTGAAATAATAATATATATTTTTAAAGTAATCACAAATACTTTCAGTTGTAAAACCCGATGCAGTAGAAGAAAACAAGATAAGAGAGTTGACTTCAGCTGATGATGTCAAAGCAACACCATTTTAATATTTTTTTAAATAAAAAACTCACTAAGTCAGTCAGGTTTTGAGTGGAATAATCTTTACTTGAGTATAAAGTTTTTTTCTTTTTTATAATCCTTTTATTTTCTTTTCAATTCAAACCGGTTCAGTTCTCAAGGAGGCTGGGTTCATGATCGGCTTGCTGGACCGGTATGAATTTTACAAATATACTATATTATCGATAACTAATAAGTAATAATACTAATGCATGTAATATATGAGTGGAGATGGTTTTAATAATAAATATCTCTAAATAATATATATATATATATTATTAAAATATTAAATCAGAATCCGTGACGATGTAAACTTAAGTGATATTATATTATTGATCATTGGAAATAATCACGAAAACAACTGACTGTATCAAAATTTTAATTTAATGCAGCTTGAAACTTTTCATATTAATAAAAAATCCAAAATGACTGTGGAAAGCTGGAACAGATCCGTTGCAACTAGTTTACCATAGAAAACATGAGAAAAATCTTCAAATTTTCTAAAGAAAAGAAAAGGAGTGAAGTACATTGTCTTTTATAAGAAGACAAGCATGGTTGAAAGATATCAAGAAACAAATATCTACGAGAAGTTGTCAGCCCCCCCATTCTTGGTTTAGAACCTCTGTCCTACTTTAAGTTATCAAGAAACAGATGATTTGTCAAACGCACACATCCCCCCTTTTTTTTCATGGCTATCATCACCACCATATGCTCATCATCCACAACCATATTCTCAGCTATCCCATCTCTCAAACATCCCCTCTCTCATCAATCACCACCACCAACCTCTTCTCCTCCCTCCTTTAAGCTTGGTGTATCTTCAATCTCCAATGAAGCAGAACTCGACATTGAAAATGCAACCGAGGCTGTGGCATTGAGTTCTTGGACTGGAGGGGAGGTTTTGTTTGATGGAGAAAGCGATAATGGTGGTCTAAAAGCGAGGAGGAGGAAGAGGAGGAAAAGAAGAAAAGGGCTTGCACAGTCTTTGGTTGTAGATGATGGGGAGAGGGATGTTGGTCATGAATACAGGAGAGTGATTCTTGAGTCTGTGAAGAGAGGGTACTTGAGCCCAAAAGAGGAAGCAGAGTTTTCCATGTGTCTCAAGGTATGTTTAAAGTGATTTCTTTGTTCTTTGTATTTGGACAATTGAATGCTCGGTTCAATAGGTTTTATTGTTTAGCTGTATTTCTTAGAATTATATGTCAACAATGAAGGGCAAAAGCAATCGCCAAGTATTCAAAAGGTAATTTGGCAGAGTATGAATGGCTACTCTGTTCAGTTCAAGGTTAAGTTCAACTTGCTATAGGGAATTGAACCATCCATTCAGGTATTGAATTAAAATCTGATTATTATCACATTATGAAAGAGAATTTTCTGCTGTAGTTGAGCAACCAAAGAAATGCCATCAAACTCTCCGTACTCGTCCAATTTCATCAAATTATGAACCCTGTCTATCTGATTCTACCATATGCTACCGATGGGCCTCGGAGCCTGATGGCCGGTTTGTTTAGTTGGTAGTGAAATTATGATGGAGACCACATGAGACTGCTGATAACAAATTAGCAAGTGTACTGTTGTCACTATGAACCCTGGAAACTATAAAGCAATGGACTAAAAACATCAGGCTATTTTAATATGTTTATGCTCTTTCATCGAATCAGTTCACATTAAAACTAGTCTTGACTGCCAAATTCTACTGCATAATCTTCTTCTTGGTTAATGGCTGCCTGCTTCTACTTTACCTGAATATGTGCATACCATAGTTCATTTGGCCGGTTCTTCTTCCAAGTAATATCAAGGAGCTTCCATAGTTTATCGGTTTGATTGAAATTTTAGATACCTAAAGCAGAGATGTCTAATGCTGAAAATCTTATTCTCAGTTCTCCGTTTGTTATCAGCTTTTCTTGCTCATTTCAAATTTATCATCTCAAATATCCAATTTCTTGAAATTAACAGCATGAAGCAAGAATAGAAGCAGCAAGAAGAAGAATTGGAGATGTTCAAGAGCTTGATCCAACATCAAAGCAGTTGGCCAAGGCCCTACGGATGGAAAAGAATACTGTAGATAATGTATTGTGTAAGGGAAGAGAATCACGAGAAAAGATAATTCGCAGCTACCGCAGGCTTGTTGTCTCCATTGCCACAAGTTATCAGGACAAAGGATTGAGCCTACAAGACCTTATTCAGGTTCTTAATACCAGTAGGTCCACTTTAATTTCCTTCCAATGGTGTGCTAATAAACAAGATTTCTATGTAGCAGGAAGGGAGCATTGGCCTCCTTCGAGGGGCAGAGAGATTTGATCCACAGAGAGGATATAAGCTATCAACATATGTTTACTGGTGGATTAAAGAAGCCATCCTTACAGCAATATCAAACAACACTAGAATGGTTAGATTACCGGTGAGGACCAACATTAGTAATTTCTTGCTCCTTGACCAGTGATTCCTCATTTGTATTCAAGGAAATCTCCAAGCACTCCATTCAGTTGGAGATGATCTAAATTCTAACCATCGAGAAGTTTTCTTTGAGAGTCTCTAGAGACAGATTAGGATATTGTACTCTTGAAGTGGCATTAACTTGCCACTTGCAAGGTTAATATGCCTGCATAAATATATGGAGATAAAAATAGATGAATGAATAAGACATTGGAATTTCTTTCCAGTCTCATAAATATGATTTCACAGTGTAATACTGCCATTTAAAAGCAAATGTTTCATTTTTGCTATGATTTTAGAGAAGAGTTGGATCTAGAATACCTAGTCTCACTTCCTGCCTGAGTTGCACTCTAAGAGGACATCCTTTTTTTCTTTCTGTTTTTCAAATTAGTAATGTAAATTGGTGCTTCAAGTCTTCATGGTTTAAGATCTTACAAGCATGATGATCCATTGTCCTTGCAACTTCAGGTGTATTATAATGTGACTCCTTTTCCCCTCATCCTTTCTTACAGGCTTACGAGTATTTGTCCAGTAGGTTAGAAGATTGGCATTGACATACATGGCCATTGTTCATGCAGATTGATATGGCATCTTGCTCACAGAGTGTTCTAATTAGTTTAAGATCCTATGATGAACTTTCATCTTTCAAAAATGTCAATTTGTTTCCTATTGCTTTAATGTGGAGTAGAATGATTTTCAGGAGATAAGCTGGTAATTAGTATGTATGATTAGCTTGATATGTGTAGAGAAGATGGTGGATGCTGGTGGCAAAAATTGCAGGAGCTAACAATGATTTGAGTAACAAATTAAGGCGGTCACCATCCTATGATGAGATTGCCGAAGTGCTCAACATGAAAGTTTCCACGGTGAGGCTTGGTTTTGAGAGGGGTAGATCCCCAATTTCATTGGATCAAGCAGTATTGGGTCAAAATAGCTTGACACTCCAGGTATTAATACTCTTTGGTTTTTAAATTTCAATATCAATGAAAACTTGACACTGGCTTCTTAAATTTGTAAATTGAAATTCACTTTAGTGGTCGATTGATCAAGGGTGATCATGTTAGTTGAAGTGTGGTCATTTATCTTCTGAAGCAAGTCAGAATCATGGGTTGTTTTAGCTCCAAGGCCAAAGTTCACGAGTCTGTCCAAATCACACCTTTTATGAGTTTTCTTGAATTACTAGGCAGATAAGCAGTTGGATTTTGTACTGAAATATGAGGGAACACCTCCCCCATTTAAAGGCTACCTGCAAAAATGAAAAGGGACATGACAAATTTTATGAGGCTCTTGAATTTACGAGACCGATCCTTTTGTGAAGTCAGGGCAAGTGTTGGCTTCAAACAAATCTTGAACATGGCTCAACCCATAAACGATATTACTACTGAAAAATGTCAAATGCATTCCATGCAGAGCATGCTTGATTTGAGATGATTCCTTATTCTAGGAAACATGCCTAGAATCCTGATAGGTTTGCTAAAAACTCACTTCAGTCTGGGATCTGCAGTCACAGGAGACAATAAGAATCTGTTTTATACAATAAACTAATCTTAAATTCAATTGACTTATGTGGCAGGAGATCATTCCAGGGCCGGATGAAACAATACCTGAAAACATGGTTAAAAGAGAGTTGTTGAAGCAAGAGTTGGAGAAACTATTCCAGACAGTGCTTACAGAAAGAGAAGCACATATACTGAGATTACACTTCGGGCTAAATGGACAGACGCCGCAGTCCTGTGAGGAAATAGGAAGACTCGTGAAGCTGTCAAGGGAGAGGGTTCGACAGATTATTTGCACTGCACTATCAAAATTAAGACATAAAAGAATAGTGGAGCCTTTGAAGGCATACGCTGTATAGAAGAGTCCATTTTTCAAAAGTAGAACCTGTGAAGATAAATTTGAAAGAGCAAAGGCAGAAAGATTTGTGCATTTTTTTTCCATGTATTAAATATTTAAGCAAATATCTGCTAGGAACGAGACATATGACTGTTCATATTCTTTCAATGACATGATCATTTACCATTAGAGATGAAATGTAACTGTATATCATGTCGACTGTCTCATATATGGGAGATTAAGCTAGATTTCCTCCTTTCCACTCCTTTTTTTGCGGGGTCTAAAAGTTTGCGGTGCTGTAACCATTAGCAACTATACAGTAGCTCAATTATTTGACAGCAGCTGATTGAAGATGCTAGCTAGATAGATTTGTCGGCAGAGCCAGCTTCCAAGCACGTCTAAAAGCTCCTGCCGCGGCATTTCATGATTCGCATCACAGGGACCACTTGTGATATGCTACATGTCGGTCCTCTATATAAGCAGCCTGGTTTGTTGTGTTAGATTAATAATATTTATACCCAGCAAGCAACTTTGTTGTGTTAGATTAATAATATTTATACTCAGCAAGCAACAAGCGTTTGTAGTCCAACGGTTAGTATAATTGCCTTCCAAGCAATAGGCCCGTGTTCGACTCCCGGCAAACGCAATCTCTCCATTGTTTTTTTTTTTTTTTGCAAATAACCAATCATCTTACCTCCTGTCCTGAAACAATTTCCCATTTCAAAATGTTGAAAAAGCTAGCAGCAACTGAACTAAATTATGGCCCTGGAATAGCTGGGCACAATTGCAATCAGCCTATGGAAGTAAGTTGAGGGATAAAACCGACGGGATGCTTAGAAAAAGCACATAAAAAATCAAGCCAACAGGGTTATTTCCAGGGCCCGTTTGGACTTTGTAAGGTAAAAGGGAATCCTCTTTTTCTGAGAAGGCAGGGAAATAAGGATTTGAAAGGGGAAAAAGAAGAAGAAATTGGAAAGGTTTCCTTTCAAGGCCACGAATCCAAGTGAGGTGACAATATTTTGGGGTAGATTGATATATGAGTCATAACTAGCAGTCTAGCACACAGTATTGTAGAGAAAATACATACATACATATGATCTTATTATTATTAATTTTTTTATTTTAAAAAGGCCCATTGAGCTGCAATTTCCCTTTAACAAAAATGTTTAAAAGCAATTTTTCTTTTTTCTTTGGGTGCCCTGTATTTTGGTTTAAAATTAAAAACTGAAAGTAAAAAAAAAAAAAAAGGCAACCTGTCTGTGTAGACTCGTTCCTGTCTTCTGTAATAGAAATTCGGAAAAGTCCATTGTGAAATGAACGGATGTGCTGAGCTGACAATTAGAGTCCAGTCCGGTCCAGCGTCCTCCACTGTTTGCATGTAATTACAAATCTACATCCTTCACAGTTGTTCAAAAAAATCCAACACCCACTTGACCACTCACTTACAAAAAAAATCTGAGCTTCCAACGAACACTTGCACTGCCGAGGATCAGTAAACTCTGCCTCTCTCTCTCTCTGTGGCTTTCTTCAATAAATGGCTCTTTTTGCTTCCATCTCCACATCTCCACTCTCTATATCAACTGCCCAAATCCCCCGCCCTTTAAACTTTAAGAGGCGACTTTTCTGTCCCTTGGCTACTTTAAGACCACCTTCCCCTGAATCACCACCACCGCCACCACCACCAGTTTCCTCTAAGAACCACCACCCATCAAAGCCTTTGGTTGAGTCATCTAGACCTCCTCCTGATTCAGGCTTCAACTACGCCCTTGCTAATCCATCTGCCAACCGAGTTGTTCGGTTCCTTCGTTCCACTGAGTCAAACATTGAGAGGGTAAAAATAACAAAATCCAATCTTTTTTTTTTGCTTGTCTTGCTGGAATTTGTTTTCTTTCACTGCATAATTTATCCTTTTTCATTTGTTCTTAGACATGGAAAGTTCAGTTTTTTTAAAGATATTACTTGAATGCCTTTTTCTGTGATTTATGCAGTTGTTGGGCCAAATTGATTCAAAAGTCATAAGTAATGAAGGGATTTCTGCTTGTATGCTATGTAGTTATAGGCAAATTTAACATTCTAATACTGCTCAAAGCACTTGGAATTGTAATTCTGGTCTTGATGGTCTTCATTAGCTCCTCATTTCTTCAATATCTCAAGATTTTTTTTCGTCTTTCTTTAGACACAATCAAGTCTAACAGTGCTCTTCTTTTTCATGTCCATTATTATTAAACAGGCAATTTTTGACTTTCGCTTCTTGGCGCTTCTTGCTGTAGTAGGCTCACTTGCTGGTTCCCTCTTGTGCTTTCTAAATGTAATTTCTATTACCCTTCATCCATTGAAATGTTGTGAAATCTTAAAGCATAAGAGTTGTATTATTTGGAAGAATGTGTAGTGGAGGTTTACTATCTTAATCAGAGGAGTTTAGAGTGTTTTATAATGGATTATGAGCGAAGTATAGTTCTTCACGATAGCCTAAAACTACACCCAAACACTCACTACTTATAATCTTTTCAGGGCTGTGTTTACATTATTGATGCTTACAGAGTTTATTGGACAAGCTGTGTCAAAGGAATTCATACAGGAAAGATGGTTCTACGATTAGTTGAAGCTATTGGTGAGATGTTCTGATTTTTTGGAAGCTTTTACATGAATTATCCCTTAATGTCACTCCTCACACGAGACCTCTATTTTTATCCACCACGAAAAAGTCATTGTGCTACTTACGATGAAACTGTGAATAAAGGAATTTTTAGTCTATAACATTTCGATGACAGTTATGAGAAACAGAAGTGAACTTCACTACTTCTATGCATCTCAATTCTGTCTCATTCAGCAGAATGTCACCGTATCGAAATAGTTTTCAGTTTACAATGTTACATCCAACTTCCCGCTTCCACTGTTTTAACTTAATTATTAGTTATCACAGGAGTTCAGAAATTATGTCTGCTGAACTCAATTACATATAAAACTAAGAGCAATAACAACTGCAATGGTAAGATAGTACAAAACACTATGCTGTGCATGCTTTCTTAATGTACATGTCATCACACATGATATTATGCTGTTTCGTACATGAGCACTTGTCTGGCATCTCCAAATAATTCATTTGCCTTGGAATTTCTGTTGTAGTTAAACTTGTATCCTAATGTAATGCGTTCTGTGCAGATGTTTATCTTGCTGGGACTGTGATGCTTATATTTGGCATGGGCTTATATGGATTATTCATCTGCAATGTTCCTCCTGATGCTCCTGCTAGTGTTGATCGTGCCCTGAAAGGCTCATCCTTGTTTGGAATGTTTGCCTTGAAGGTTGATATATAAACTTGCAAAACATTCTCTTATTCTCTTGCCAATATATCAGCACTTGGGTGTATTATTTCTGCAGGAGAATCCATCGAGCTCCACAATTCATTAATCTTTTTCTTTGCTCTTCTAATTTTTTAAGTTACATAACAAAAATTAAATGCTTTTTCTTGGTTTATAGGAAAGGCCAAAATGGATGAAAATCAGCTCACTCGATGAACTGAAGACAAAAGTGGGACATGTTATTGTCATGATTCTTTTAGTAAAGATGTTTGAGAGGAGCAAGATGGTGACGATAGCCACTGGTGTAGATCTACTAAGCTATTCTGTTTGTATTTTCTTATCGTCTGCTTCTTTGTACATCCTTTCAAACCTGCACAAGTCAGAATAGAAATTCCTGACCTATGTTGCATATAATGTAATTAAAAACATCTTCAGAGTATATTTCACAAAAAGAAACAAAAACATCTTCCTGAGAATGAATTCTATTTATCGTTCAGAGTTCGTAGACAATCTCAAATCGCCATAGATGTGATGAATGCTACAACCTGCTGCAATTATCGCGACTGTGATTCTGGACGGTGTGTGGTGTACACATTAGACTAACGGCGTCGCATGTAATAAAAGCAACCATGTAGATTCAACACCTGGATAAACAATATAAAGGTTGCTGTTGTGCACGGACCCCTCCAGTGCCCATGTATGAAAGCTAAACAGGAGGGAAAAGCGAAGTTTGGGAGACACGAGAAGAACACTAAAATCCAAGAGGGAAAATAACTAGGGAACCAAAAGAAAGGTACGTTATGAATTAAATGAATCACTTCTCAATTATATCGCAATTTTTCATCTTATAAATTACAAGAAGTTTCTTTGGGAGAGCTTACCGTGCTTTGCAAGAGTTTAATGTCATTGAACAGGTTCTTCAGGATTTGTTTACTTGTACACAAGAGTGACAACTATTTTTGCATTTTTTACTAGAAAGTAAGAGAAAGAGAGGCTCTCAAATACCTGGTTATTTTAAGCTTGTTATTCTTGGGTTTGAAACTAGAGCGTTTCCAGTTACGAGCACAGATTCTTGTTCTCTTCTTGGATCCCCACAGCCTCAGTTCAATCCTGGCACTGCAGGAGTCGGCCAAGTTTTGATCTGGGAATTGAAGGTGAAGATTGAAACAGTGCAGCAGCAGAAGGATTTAAAGAAAATGGCCGCAGCAGGTGGCAAGTAGAAGTTTGAAGAAAGCAGTAGTGAAGCACCCAACCAATGCTTCATGGGGGAGTGTTGTCAATGCCCAAGTCAAAGCCGAGCTGACACCATCTTCTAAGTCGGTATGAGATTTTTAATAATTAAATAGATATAAGTTTAAATTTTATTATTTTTATTTATTTAATAAAAATTAAATTAAATATAATATAAATTTATACCAATTTTAAATTTAAAGAGTTTTTTCTTAAGGGGAGGTGTGTTAGATAATAATATAAATTATATCTTAAAATTTTATATTAAAAAATAAAATAAATTATATCTTGAAACTTTACCCATCAACTTAAATTATTGAGATGAGATGATTTTTTAATATTTATAATATTCTAAAAAATTTAAATAATTTAAGAGTAAGATTTATGTATTAAATAATTGATTACTCTTTTGGCTCTAGCAATTTAATTTATTTTTTTAGTTAAATTACCTAGTAATTGGTAGCTAGTAGATTAAGGTGACAGATGATTGATAACTGCAAAAAAAATTTTTAAGTAAATTTGAGGGCTTTTAGATTTTTAAGTATTTTTTAATAGCGAGAAAATACAATAAAATTTTAAAGAAGCAGACTCTGAAAATATATGTGCTAAAAGATATTAAAAATGAATAAATTGTAAATTTGAAACTTGAATAATTCATGAAGTATTTATAACCTAATAAAGATTATATCCAAGGAAAAAGGAATTATTTTCTTGGTCTTGTTTAAGAGAGAATGATTATTTGTTTGGCCTTGTTATAGAGAGATGATGTCATTCACTATCATAATTAATAGTTTTATTGAAAGAATTCTTTGTCAGTATTTATTATAGTTTTGAAGCTTGGATCAGTCTGGTGGGTGGATTTGGGACCTAGCCGACCCGGGTTTAGGACTGGTCTGGATCTAAGTAAAAACCCGCCAAGAAGCTGGCCTAGTAAAACCTAGTTGACCCGGCAGGTTAATCCAGAACCCAGTTGACCAGAACAAACCCAGGTCTATTTACCTTATAACTCGGATACAATTCTCTCGACCCTTTATAAATTGCCATAAATTTTAGAGGTGCAAGTCGGGTAAGCTCCATCTCCGTCTCTATTTATTTCTATCTAGTACGATGATGACCTCCAGGTTAAACATGGTATTTTGATGTCTATTGTATTCCCGTACGACTGTGCCCACGTCTAAGCAAACCTTTCTTTTTTTAGTTATGAACTAGTGGCCATGCAGTGTTTGGATGGCAAGAAAGTAAACGAAAAGGTGATTTGTTTTTAATCTTTTTGTGTGGGAAATGAAGTGAAGAATTGAGTTTTCGACTGTCGGTGGGGAATGGAGTAAAAGTGTGTTTGATAGTGGTTGCTTTTTAAATAATTTTTTATGTCGAAATGTATATTAATGATATTTTTTTATTTTTTAAAAATTATTTTTAACATCAACACATCAAAACGATCCAAAACATACAAACCATATTGAATTTTTTAAAAATACATGTTCAACCACGTTTCCAAACACTGGCTAAATAAAGATCAAAATAAAAGCAGTTTCCATGAGACGAGAAACGTTAATATATTTCGAGAACTTCAGGGTGCATGTGGAGTGTTTTCATTTGACACGTGGATTATCCAATAGTATCCAGAGTTCTCGATTATTTTTTCCTTTTTTTTTTTCTTGTTTGGCAATTCGATTGTATTTTTAAAAAAAATTAATTTTTTTAGTTTTAAATTAATGTTTTATATATTTTTAGATTATCTTGATTTTAATATTAAAATAAATTTTAAAAAATAAAAAAAAAATATTTTTAAATAAAAATCATTTTTAAAAATAAATTTACCATACTTTCAAAATAAACTTTTATGCTGTTTTTATATCTTCAAAATATCTTGAAATTTCTTATTTTTTGTTATGGAAAAATTTATGCATAAATTTCCACCTCTTGTTATGAAAAAAATAAAAAAACTTAAAATATAAATCAGCATTTTCCATTATTGAAAACAAGAGAACTCTTGTCACTCTGCACTGGTGGGAGAGCTTCAGATATTTTACTCAAGACACCAGGAGTGATGAGTTCTACACACTACCTTGGAACCTTAACAGGTTTTTCCCTTCATTCTAATTTTGGAGCTCTTCCTTGCCATGATGCCATCAACGAAAAACCGAAAAGAAATGGCCCTCTGAGATATCTTTATCTGTCAAGTTAATTTTATTTGGGTTTATCAGGGTTAATCCGAGTTAATTTATTTGACCTATAACTCGCTTATTAGACCGGGTTCACCATCAAATTAGTTTTCAAAATCATGGTATTTCCACTATTAATCTATTGGCAAAAAATTTATCGATAGATTTATAAATGAAATTTATTTGTTTGTAAAGTTAAATATGTTGATATTTTTATAAAAAAAACACCAATATTTATATATATAGAATATATATACTAAAAAAATTTAATCACTTTAATATTTTTATCAGTGATTTATAATGACATTTATTATAATTTTATTCAAACCTTGAGTTGTAGTTGCATATGAAATAAATTGTTGCTCTCTCACCTATGGAATATGCTAACAAAAAAAATGCAAATACTAGCTATAAAAAATCAATTAAAAATCAATTAAGGAGATTGAATATTACATCCTGAAAGGTGTCCATCCATAAAAGTTGCCTATTTTATTTAATTCATGGAAAAATCATCTAGTTTATTCTTGCGAATTATGACCTTTTATATAATTTTTAAAAAAACGTAAGTTTAGGGATTTCTAGAGATATATATGTTATAAAAAGATGGATCCATGTTAAAATTTATTCCATATTTACAATTCTTTTAAATTAAACTTCAAATTATGAACAATAATCAAATCAAATTCAGAGAATAAGAAAAGATAGACAAATAAATATACATACATAAAAGGAAATTAACATGTGTGTAAGTATAAACCTTTCCTAAAATCAATTATATTTACATGTGCGAGTTGATCCATCCATAAATTAAGTAAGTGTATTTAATTAATTCTATCTTTATCAAATTAACCAATTAAGTGAGAAAAGTTCAATCAAAATACAATTAAAAACAAAATCCATGTTACAAAATTAATCCATGTTAAATTTTATATCATGTTAATTATTTAAACTACTCTTTAAAAAAATTAGAAAGGCTAAATCTAAATTATATTAAAAAGAAAACAACTTCTAACATTAAAGTTCATGGCCTTTTAATTTAATCCATATCTAAATAAAATCTCATCCGATTCGCTCTTTTAGATAGCAATTAGATATCATACAAACTTGAAATTAACAAGAATTGGAATAAAACTTTTAATTTTGTGCCAATTAATCTCAAATCAAATTACAAGAAGGTTTTGATTGTAAAAAAAAAAAAATTGGTTATAAATTTGTAATTATAGCATGGATTACATGAAGGGAGATTACAGCAGTCTTACCTGAGAGTGCCCAAAACGTCCGATGGGCTACTTGCTTGCATGAGCGCTTGTAAAAGGTTGAATTGGGGGCGATTCAAGTGGTAAAAGAAAACAAAAAAGGAGTGGACGAAGCAAGTGGTCTGGTGCATGATTGATTTTGTGAAGGAGAGAGAGAGCGGCAAGCTATGGAAGATTCGAGTGTATAAAGAGAGTTTGTTTATAAGGTATTTGTGCTAATGACCGTCTTTTTTCTTTTTTCTTCAATTGAGAGGGAAACTTGTTTATAATGTTAACACCAAGTTTTTAGGCTTGCTTGTAAAATCAAGGAATATCTTCCTCTTTTTTTCTTGTTTTTTTTTTTTTTCTTTTTCCCCTCACTCATATGATCTTTTCCCTATCACAATAGATCATTGATGGGCCTTTTCTTAGATTGTCTAATAATTGGATTTGTGCTCCTACACATACACTATATTTTCCCCTCATCAGTTCTTGATTTTCAAGATTCCTGCTCGCTCACGGATGAAGTGATTCGTTCAACTTCAATTGTAGCAGAGAACTTTAATTCCACATGGGCAGATTATAGGACTCGTCATCATTTACGAAAGCTTCTGATCACAAGAAAATCAAGTTCTTAAGAGCATGAGGTCTACCCGTTGACAAGTCCTTCATTTGCTTCATATTGACCCATGCTTTTATGTAGTTTCTGATCACAAGAAAATGAAGTTTTTAAGAGCATGAAGTCTACCCTTTGACAAGTACTTCATTTGCTTCATTACGCATGCAATTATGGAATAAAACTAGGCTTTCCAAGTCTTAGACCACAAATATAGAATCCCAGTTATTATCCCATGATTTTTCTTGCTTTCAGTACCTTATGCTTTTATATGCTAACTGTGCATTATTGGCATATGATGTCCTTGTTTCTTCAGCTTCTTCAGCTCCAAATCCACGTGAAGACAACGATACCCGAAATTCACGTGAAAACAATAGTTTTCTTTCTCTGAGAGTTTATGTTTGAAGGATATGTTGGTTAATCAGCTATATATGATCACGCTTGCATGAGGGCTCTCATCACTTTGTATGATCATGCCTGACATCTTTGGTACGTAGAAAACATAAACACCTGGAGTTTGTAGTTGAACATTGAAGCGAAGTCAATAATAAGATGATCACGAGAATGTAGCTCTGCTTGTTATTCTAAACTTCATCGTGTTGTCTCCACTTTCCTGTTCAAAGCCTATGACTATGACTATAAGAATTTGTTTCTCTATATATATGCTCCTCATGTAGCAGGTCTAACCATCAATGTATTTGAAATCTTAATCATTCTCAAGGAAAAAAAATTATCAAGGCCAGAAACCAGAGGAGAAGAGAGGTTTTAGATATTTGAGTGCTAAAAATCATGTCAGCATCAATAGAGGCTTTAGCTATGGCAGGTGTGGATTATCTTATACACAATTTGGACATTGAAGAATGGGAGCAAGAGGAGTTGGAGCTGCCTCCACCACATTTACTAGCTGAGGAGGAGGAGGAGGAGGAGGAAGTTGAAAGAAAAGCAAGGACAGCTTTCCTATATGTCGATGTTGGCTCTCCTGCGTCTGGAAAAAAAGATGGTGCTCGTAGTGATTTTGCGATCACTGAGCAACCCCTGAATATCATCCAATAAAGTAGGTCAAGGGAGAATCTCATGTAAGAGGATATGACCAAATGATGCTGAGACTCATACGGGGGCAATAATGGATATTTGCAGTTCTTGTCTGTTAGTTTTAGAAAATGTTGTCTGTTAGTTTTGATTTCTTTCTGTTTTTTAGAGCTAGCTTCATATGATTCCTTGATTTGGAGATTCCGAATCAGATTTTAACATGGTTAGGTCCTGCATAGTTTTTTCCTATCCTTTTCCTTTTATCAATGGATTCTTTAGTTCATCCTAAAAAATTATTTGAATCGAATTCAGACATCTCAAAATTTGCAACCAAATAAAGCTAGTCGGTCTATTGGTTTGTAAATTCGGTATATCGTACGATATTATTTTCCTTTGTCCTTTGACACAACATAAATTGAAAATATCAAGAACTTCAATTGCTGTATAATATACAACCACACCGAGGTGGGGATGCAGTCTCAGGAAGTTGAAGAGACAAATGTTTAATACATTTTGTGATATTGCTGACAAAGAAAGAAAGCAAAACCTCTTTTAAATTTTTGTTTTTTCACTTTAAAGGATGATGCGAGACAAAAGCATATTTTATCAGGTGAGCTGGACCGAAACTTAGATGGTATGTATATATATGCAGCACGGATGCTGGCTCTTGCCTGCATTCTTTTCTCTTTTTTTTTGGGAAATTAACTAGTTTTCTATTTCCTATTCAGGGAAAGAAGAAAAGAAAAAGAAAGAAAGAAAGCCCTTTTCCTATTACAAGCAGGCAAAGAACAGTATTCCCTGTTTAGCACAGCTGTTCGTAAATTATATAAACTGCTAGCTTTCCCTTTGTCTTAAACTTCAATACTCACCTATATATACTTTTCTGAAGTACCAACAAGAGAGAAGTATATATTTATAACTTATTCAGCGTTGAAAGTATTTTACATAAATTCGCTGGTTAAGTAGTTTGAACTCGAGTTTTGACCCAAAAAATTATCGATTCACTCATTATGCATGCAATTCGATAGTTCTCAGGTTTTTACACTTAATTCATCCACTAACGTGTTTTTTTTCTCTGAACTATATTGCTAAAGCCTCCAGTTATGAAGAAGATTGTGTTGAGCATCGATAAGTGCTGTAATTGCGAAGGATGCAGGAAGAAAGTGGACAGAATTTTGTCCGAGACCAAAGGTGAAATTATGGAGTCTGTGTAGTTCATGTAATATACGGTTTATATTTCAGTATTAATGGAGCTGATTGATGGGGGTCCTTGTGTTTATAGGGATGGAGGGCAATGCTACACGATCCTGGAATGCGGATAACCTGCTCACCATCACCATGACTGGTACCATAGACACTCAAGCCTTGGCGGATAGATTCTGGAAAAGGATGCATAAGAAGAACGTGGATGTGATGATCTTGCCTTGGAAGGATGAAGGCGAGAAGAAAGTTGGCTCTAAAAGTTCTTCAAAAGAGAAGCCAATTGAGAAATCCGACCCTGCAAGTTCAGAGAAAGATGACAGTACTAAAAGCTCCTCGGAAGAGAAGACCAGTAAAATGGCTGACCCTTCGAAAGATCAGACGCCAATACGAAAGCTGACACTACAAATTCTTCGAAAGATAAGAAGGCAATAGGGAAGCTCACACTGCATGTTCTTCAAAAGATAAGAAATCCAATGAGGAAGCTCACACTGCATGTTCTTCAAAAGATAAGAAATCCAATGAGGAAGCTCACACTGCATGTTCTTCGGAAAGAACCCGATGAGGAGATATTTCTCAATTTATTTTATCAAGTATTAATATATATATTTTTATTTCTCAGCTAAAAAGAAAATCATGATGCTGAAAAACACATGTCAAGGTTTGGCTGATATAAAACCGATCTCAATAATAAACTTTTCATATATATATATATATATAATATGTTATTTTATCTATTTCACTTATATTTTCAATATTTAGAGGGAATTAACTAACCTTTTGAATTATGAATATTAATTGAAAAATCATTGATTCAGAAAACTATGTATTTCTTAAATTATAAAAGCAAAACGTTTTAAACTATAACCTAATAAGACTTGATCATTGACACTTAATATTAATTTCTAATTCTTTAACACCAAAATCTATTTTAAACAGTCACAAGTGATTTTCAACAAGAACACAAAGATCTCAAACTATGCACATTGAATTGAAAAATAATTAAAAAAAATATTTTAAATTTAGGTTATTTGTAGTGAAGAAAATGTCATCACTAAAAAAAAGAAGAAGTTAATATATGTTTAAATTTCAATAAAAAATTATTCAAATATTTTAAAAACCATACTTGGCATATCAATACTTTTGAAATAAAAATTATCATAAGGTATGGATATTTTTTTTATCGTTATGTTATTTTTAATGTGTTTTTGGCACTTTTTGGTCTAAGTAACAACTAGCATATGTATATTTAATAATATATTTAGATTTATATGTAAGAAAAAATCAACATCATCCGAAGGATATGCATCGTTAGGAATATATCAGAAACGATATAATAAGTTTATAAAAATAAATAAATAAAACATATGAATTAATTGCATAATCTAAAAAATTCAAAACCGTAACAAATTTAATTACTTGAAGGATTGCATGGGTCCGTTTGTTTTTGCTAGTGAAGCATTTTTGTAAGAAATTTAATTTGTTTTTGTCTTAAATTAATATTTTATATATTTTTACATTTTTTTATATATAAATTTTAAAAAATAAAAAAATATTTTAATATATTTTTTAATATTTTAAATATCATATGCAATACTAAGAGTTTGTTTAAGAGTGTGGTTGTAGTTGTAGTTATTTTTTAAATAACTTTTCGTATTAAAATACATACTAGTAATTTTTTTTATTTAAAAAAAATATTTTTAACATCAGCACATTAAAATAATTTAAAAATACTAAAAATATATTAATTTAAAATAAATAATTTTTTTCCAATACATAAATAAACAGGCCTTGAACATAAGAGAATCCATGCTCTTTTTTTTAAAAAAAAAAAACAATAACCCGATTTTTACGTATTTTTCATCATTGATAACTTGATTTCCCATCATTTTCAATTAAAAAAAAAGAAAAAAAACAAGAACTCATTCTACTAGCCTTTTTAAACTTGTTTGTAACTTCAAAAACCTACTCCAATCCACTTTAAATGATATTATATTTGAATTTAAAGTCTTAAAACAAAAACTTATCTTGGTTTTTAATCTCCATTTTCTAGACAAGAATAAGTATTTTTTGGATACCAACTGATACAACTCACTCAATGACTTTCTTGACATCTTTTTGGAATGCAATAGTTGCTGGGAACCACTATCTTCTCTCTTCTCAATTTGGAATGCAATAGTTGCTGGGAACCACTATCTTCTCTCTTCTCAATTTTTACCTCTCTTTCTAGAAATAGATACAAGAATTAAAATTTAAAATAAATCCTCAAACACTAAAGATTAAATCGAATGTATATTTACAATAATTATTTAAAATATTTAAGAAAACAATATCATTTCATGTTAACACAACATAAAACAACGCTATTTTGATCATGGTAAACAGCATACAACGGTGTTAATTATCTATAAAAAGTCATGTTGTTTTATTTTTAACTGTTAATGTTAATTAATTATTAATGTAAATTGTTAATAAAATCAACTGGCATTGTAACTTGTACGCAAAAGGTCCACGGTTTCGCATGTGTGATCTATATATATGTATTATACCTGACGTTGTTACTCAATGAGCAAACCCTGAAAAATGAATGGAGAAGGAAAAGTAGTTTGTGTAACAGGAGGGTCAGGCTACATTGCCTCATGGCTAGTCAAGCTCTTACTCCACCGTGGTTATACTGTCAAAGCCACTGTTCGAGACCCAAGTTAGTACCCTTTATCTCTTTCTTTCTTTCCAGCTTAATTTCTTTGTTTCTTTCGAGTTCAATATGCTTTAGTGATCACTTATATTCTGGTATTCTTCAATTTGTTCATAATTTTTTATTTAATTCTAAGACTATGGATTACAACATAATTAATTAAGTAATAGTTAGCTTCAACTAATAACGTATTGATGA
Source organism: Populus euphratica (assembly GCF_000495115.2). Taxonomy (NCBI): domain Eukaryota; kingdom Viridiplantae; phylum Streptophyta; class Magnoliopsida; order Malpighiales; family Salicaceae; genus Populus; species Populus euphratica. The sequence continues at coordinate 497,716 of NW_011499867.1, read as the reverse complement.
ATATTGAGGTTTTTTTGTTGGAGTTCATGTCCTTAATCACTTTACTAATCCCGTTTATATGTGTTGTAGATGACCCAAAGAGAACTGAACACTTACTCAGTCTAGATGGAGCTAAAGAAAGACTTCACTTATTTAAAGCAAATTTAGTTGAAGAGGGGTCTTTTGATCCCGTAGTGGATGGATGTGAAAGCGTGTTTCACGTGGCTTCTCCTGCATTTCTCGGGACAAATGATCCACAGGTAATCTTTCAATGGTTTTTTCTACTCTCTAATCATCCAAGTTACACCCAAATTGATACCAGATCGATGACATAAATTATTTAACGATGATATTCCACTTTGATTTGTCGAGCATGGCTTTTTTATCCACAGGTAATCTTTCAATGGTTTTTTTCTACTTTCTAATCATCGAAGTTACACCCAAATTGATACCATCGATGACATAAATTATTCGATGATGATATTCCACTTTGATTTGTCGTGCATGGCTTTTTGATTTTGTTAACTGTTTATATCAAATGTTTCCTTATGGTTTCTATATTCTCCATATTCCAGGCAGATCTGATTGAACCTGCAGTCAAGGGAACCCTAAACGTTCTCAAGTCATGTGCCAAATTTCCTTCTGTCAAGAGAGTGATTCTAACATCTTCCATGGCTTCGGTTGCTTTCAATGGAAAGCCATTGACCCCTGACGTGGTAGTGGATGAGACTTGGTTTTCAGATTCTGCGTTTTGTGTGTCAAATAAGGTACTGTGCCTCTGTCTGCTTTATCAGTTCAGTTTTTCTATTTAATATATTGGTGATTTTACTTGATGATTTTATATGTATGAAAGAATCAGCTGTACGTGTCACACTGGCTGGCTAATTAACATGTGAGAAGCGAGCTAGCTCCGAATCCAGTTAGATACAACTGAATGAGTGAACACTGCTTTGGTATATGGCTATTGGGCAATGTTCAGGGAGTTTATCTTTAAACATTTTCTTTATGACAATCTATTTTTGGTTTTCCAGCTTTGGTATATGGCTTCAAAGACCTTAGCTGAGGAGGCTGCTTGGAAATTTGCAAAAGAAAAAGGAATTGACATGGTTACAATTCATCCAGGCTTTGTGATTGGTCCTCTCTTACAGCCAACTCTTAATTCCTCTGCGGAGATGTTTCTGGACCATATAAATGGTATGCTTACCTTGTTTTATGTTGCCTGTTTTCCTTTCAAGTTCATAAATACCTCAAGCAACCTTTAAGAAATATGAGTTTATACTTATCTAGTGCAAAGATTCAATAAACAAAAATACTAGCCTAATCCTTGCATCAATAGGCTAAAGCATTCCAATATTGACTCAAATATGTTACCTTGTATATTAGACCTTGTATTCTTCATGTTTTATCCAACTCTAACTTGCAGTTACATTTCTTAAACTTCTAATTTGTAAGGATATGGCCCTATGGGTGCTGTGCATGCAAAAATGCTAGGAAAATCTCCTTAGGAAAAATGTTGGACAGAGATCCGTAGGGGACATAACTACAGTAGTTCATGTGTCATGAAATTGCTCGTTGGTAATGCTAGCTTTTGGTTCCCTTACTGAAAAATCTGTTACTGAATTATAATATCATGAAATCTAGGATGTAAAGTAACTACTTCATAACATAGGGTGTATTTGAAAATAACTTCTAGGTAGAGGCAGAGAGTTGCCGCATAAATACCTAGTTTCACATCATTATATCAAGCAAGGATGTGTTACTCACAATATATAAAATGTCCAATGGAAATTAGAATCTTACAGTTCGTAGATGACCCGTTTAACATGGTTTGATTGGGCACGCTTTAAGCTTCTTTACGATTAAAAATGATAATTGGCCAAATTATCAAGAAGCAGATTATTCAATGTGAATGATGTCTTTT
>NW_011499867.1:448573-495219 GCF_000495115.2 Populus euphratica | reverse complement strand
TCTGGGAAAGAGTTGATGGCGGATGAGAAGATGACAATCCTTTTTCGCCAAACAACGAGGTGTCAAAGGAGAACGCAAAAACTCACAATTATCCAGCAGTTTTACCTTTCATAAATCCAAGTGGGACAGAATTAAAAAAAAAAAATGTTGCTGATGCATTTCAAGAACACAACCAATTTTCTCCACGCGTAATTTTTAAAATTATTGCCACCAACCCATCCTTGCTCTTAAAAACTATACCCACACACATGTCCATTTCCGGTTGCAAGCAAAAACAGATAAATTAAAGGCAATGCCTTTAATGATCGGTAATGGTTAAAAAATTAATTAGTAAAAAAGAAGCAGAAAGTTTAAAGCTAATGTTTAAAAGAAAGAATAACATGTTCGATGATAGTGACAGCCAAAATTTGGAAGGACAAGTAAGGACTCTTTACTACAGTATTGTAAGCCAACGACATGTCATTTTCGTGAGTTTTCTTGTGATAAACCGTCTACGGTCACATAGCTATGTAGATTCTTCACTCTATACAGGTAGCAGACAAATAATCAGATAGAGAGAAAATGAGTGGAGAAGGGAAGGTGGTGAGTGTAACTGGAGCATCCGGTTACATTGCTTCATGGCTTGTCAAGTTGTTGCTTGAACGTGGGTACACAGTCAAAGCCTCAGTGCGTGACCCAAGCCGGTCGTGCTAACTCAATCTCTTTACACTTATAAATTCTATCTTTAACTTCCATTTTTATGTGACACAGGATTCTGGGTCTTGTTTTTAAGTTGATTTTACTCTCAAAGTTTTGATCTTTTTTATTGATTCAATGATTATTTAGGTTCTTGAATTTCTGGGAAGAAGAAGTGGTTTTTAGGAGTGTACGATGTTGGCTAAATTTTAACCTTGGTAGAATTTAAAGAAAGCAGTCTTAAAGCTCCTCGGAAGAGAAGTCTATTAAGAAGGTTGATCCTTCAAGCTCTTCAATAGACCAGACGCCCAATACGAAAGTTGACACTACAAATTCTTCGAAAGATAAGAAGCCGACCAGGAACCTGACACTACAGGTTCTTCAAAAGTTAAGACATCCAACGAGGAAGCTCACACTTATGTTCTTCGGAAAGTAGCCCGATGAGGAGATATTTCCGGTGTTTTCTAATCCAAGATATGGGTCATGGATTTTAATCAAGTGATCCAGGTTTTTTTTTTTAATAAATTAAAATAATAATATTTTAATAAAATATAAAAAGATAATTAATGATTTTATTAGATTAACTGAATTTTTAACTATTCTTTTTTTTATAAACCCAATCAGATTTCAGTCTCGATTGAGTATTGGGTCGACTTACTAGTTTTAAAATTATAGATATTTTTTAATTTATTTTATTAAATATAAATATTTTTTTTTGTTTCTCAGTTAAAAAGAAAATCATAATGCTGAAAATCACATGTCAAGGTTTGGCTGATATAAAACCGATTGAAATAATAAACTTTTCATATAATTTTCACACAGTAAACAGGAAAATAAAAATAAAATTTGTAAAGGGAAAAAAATAATAGAAACAAACTAGGCAAATCGACTGTCACGCTGTTGCTGGTTCGCTAACGAATCATATTTTTATATTTTACTATTTTTAATTAAAATTTAAAGAAACTAAAATTAAATTTAAAAAATATTGATTATGCTTTGAGAAAAAGCAAAACACATATATCGGCTAAGTTAAATTAAAAATAAAATGAGAGTGGAACTTTTTTTCCACACACTTAAATTCAAGAATTATCCAATCTATAATATATATAGTTTTTTCTTAAAAAAAATTGTGACATTTATTAGAAGAGAGCACGTAATTTTTTATAGCACCCTTTAAATTTAAATGGATTAATTGTTTCGGTAAAACATCAATATATATATATATATGCTCAATAATGGCTTATAAATAATTTTATTTTATCTATTTCACTTATATTTGCAATATTTATAGGGAGTTAACTAACCTTTTGAATTATGAATATTAATTGACAAATTATTGATTCAGATAACTAATTATTTCTTAAATTATAAAAGTTAAACGTTTTAAACTACAACCTAATAAGACTTAATCATTTACTCTTCATATTAATTGATATTAACTTCTGATTATTTAACACCAATATCTATTTTAAACAGTCACAAGTGATTTTTAACAAGAACAAAAAAAATCTCAAACTATGTATATTGAATTTGAAAAATAAATTTTCAAAAATTACTGTTAAAAAAATATTTTAAATTTAGGTTATTTGTAGTGAAGAAAATGTTATGTATATCATTTGACAGTTTGAATTTTTAGAATAATGCTATAAGTGAAGAAAATGTTATCACTAAAAGCAATAGTTAATTTATGTTTAAATTTCAGTAAAAAACAATTATTCAAATATTTTAAAAACCATACGTGGCATATTAATACATTTAAAAAATATATATCATGAGGTGTCGATTTGTTTTATTGTTATGTTATTTTTAATGTGTTTTTGGCACTTTTTGGTCTGAGAAACAATTACTATATGTATTTTTAATAATATATTTAGATTTATATAAGAAAAAATCAATATGCATCATTAGGAATATATCAAAAACGATAAAATAAGTTTATAAAAATAAATAAATAAATAAAACATATAAATTAATTGCATAATCTAACAAATTCAAAACTGTAATAAATTTAAAACTTATTGAAAAAAAAATTAAAAATTAAAAACAATGAGGAAAAAATAAAAATAAATCCAAGTTTGGGTTGTATTTTTTCAGTGGTAAAGTATTTTTATAAAAAAAATTACATTTAATTTTGCTTTAAATTAATTTATTTTATAATTTTAAATATTTTTTTTATGTTGGCATTAAAAATAAATTTTAAAAAATAAGAAAAATATTATTTTAATAATAAATATTTTTAAAAATATACTTGCAGTGTACAAAACTGGAGCTGGGAAACCATGTACTTATTATTTTTAAAATTTACCTTTTAAAATGCAATTTTAATTTTTTAAGTAGGTGAGATTCGAAATGAATGATATTTTAGAAAAAAAACAATTAAATTATAATGAAATACCAATAAGAGAACAAAGTTATAAATAAATATGAAAATATCAGGATTATGTATTAAATTTTTAAACCAAAGCGGCTAATTTTATTTTACTAGAAAGAAAGAGATAAAAAAATCATCCACCCTAAATAAAAGGTGCAACATTATATTAAGGTTACTGTTAAAAACTATTTTAACCCAAAATCAAAATTATTATGATTTAATAATCTTTAAATTTTAAATAGTCTTAAAAATTAATTTTATATTTTAATATGTAAAATACGCAAACCGTTGCTTAGCTCATTGCTTACGCGGACGAACAGTTGTTGCTGTCATTACCATCTCGTCAAGGATTAAACAATCGTCAATGATTTGCTTGGTGGTTAGTCTCGCTTGGGCACTACATGGTTTTAGCAGTTAGTTATTAGAGCACTCTTGATATATATATATATATATATTGAATAATAATAAAAAAATTCAATGTTGTTTTTTTTGAAAAAGTGATATAACGCCGCAGAAAACAAACTGGCCATTGCCTGTCCTTTTTTTTTGGGAAAGATTCTCTGTCCTTTCTCTCTTAACTCTCACTGACAAATGAGTGGAGAAGGAAAAGTAGTTTGTGTAACAGGAGGGTCAGGCTACATTGCCTCATGGCTAGTCAAGCTCTTACTCCACCGTGGTTATACTGTCAAAGCCACTGTTCGAGACCCAAGTTAGTACCCTTTATCTCTTTCTTTCTTTCCAGCTTAATTTCTTTGTTTCTTTCGAGTTCAATATGCTTTAGTGATAATTTATGTTCTGGTATTCTTCAATTTGTTCGTAATTTTTTATTGAATTCTCAGGCAATGGATCACAACATAATTGATTAAGTAATAGTAGAACTAATAATGTATTGATGAATATTGAGGTTTTTTTGTTGGAGTTCATGTCCTTAATCACTTTACTAATCCCGTTTATATGTGTTGTAGATGACCCAAAGAGAACTGAACACTTACTCAGTCTAGATGGAGCTAAAGAAAGACTTCACTTATTTAAAGCAAATTTAGTTGAAGAGGGGTCTTTTGATGCTGTAGTGGATGGATGTGAAAGCGTGTTTCATGTGGCTTCTCCTGTATTACTCGGGACAAATATTGATCCACAGGTAATCTTTCAATGGTTTTTTTCTACTTTCTAATCATCGAAGTTACACCCAAATTGATACCATCGATGACATAAATTATTCGATGATGATATTCCACTTTGATTTGTCGTGCATGGCTTTTTGATTTTGTTAACTGTTTATATCAAATGTTTCCTTATGGTTTCTATATTCTCCATATTCCAGGCAGATCTGATTGAACCTGCAGTCAAGGGAACCCTAAACGTTCTCAAGTCATGTGCCAAATTTCCTTCTGTCAAGAGAGTGATTCTAACATCTTCCATGGCTTCGGTTGTTTTCAATGGAAAGCCATTGACCCCTGACGTGGTAGTGGATGAGACTTGGTTTTCAGATTCTGCGTTTTGTGTGTCAAATAAGGTGTGCCTCTTTCTGCTTTATCAGTTCAGGTCTTCTATTTAATATATTGGTGATTTTACTTGATGATTTTATATGTTTGAAAGAATCAGCTGTACGTGTCACACTGGCTGGCTAATTAACATGTGAGAAGCGAGCTAGCACCAAATCCAGTTAGATATAACAGAATCAGTGAACACTGCTTTGGTATATGGCTATTGGGCAATGGTCAGGGAGTTTATCTTTAAACATTTTCTTTATGACAATCTATTTTTGGTTTTCCAGCTTTGGTATATGGCTTCAAAGACTTTAGCTGAGGAGGCTGCTTGGAAATTTGCTAAAGAAAAAGGAATTGACATGGTTACAATTAATCCAGGCTTTGTGATTGGTCCTCTCTTACAGCCAACTCTTAAATCCACTGCCGAGCTGTTTCTGGACCACATAAATGGTATGCTTAACTTGTCTTATTTTGCTTGCTTTCCTTTCAAATTCATAAATACCTCAAGCAACCTTTAAGAAATATGAGTTTATACTTATCTAGTGCAAAGATTCAATAAACAAAAATACTAGCCTAATCCTTGGTTCCATAGGCTAAAACATTCCATTATTGACTCAAATTTGTTAACTTCTATATCAGACCCTGTATTCTTCATGTTTTATCCAACTCTAACTTGCAGTTACATTTCTTAAACTTCTAATTTGTAAGGATATGGCCCTATGGGTGCTGTGCATGCAAAAATGCTAGGAAAATCTCCTGAGGAAAAAAGTTGGACAGAGATCCGTAGGGGATATAACTACAGAAGTTCATGTGTCATGAAATTGCTCGTTGCTAATGCTAGCTTTTGGTTCCCTTACTGAAAAATCTGTTAATGAATTATAATATCTTGAAATCTAGGATGTAAAGTAACTCCTTCATAACATATGGTGTATTTGAAGATAACTTCAAGGTAGAGGCAGATAGCTGCTGCATAAATACATAGTTTCACATCAATATATCAAGCAACGATGTATTACTCAAAATTTGTAAAATGTCCAATGGAAATTAGAATCTTACAGTACTTAGATGACCCGTTTAACATGGTTTGGGTGGCATGCTTTAAGCTTCTTTATGATTAAAAATGATACTTTGCCAGATTATCAAGAAGCAGATTATTCATTGTGCATGATGTCTTTTGATTTGAGAAATTGAGGTTTTTGTGTGCAGGAGGAGCACAAGGAGCACCAAGATTGCCAAGTGAAATTTATAGATTCGTTGATGTGAGAGATGTTGCTTATGCACACATTCAAGCACTTGAAATACCTTCAGCCAGTGGTAGATATTGTTTAGTTGGAAGAGTTAAGCACTTCTCTGATGCAGTGAAGATTGCGCATGAACTATACCCTACTTTGCCCCTTCCTGAAAAGTAAGTCACTGTTATTTGCATTGCGGTGAATGCCATTCACATAGGTCCCGTTGATAAATCACTCAACATAAAATTTTGTTAGAGATCATGGTAAGAGAATATTCAGCTGATTAGTTGTCAGAGTTATTGTGTTATTGGCTGTTGGAGATCACAATCCAGATAGGTAATAATGTGCTTGATCATTGGAGGAGATGATAATAGAGGGAAGTGTCTGCAGCTTTTCTTATTGACGGTGTAGTATAGAAGAATTATTTTGAATCAAATCATGATCGTTCTTTAAAAGCAAGCTAATCTTGATAGCAGCATCTCATTCCCAGATAAATCAGACAATTCTGAGGAGAACACTATTTCTTTACAGATGTGCAGATGAAAACCCTTCTCCATTGAATTACGAGGTATCAAAAGAGAAAGCAAAAACTCTGGGTCTTGACTTCACTCCTCTGGAGGTGAGCGTGAAGGACACCCTTGAAAGTTTGAAGGAGAAGGGCTTCCTTAATGTCTGAGGTAGCTGGCTATTGAAGACGTTGCGATCCAGCTGATAAAGGAAAGCAAATGATTTGCAATGATATGCTGCTGCTAGGAGTCCATTTTGTTGGAAAATGGGAGACCCTTTTTATATGAATAAAGTTTGTAGGTTGACACTTGGCATGAAGCTTCCTAGCTTGGTTCTTGAATGGAATAATTCTTGTACTTGAAAAGATTTGATTCATATAAATTTGTTTCTTGACAGAAGCTCCCTCCTACATGGTAGATCTACGGCTTGATCAGTAGTTATTCACAGTACCAATATATAATTGCTAGTGTGAGTTTCATCAAATATGTATAACAGAAGTTCACAGAGAAAGCTGTAAATTCAACCAAGACATTTGCAATCCAAGAGAAACAAAATTACCGTGAATATATAGGCTATCTGGGAAAGAGTTGATGGCGGATGAGAAGATGACAATCCTTTTTCGCCAAACAACGAGGTGTCAAAGGAGAACGCAAAAACTCACAATTATCCAGCAGTTCTACCTTTCATAAATCCAAGGGAGAAAAAAAATTAAAAAAAAAAAATGTTGCTGATGCATTTCAAGAACACAGTATTTCTAAAAATTATTGCCACCAACCCATCCTTGCCCTTAAAAATTACACCCACACACGCGTCCATTTCCGGTTGCAAGCAAAAACAGATATATCATAGGCAATGCCTTTAATGATCGGTAATGGTTAAAAAATTAATTAATAAAAAAGAAGCAGAAAGTTTAAAGCTAATGTTTAAAAGAAAGAATAACATGTTCGATGATAGTGACAGCCAAAATTTGGAAGGACAAGTAAGGACTCTTTACTACAGTATTGTAAGCCAACGACATGTCATTTTCGTGAGTTTTCTTGTGATAAACCGTCATCGGTCACATAGCTATGTAGATTCTTCACTCTATACAGGTAGCAGACAAATAATCAGATAGAGAGAAAATGAGTGGAGAAGGGAAGGTGGTGAGTGTAACTGGAGCATCCGGTTACATTGCTTCATGGCTTGTCAAGTTGTTGCTTGAACGTGGGTACACAGTCAAAGCCTCAGTGCGTGACCCAAGTCAGTCGTGCTAACTTAATCTCTTTACACTTATAACTTCAATCTTTAACTTCCGTATTTATGGATCACACGATTCTGGGTCTTGCTTTTAAGTTGATTTCACTCTTAAAGTTTTGTTCTTTTTTATTGATTCAATGATTATTTAGGTTCTTGAATTTCTGGGAAGGAGTGTTGTTTTTTGTAGTGTACGATGCTGGCTAAATTTTAACCTTGGTAAAATTTAAAGAAAGCAGTCTTAAGGTGGTTTAGTTACCTTTGAATAACTTTGTTAATTAGTAATTACAATTCTTAATTCGAGCAGTTTTAATTGATGGCTGAGTTTGTGTCGGGATGTAGAGTTTTGAATTCCTAAAGGTTTGAGTGAGTCAATCCAATTAGTTCAATTGATGAGAACGTTTCAATAATCAGATGTTATTCGATGTGGTCAACGTTAGATCCATCCGAGAAACTTCAAGTGTCATTTTGGCAATTAGGCTCTGCATTTTTGGAAAAACAGAAAGTTTTTTGTTCCATGGAAAGACAAAGTAACAATTTCTCCTTTTGAGACTCTGGTTCCTACTTATTTCTTCCTTTTGCTGCTTTCTGTTTCATAGATGATGCAAAGAAAACTGAACACTTGCTTGCACTTGGTGGAGCTAAGGAAAGACTGCAGTTGTTCAAAGCAGACTTACTGGAAGAAGGATCTTTTGATCCTGTGGTTGAGGGATGTGAATGCGTTTTCCATACTGCATCCCCATTTTATTTCACTGTCAATGATCCTCAGGTGCTTTCCTGTATATATTATTCTTTGTACCAGTATAAATTTATTTTCAAATCTTACCGTTACTTTGGTTGAGTTGTTGCTTTCAGATATCAAATTGCAACCAGTAATGTCATTTTTTACATGCTTGATTTCGTATGCTTTTGGAAGTAGTCATATTTTCCCGCACATTTGTTCATCCATCTTGCTGCCTTTTTTTCCTGGCTGCACCGCATTTGCATGATAATCACTGTTATAATATCCAGCATTGAAAGAGCCAGCATTTCGACTTTGAGTGTATTTCCACTTTCTCAATGATTCAAAGCAACCCAATAATTTTCTGGATATTTTCTTTTTCTTTCTGCTCCTTTTTTTCTTCTTTTCAGGCAGAACTTGTTGACCCTGCATTGAAGGGAACAGTTAATGTTCTTAGGTCATGCACTAAAATTCCTTCTATCAAAAGAGTTGTCATAACATCATCCATGGCAGCAGTTGTATTCAATGGGAAATCTCTTGCACCCGATGTAGTAGTTGATGAGACATGGTTTTCAGATTCAGACTTTTGTGAGAAATCAAAGGTACATCAATGGCTAATTTCTAATAGAATACTATCTCCTTTGAAAGCAATTTTTATATCATGGCACAAGAGGATTTAGCTGGCAATATAACAAAAGTCATTTGTCTATTCTTCTCCTCCTTTTTGTTTTTTCCCTGTTTTTTGCATGTATGAATTGGAGCAACTGACATATCCTGTATCGATTTGAGAACGCCCCTTCTTGTTCATTCCCTTTTAGTTTTGCTTTTCGGCTATTGTTCTTTTGTTCTCCATACTCTTAGGAAGTTTCTTTCAGCTGTTCATTTCTTGCAATCATTAAATTAATTACAAAAAAGCAAAGTTTCATTTTTTCAATGCTGCTTGTTTAATGAGATGCAGATTTGGACATCTGGATGTGCCTCTTTTTTTTTTCCTCGTGAAACATAAGACTATCAAAACTTTGATAGCTGGATTGCCACATCTGAGGAAAATATATATATATATATATTATTTTTTTGATATAAATAATGATGCTCTTTTGTTTGGATTGGAGTGGCATAGATTGTCATATTTGCTAAAATTATATACTTCACTTTGATGCAGACCATAAACCTTTTACATCATTTATTTACCTTCAGTTTGCTTTCTTAACAGCTATGGTATCAACTTTCAAAAACATTAGCAGAAGAAGCTGCTTGGAAATTCACTAAAGAGAATGGAATTGACATGGTCACTTTAAATCCAGGGTTGGTGATCGGCCCTCTCTTGCAGCCAACACTTAATCAAAGTGCAGAGTCAGTTCTTGACCTTATAAATGGTACTTCTCAGCTAGTGCAAAGCTATATAAATTTTACTTACCTTCCATATGAAATTCATACTTTCTCTAGGTTATTGCTGACTTCTGCTTTGGCTAATTTGTAATTGCTCTTGCACAAATAACAAGTAAAAGTGATAATAATCACTGTGGAATAGCTATGCACAATTAACAGCAACGAAAACCAACTTTTTAGTGGAGTTTCTTTTTGGTCTTATGCATGGAATTTCCTTCATGAGGTATTGGAATGGCAGATCTTATCTCCTATTCATTTTTATTTTCATGTAGCTATTACCAGTTCTCATAAGTCTGAAGAAATTGACTGGATCTTGATACCAATTAGTGAATTAGGACTATTTAACAGGTTTTCTTACTTTATTTGGTTTGGAGTCTATAAGTAAGCACCGGACCCTGCCTAGACATTAAAAAAAATATCGAATATTGATTATTTGAATGAATTGAGTTCTCTCTCAGAGATTACTTCTCTTGATTTTTGTTCTTATTAGTGTATTGTTTATGGTGGGATTCAAACTTGGCACCTCCGCTCTCATTCTTTGCAAGTGTACCACTTATTTTCCAACACCATTTGTCCTTGCAACTTTTCTGTAGAAGGTTTACATGTATGATTAGATTACATTAGATGTGTTGACTTTAGAAATTCACATGGGTACATGTCCATAAAGGCTTTCACGCTTTTGTAAGGTTCTAATGTGTATGTCATTGTGTGGAACTTAATGGTGCAGGTTAGAGAAAATAATTAGCACCTAAATCTTGTAAATCTTATTGGTATCCTTCCACCTTCTTAATTGAACCTGTCAACTCTGCATTTTCCACATGATAAATTCTCATACAATCTTGTAAAATTTGTTCTCACGAGCTTTTTCGCATGGGCTAGTATCTTAAATGTCTTTGAATTTCAATTACAATTTTTTACATTTGGAATAATCTGTTTTCGCTTACTATAACATGTAAAATCTTGGCACTGCATGTATTCTTCTTATTATATTATTCCCATTGTCTTCATTGCAGAATTTTTATGAAAGTACCATTAGAACTACCAGAATTGATTTTAGAAATTGTGAGTGTAATGAGAGAGATAACCTGCACGGGCTAATTACCCATTATTAGGTAGTTTCTTGTATCAAACCCCATGGACATTTAGATTCCATAATTCTTCTAACAAGCAAGTCTATACCTCACATATATTATTCTTCTTATGCATGCAATTATACCTGCTGCAAGCAATTGAGATTATTTCATGCAGGGGCAAAAAGCTATCCAAATACAACGTATAGATGGGTAGATGTTAGAGATGTTGCCGATGCACATATCTATGCCTTAGAGAATCCTTCTGCTAACGGGCGATATTGTTTAGTAGGGACTGTTATACACTCTTCTGAGGCTGTGAAGATTTTAAGCAAGCTTTACCCTGATCTCACTATTCCTAAACAGTAAGTTTCTTCTATGTATGGCATGCAGTGCACTTCTTTTCCTCTTCAATAGAGACAGCTGAGTTTCATTTCTAATTCTCAGATTTTTAGGCGATTAAAAAATAATGTTGTTTCATTAGCTTTTGTTTTATGCCAGTTGTACCTTGGCATTGAAATGCTGTTATTTCCCTTTATGACATATGCGTCGCAGGAACTTTTGGGAGATCTAGAGTGCCTATAAAATTTGTGGTCTACACAACAAAAAATATACAATTAATGAATTCTTATGATGCCAGAACTGATTTCCATGAAGAAGAATTACTTCAAAAAAAAACCAGGTTCGCCATCAAGGGTCTGATGTTCTGATTACTCTTCTGTACCTGCATCTGACTGGAGGGATTCTGAATAATCATCTGTGGAAATCTTTACCATCCATGCACTAAGTTACAGTCGTGCAGTTTGAACTGTTCTGTACGAAGGAATTCCTTGTTGACAATGATTGAATGTTCTGAGATTTGTTGCATATGCTGTGGTTAAACTCAAACACGTTAATTTCTTCTCTGATTGTCAAAATACCAATTAGCTTTTTTTAGACGGTATTTAGGATCCATATTTGAAATCCACTGAATTCAACTCATTGATCTGTCTCTAATTTGCAGAGATGCTGCAGCTGCCTTGTAATGGATTCTGGAATTTTTAAAAATCATTTTGCATGTTTGTTTAATGGCAGGTGTGCAGATGATAAGCCTCCCATGCCAAAATATCAGGTATCCAAAGAGAGAGCAGCAAGTCTGGGTGTCAAGTATACTCCTCTTGAGGCAAGTCTAAAGGATACTATCGAAAGCTTGAAGGAGAAGAACTTTGTTAGCTTCTGACTCTAATTATCTACTTGCAAGTCAGACAAATGGAAGTAAAATTCCACCCTAAAACTGATTGTTATTAATCTCATTTTTCACTACTGTGATTTGTCATGGAGGTTTCCATCCTGAAATGTTTAGGACACAACGGTGTAAAAAAAAATAAAAACAAAAGAAACTGAAGTCAGCAAGTAAGTTGATTCCAGTATTTGGTTTGCATGTGTACTTAATAAATATGCATATCGTGATATGCAGATTGACCTTGAAATATTGAAATGGTTGGTTGTCCTGGGGAGCTTCCTGAAAATGTTCATGATTTTGTATTCCTGAATCTATTTGAACACAGTCAATGGAGTTGCTGTTTGAGAAACTGCATTAACTTGGGTTCCTATATAGATCTAAATGCACGTGGGACGGATTTTTCCTTTTTATCTTCTCTCACACCCAGGCCCCCCTCTTCACATGATGGCTCAGGTAGGTCTGAACACCCTTTGGTACTGGGAGGGAATTTTGATTTGCTAAGAAAGACATCTGATGTGTAGGGAAGATAGACACGATATTAGATTGCGGTGTTAAACTTTGAAGCTATAGTTTTGTACTTATTTGGGCTAGAACATTTATTAGACCCGATTTCATTTGATTAATATGGATCAAGTACTAAATCTGGGTTAATCTAAAACAGCTTCTGTAAAGAATGTAATCTTTTAACTATAAATGTGTACATTAACCACTAAGTCTATCACCTACACACCATGAATTCATCAAAATGAGTTTCTTGATCCTGAGTCTCATCCCGCCACTTGAACGTCTCACGTTCCAAGCAATTATGATTTTTTTATTAATCTCAAATAGTATATCATTTGACAGTTTGAATTTTTAGAGAAAGACTTGTATGGCAGGAGTTGAGAGAAAACCAATAGACTTTTTAAATAGACAATGGTGAACTAGAGTAAAGGAATCAAACCATTGGTTTTCAAATATTTAGGAGCAAGTTACAGTTGCATTCATAACTTCAGGGCTAAAGAATAACTTACTTTTTAGACATGATTAGCTCAATCATTGCTGACGCAGACAGCCCAACTGCCAGTGCCACTTTTGCACACATAAGCTAATTACCATAACACGGTCCAAAACGTTAATTTCAGTTGCTCTGCAAGTCTCAAACAATCGTAAATATCTCTATATTTTCCAGTTTTTGACAGAAACTCTTTGATCCAACTCTTCTCTGTCTGTTTTCCCTGGACTCACACTCTCACTGTTGACGAGTGGAGAAGGAAAAGTAGTGTGTGTCACTGGAGGGTCTGGATACATAGCTTCATGGCTAGTCAAGTTCTTACTCAAGCGGGGTTGTTGTTGTCAAAGCCACCGTTCGTGACCCAGGTAAGTGATGTTCTCTTTATTTATAGCTGGCTTTGTTTCTTTTCAGTACATTATAATCTACTTTTTGTGCATGATATTCATGTCTCAGATTCTGGGTTTGATTCTTTTGTTTCCCACAACATAATCAATGTATAATTTTAACTTATTCTATTGATTTCTACTGAGGGTTCTGTTGAAATTATCTTTTAGTTCACCCATTTTATTTATATATGTACGTGTCATAGATGACCCCCAAAAAACAGAACATTTACCTGCACTTGCTGGAGCTAAAGACTACACTTGTTTAAAGCGAATTTGGTTGAAGAGGGGTCTTTTGATCCTGTAATTGATGGATGTGATGGTGTCTTTTACATGGCTTCTCCTGTATTTTTTGTTGCAACAAAGGACCCACAGCTAATCTTGTTCATGTTGAATTTCGACTCCAGTTTTTTCGTGTTTTCACAATATCCAGTTTATTTAAACTCAACTTGATGCCAGATGACATTAATACTGATTGATAGAACCTCTATTATGAAGGAGAATGTTGTTACCGTTGGTTTCTTTATGCTCCATATTTCAGGCAGACTTGATTGAACCTGCAGTAAAGGGACACTGAATGTTCTCTCAAGTCATGAAAAAAATTCCCTTCTGTCAAGAGAGTGATTCTTACATCTTCCATGGCATCTGTTTTTTTCAATGGAAAACCTTTGACCCCTGATGTGATTGTGGATGAGACTTGGTTCTCGGACCCTGCTTGTTATGAGTCAAAGCAGGTGAATATTTGGTGTTGATTTTACCTGATGGTGTTATATATAAGAGAATCAGTTGGCTCATGCCGAGTTCACATGTGAGTAGTATGTCAGCAGCGAATCCGGTTTGCTACAACTTGCCTTTCCATGTGAGGTTTTGAGTGTAAGCTACCAGTGTCCTCTCAAGTTCGTAAATATACCCAAAAACCTTGCATAAAGATGAAACTAGTATATGACTCCACTGCTGCAAGAACTGGTCTAATCTTATTATGAATGAGCTCGAACGTCCTATTACAAGAGGAACATGAACCTAGTAACTCTTGCATAAGACCCTGCACACATTCTGTTCTATGCAGACCTTTCACTTCTTCTTGAAGTTCCAAGTCCTTCATTTCTAGTTTCTTAATCTTGATTTAGATTTGAGGGTGTCATTCCTGAGAAATTCCTGGGTGTCCTTTTCTGAAACAAAAAAGTATAGGATTTAAACCGACTCCTTAATAACCTCTGGTGCATTTAGCAGAGCATGAACACACAGGTTTACATTAATATATTATGTCGTGATATATATAAACACAGTATGGAGTATGTCCAGTGACAGGGCTATTAAAAGGAAATAATTATCTCATTCTTAGATCACCCATTTTACATAGGTTGGGTGACATAATTGAACTTATTTTATGACTAGAAATAACGGGACAAATTATTAACAAGTACATAACAAATATAACTCTTTTACTTGTTGTTTCTTCTGATTTGAGCAAGGTTTGCAGGAGCTACATTCCCTAATGAAATGTACAGATTGTCGATGATAGAGACGTTGCATGTGCACATGTTCAAGCTTTTGAAACACCTTCAGCTAGTGGGAGATACTGTTTAGGAGGACAAGTTGCACACTTCCGTGAGTTTTTGGAGATTTTGCATGAATATTACGCTACTTTGCCCCTTCCTGAAAGGTGAGTTATTGTTTCGCAATATGATGAATGACATTCACGCTGGCCCTGCAAATGAGAAACTCAAGCATAGAATTTTATTAGGAGTGAGTGACAAGAGAGACACGGTAAAAGAGGGACTGAGAGTTGAAGAACTGTTTGTTGTTGGAGGAGATTAGCTTGACAGGTCGATGTGGTATCCAAGTGAGATAGCATGGGAGGGATGGTTCTGAGCGTGCTATGTATGATTGAGCTATAAAATTAAGTACTACATTAGACCAAACATGAGTGTTGTTTTAAGAGACTAAAGAGTGCTTTTTTAAAAGCAGTTTCTCACTTTGTCGGAATACTTGGAGGAAGAGTTCTGCATGTTGTCTTTCATTACAGATGAGAAGATGACAAGCCCTCTCCATTGAGATGCTGGATATATCGCGGGAGAAAGCAGAAAGTTCGAAGGAGAAGGGCTTTCTTAATGTCTGAATTGTGCTCTTGAAGATGGTGTAATAATGGAGTCTCAGTTTCTTGTAACTCTTGCATGCACTTCACTGTGAAATTTAAGGACTCGATGGAAACTACTTGTTTCTTGTCTCAGAGCGAAAAAGGTCTATTGATTAATTAATGGATTCGATTCCCAAATTGCTAATATATGAAGCAAAGCAGAATCAAAATGAACGACCACAGTGGGAGTCGAACCCACGACCTTTTGATCCGAAGTCAAACGCGCTAATCCACTGCGCTATGCGGTCCTAATATTTCAATATATCGAGCTGAAGAAATATATATATATATGGGCACAATATCTACATCTGTGCTCTTTTTTCGCTGGATTTTTAGGAATAGTTATCAAATTCAGTTTATATCTAGATACGTGCCATGAATTTTTACCAGGGTGTTGGGTCCACCAGCTTTTAAATAATATTTTATTAATAGACGCAAATAGAGGAGAGAGCGTGACCTTTTGTTTCTAGCCTTGTAAGAGTGTGTTCTGAAGTTTCGCTTCACCTGTCAACATCTTCCACGAAGGAATAAGCTCTCTTGTTAGTTACCGGGCAGTCGCCACTGGCACAGAGAGGATGAGCAGAGGAGGGGACGGGAAGGTGGTGTGTGTCACAGGAGGGTCAGGTTACATAGCTTCATGGCTAGTTAAGCTTTTGCTTCAACGTGGCTACACTGTCAAAGCCACAGTCCGTGACCCAAGTCAGTAACTCTCTCTCGATCTCTCTCCTTTTGAGCTCAATTTGGTCACGTTTATTTTTTATGTATTTCTATTTTTTTGTTACAGATGATCCAAAGAAAACAGAACACTTGCTTGCACTTGACGGAGCTAAAGAAAGACTTCATTTGTTCAAAGCTAATTTATTGGAAGAAGGAGCTTTTGATCCTATTGTTGATGGATGTGAAGGTGTTTTTCATACAGCTTCCCCTGTTTCTTTTTCACCCAATGACGACCCACAGGTTCTTCCCTCATATATGCTGCTGGCATTTATCATTTATCATCATTGATTTATCTGATTTGCCACCAATCTTAGCATCTATTCTCGAGAATCACATCAAACAACTCCTGTAATTGTTAGTGATTTAGCTAGTGAATGATGGGGTTCTACTTTGTTTTCATGTGTGATGAAGTTTGAAGAAAACCCCCAAAAGATCCGTTCTTTTTAAGACTGATGGATGGGCCAAGAGATTGAGAATCACCTACAAAACTAGTTTTTTATTGGGCTCATTGGACGCTTCACCAAGAAGGGGAGCGCCACCGGTCCGAACATCTCATGAAGATGTGAGGTCGCTCCGGGCATACCTTGTCAACGGGAGACTGGGGCCAAGCCAACAATTGGTAGCATGGAACTATTATATCAAATAATTTGACAAAACAAGAAAAAGAAATTGCATGACATAAATCAGAATGCAAGAGTGAAAACCGAATGATTGATGACGAGGCCAAGCAGAAAGCTTAACTGAATGAAATAGGATTCTCGAGCATTGGGCCTAAAACATAGTTTTTCTAATTCTATACGAGAACAGAAGAGGAATGATGACCCAGAGACAACCCAAAGAAGATGAAGAAAAAATGAAAAGGAATCCTGTATGACGTACCAATCTAACTCTCAAATCATTTTGGCTGACCATCATTTCATCTGTTTGGAACTGAAAGATTAGAAATTATGGTGGATTAGTCTTAAAGGGGCCCAAGGAGCTGATTAGGGTTCTGTACTTGTGTTGGGTATCCTAGCGGGACACTCTGCCCCCTTATTCAAACTAGGGGTTTTTTTTTTCAATCAACCTCTTGATACCTGATATGTTACTGTTTTAAAACTACGGGTTGAAAAAAAAAAGACAATCCAATAATTTTTTCTTTGTTACAGGTTGACCTAATTGATCCTGCCTTGAAAGGAACACTAAATGTTCTTAGATCATGTGCAAAAGTTCATTCTATCAGGAGAGTGGTTTTAACCTCTTCAAGCGCAACATGTTTATATAGTGGAAAACCTCTGAACCATGATGTGGTTATTGACGAGACCTGGCATTCAGATCCAGCTATTTGTAAGGAATTGAAGGTATGTATTATTTGATGATATCTTAGGGTTTTCTTTTCCTTCTAGAGAAATTTGTAGTTGCATTATTTTCAAATTCCACATGGTGGACCGTTCGGGGCTTGCTCTGTAAGCTAAAAACTAAATCTTTCATTCTTTCATCTTCTCTTCTGTATTGTTCTTCACCTATTATTTGCTAATGTGAATTTGTGTTCTTTCCCAGGCTTGGTATGCACTTTCAAAAACCTTAGCTGAGGAAGCTGCTTGGAATTTTGCAAAAGAGAATGCTACTGACTTGGTTACAGTGCATCCATCATTTGTGATTGGCCCTCTTTTACAGCCAACTCTTAATTTCAGTGTGGAGATGATCCTCAACCTTGTCAATGGTAATGATCTTCAGCAACTTTTTGCTTGTATCTGAAGTATTTAATACTTTCTCCATCTAACTTTAAAATCCTTGTAGCAACCTTCCAGTGTGGGAAAAATCTAAATTGAAGGTCTCTGCATCTCCAACTGATAGAGCAAGTTATCCCTCAGTTATCATTTCACGATCTTTTGTTATGAGTATGAGTTGGTTTCTTGAGAAATTATCCCATGTGATCTTGTCATTCCATTGAGGCTTTACTGATTTGTGATATTTGCATTTCATTACAAGTTCAATATAGATGTGCCAAAACATCACCCTACTAAGCTAAAATTCTCTTACATATAGGGTTGTGAATTGTGACAGATGCATTCAGTTTCCACCCAGAAGCATATTGTACATCTTCTCCTGCAAATCACTTTAACAATGATTAAATTATCAATTTATTGACTACCAAATTTTGAACCTGTCCTTAATAGCTGTTTAAAGAACTTTCCCTTGAACTGTTAGTGTCCTTACTGGCTGCATGTTTTGTTTGGTTCTCATGATGTAATCTGTTTGGTGCAGGAGCTGAGACATACCCAAATGAATATTATAGGTGCATCGATGTTAGAGATGTTGCAAACGCACATATTCAAGCTTTTGAAATTCCTTCAGCTAGTGGCAGATATGGTTTGACAGCACATGTCACAACCTTTTCTGAGGTTCTGAAGATCATCCATGAAAACTATCCTACTTTGCGCCTTCCTGAAAAGTGAGTCATTTATAATGTTCAAATTGAACCATTTTCATGTTAATTTGGCCTTGTTGATTAATCCGGATGGTTGGTATTTGATAGCCAATGGGCTTGTAGATAAGATTTCACTTTCAAGCCAGCTTGGGCGGGGAGGGGAATGCTACTTGTTAATAGTAATTCTGAAGTTATGCGACCAATTAAGATCAGCAGTGTAGATTAGTTATAAGAAATATGTTAAGAACCATCTTATGCTTTCTCTGTTTTAGAAACTAAACCATGAAAAGAACAAATATTAAAAATACAAGTATATTTTGAACATGAAAGTAGAGCCAGTCCCTTCGAGGACAACCGGTAAAGTTGAAGGTAGAGCTACATTTTGAAAACAAAAAATGTGTAATCACAAGCAAATCCTGTACCTTTTTTTCTGTATTGTAGTTGGATGGATATCCTTTTTTCGTTTGTGCTGGCTTGTTTTCTAGAAGCAATTGCTTTGACCCGTCACGGAACTTAGCACCTGTATATTGCTTTTCAACTGTTGCAGAAGCACAGAAGGCAGGTTCAAGCCATACCAGGTGTCCAAAGAGAAAGCACAAACTTTGAGTATCAACTTCACTCCACTGGATTTGTCTCTCGTGGACACGATTGAGAGCTTGAAGGAGAAGGGCTTTCTCAAAATCTGATTTAGCGAGATGAAATTAGGAATTGGTGTGTCAAAACAACTCCAAAACAAGAGCACAGGAACGAATTATATATATATATATGAGGGAATCAGAATGAGTTGATCGTATAGCTAGTGGTATAATTTTATTTGCATACTGAAAATAAATCAAGCATAATTTGCAGAATGTGTGTATTTCAAGCCCGTTTCTTGGCAGGTCAGGAGCTTAATTTGCCTTGTTGCTGTGATGAAGTGATTTTGCAACTCAATTATGATTCACGAAAACCTGTTTTCTCAAGCAATAATTAACCATCAAACACTAAAACAACATGAGTCCCTAATATGTTTTTTTTAATTATTCTATAATAAATACAAGTCTCAGCAGTATCAAGCAATAGATCACCAGCGCAAGGCGTGTGGGCTAAGAGTTGGGGCCGACCTTGTGCTAGCCTTTTCTCTCTGTTTTGTATTTTTGCACCCCCCACGTAAAATTCACTGGATTCATTTATTTTTTAATTTTAATATAGTTTTTAAATATTATTATAAATTTTTATTTCATTTTAAATATTTTTCTTTGTTTTATCATGTATTTGATCTGAAAATAACAATATCAATAACAAATTACTTATAAAAAATGGATTGAAAATGGATATTTATCATTGAAATGTTTTTGTGAGATTTGGAACCTGACTTTATGACATTTGTGATTTACTAGCTTTTAATTGCATAAAATATAAACATATTATTTTAATATATTTTTTATTTTACTTCAACAATCATGAGATTTAAAAAAAATATTTTCATTTAAAAACATTATATTAACTAAGATAAATAAGATACATATTAATAGAAAAAAAATTATCTTTATAGAAAAAATCCCAAAACAACTGTAATTTCAGACTTAATAATGCCAAAAAAAAAATTACCTTAAAAAATATTTGGGTTTCCGCAGTATAACACGGATATTCAAACTAGCATTCCTTCAAAGGTTGCTGGACTGGAATTTGTTAAAAAATAAAAAAGGTTGTCTCACAAACCCTAATAGAATTCTCTAGGAAATGCCGTTGATTTACTAATTTTTATTTTCTCGGAAAGAATTAGGCGCCCCCAAATCTCCCTTTCTTATTAATCAATGGAAGGATTACGTCCCCACCTACAAATTCTCGAATCTCAATAATCATATAAACAGACAAATATCTACCATGCAAGCCATCGCATTCACCTTATCTCCTTTGACTGGTCGAAGCAACCATGGGGAGGGTCATAGCTTGAACAAGCTTTGATTTTTCAATACTGCTATATTATTTACCCAGTCCAAGAGAGTGACTGAAGAGAGAAAAAAAAACAATAAATTATCGCAGACTGTTGGGTTATTTTGAAGATGCAGAAAAGATGTGAGCTTCCGGGAAGATGGTCTAAGCCGTCGAAATGATGTGCTTGAAAATTAAACTCATTGACCCCATTTCTTGCCTCCTCTCATCTATAGCTTATATAAGGCTCTCCGTCATGTATCTTTCACCACCCAACAAAGAACAGACACTTTCGCTTCACTGTTTGAGAATCTCGTTTTCTTGGTTCTAAATCACAAGCTTTTCAGCAATTCTAGGATCGCCATGGAGATGTCACCATTTAGACAAGTCACAACAGAGGAAACAAGGTCAAGGAAAACCAGAAGAGCGTGGAAGTTGAAGCTTAATATCACTTGGCATGCTATCAAGAAGGCAGTAAGTTACAACGTCAAGAAACGTCTCCACCTGCATCTTCAGTTAAGCTGTGCAAGAAGCATGAGACGGCTTTCCACTAACCAAACCCATCAGGAACTAGCTGTGAAGCCACATCAAGCTTCCAAACCAAAGCAAAAGGCTAGAAATCCCAGCAAAACACTAGCATCCCTCCTCCATGTGCCATATACAGCTTTGGATTTTGTAGACCGAGGAGATCACATGACTCCTACACTATCTCCCAAGCAGAGTATATCAGCAGTGTGGAAAGAAATCCATGGCTCAAGCAATTGGGAGACCCTTCTTGACCCTCTCCACCCGAGTCTTCGACGAGAAATTCTCAAATATGGAGAATTTGTTCAGGGCACATATGATGCCTTCGACTTTGATCCTTTATCAGATTTTTGTGGGAGTTGCAGGTATAACCGGCGTAAATTTTTTGAAACATTAGGCCTTACAAAGCATGGTTACAAGGTGAAAAGGTACATTTATGCCTTGTCCCATGTAGATGTGCCTGAGTGGTTAAAGAGGTCATACACTACGTGGAGCAAAGATTCCAACTGGATGGGTTATGTTGCTGTAAGCAGAAAAGAAGAATCACAGAGAATCGGCCGGAGAGACATAATGGTCGCATGGCGAGGAACTGTGTCACCATCAGAGTGGTTCAAAGACCTCACCACAAGTCTAGAACATATTGACAACACAAATGTTAAAGTTCAAGAAGGGTTCCTCAGTGTTTACAAATCCAAGGATGAGTTGACAAGGTATAACAAGTTAAGATCCTCTGAGCAGGTTATGCAAGAAGTGATGAGGCTAGTGAATTTTTATAGAGGAAAGGGTGAAGAGGTTAGCTTGACAGTTACAGGGCATAGCTTAGGAGGTGCATTGGCACTCCTCAATGCTTATGAGGCTGCAACTGCCATTCCTGATCTATTTGTTAGCGTCATTTCTTTTGGCGCACCAAGGGTTGGAAACATCGCCTTCAAGGAGAAGCTCAACGAATTAGGAGTCAAGACCCTACGTGTTGTAGTTAAGCAAGATATAGTCCCGAAACTACCAGGCCTGCTGAACAAAATGCTTAACAAGTTTCATGGACTCACCGGGAAGTTGAATTGGGTTTATAGGCATGTAGGAACTCAATTGAAGCTTGATGCATTTATGTCACCCTACTTGAAGCATGAATCTGACTTGTCAGGTTCTCATAATCTGGAGCTGTATCTTCACCTGATAGATGGATTTTTTAGCAAGAAATCCAAGTATCGATGGAATGCTAGGAGAGATTTAGCATTGGTGAACAAGGGTAGTGACATGCTGATAGAGGATCTGAAAATACCAGAGTTCTGGTACCAGTTTCCATACAAGGGGCTCGTGTTGAACCAACACGGTAGATGGGTTAAACCTGGCAGGCTGCCTGAAGATATCCCTTCTCCACTGAGTATCGATACGCCACCGAAACATGGTCGCCAATCTTAGATTACGTTGCACAGTTCCCAGTTTTTGTTTCACGTTAAGGCTTCAAATTTGTTGATTTTTTTGATTCGTCCCCAAGAATGAGAAGCTGATTTGATTTATTATCTGCATCTCAAGTCCTTTTTTCTTTTCTTACTGGAAACATAGTGATAGTGTTGTTATGTTTCTCTCTTGTACCTAGTAATCATGATTTGGAATTTGGCTCGGCATTTTTGGTTGTCTTTCCTCTTCTTATGTTATCTTTTTGTTATGTGTGATCCCACACTATATGATGGCGGGACCATCACATTAATTTTCATGTGATGGCTGTCTCTTAGTATTTAAAATTAATTGGTTCGGTTACTCTAGCGGAAGATTGGAAAATAGAAGAGAAGAGAAGAAAATCAAGAGAGAGAAAGAAAAGAAGAGGCAGCAGAGCAACCTGCGTTCTTCCTTCAATTTCCAGCTCGTTCACCGTTGGATCGGACTGAGATTTTGATAGTAGCTTCTAGACACGTTGATCTTCATTCTGGATGGTCGGATCAAAGATTAGTGGTGTGGAAGCTGGCTGTTTTGACAGAAAAGAGGGCTGTCAGTTTTGTGAGTTTTTCTCAAATAATTCTCCTTTAATCTTGTTGTAATCCGAGAATAAGTTGTTCTTGATGATATATATATGTTGTATCTCTTAGTTGAATCTGAGAAAGAATGATTGCGAACTCATTATTTAGTGATAGTGGAAGTTTTTAAGTGGACTACGGTCCCGTGGTTTTTCCCGCATCGGGTTTTTCATGTTAAAATCTTGGTGTTGATTTTGTAATTATTTGCATTATATTTTATCATTGTTTAATTCTGTTTTACTGCACAAAGAGGGAAAGAATTGGGACTTGTGAATTGTATTCCGCTGAATTGATCCGGATAAATTAGTGTCTGGTTGTTCCTAGTTTTCCCAACAAAGTGGTATCAGAGCTTTGGTTATGTAGATTGAATTTCTTGTGCAGTTAAAATGAAAAAGAAAGATTCGGGCATGATAAAGCTTACTTCCTCAAATTATTTTCTATGGAAAACAATGATGGAGGATCACTTATATTGCAATGATTTGGCTTTGCTAATTGAATGTAAAGGAATAAAGCCTGATGATATGGATGATGCAAAATGGAATGGGCTTAATAGAAAGGCTACTGCTAATGTTAGAAAATAGGTATCTTCTAAGTCCATTAATCATATTTCTCAAGAACATGATTGTTATACAGTTTGGAAGATGTTGGAAGAAATATTTGCTAAGGAGAGTGCACAAAACAAGGTTTTTGTAATTAGAGACTTTGTGAATTTGAAGTATAGAGATGGTGAAGATGCTTCAGTGCATATAAATGTATTCCAAGGGTTCTTGAATCAGTTGTCATTGATGAATCTGGAGTTAGCTGATGAAATGCAAGCACTAATCCTATTGAGTTCATTGCCGGATAGTTGGGAGACTTTGGTGGTGTAACTTAGCAATTCTACTTCGAATGGGAAGATCACTTTGAAAACAGTGAAGGATTGTATCCTCAATGAAAAGAAGAGGAGGAAAAGCACAAGCACTTCCAAGTCTCATGCACTTGTTATAGAAAGTCGAGGGAGAAGTCCAAGCAGGTTCTCTCACGGCAAGCAAGATAGAGAATCCAGCAATAGAAAAGGCAAATGGAAGCCAAAAGGAAGATCTCAATCAAGGAAGGGTTTTAAGTGTTATTATTATGACAAGCCTAGGCATATGCAAAAAGATTGCAGAAAGTATAAAAGAGATAAAAAGGGTAAAGATGAAGACAAGAATGAAGAGAATGGTACAGCTGCAGTTGTATTTGATGGTGATGTTGCCATTGTTTGTGATGATAGTTGTGTTAATCTTGCATGTTAGGATACCATCTGGGTTGTAGATTCAGCAGCTTCTTACCATGTTACACCCCGACGTGATTTTTACACATCCTACACTGCTGGGAACTTTGGTCAAGTTAGGCTGGGAAATCAAGGGATGGTTAGTGTTGTGGGCATTGGAGACATTTGGTTGGAAACCAATACTGGGTGTAAGTTGCTACTCAAAGATGTCAGGCATGTGCCTAATATGCGCCTACACTTGATCTCTACAGGTACTCTTGATGAAGAAGGCTATCACAATTACTTTGGAGATGATAAATGGAAGCTCTCCAGAAATTCCTTGATGATTGCTAAAGGGAAGAAGATGGGTCTCTATATGTCACAAGCCAAGGTGATCAAAGGGGAGGTGAATGCAATTGAAGATTGCTCTACTGATCTGTGGCATAAGCAGCTTGGACATTTGAGTGAGAAAGGCCTTGGCATCCTTGCCAAGAAGAACTACCTTCCATTAAAAGGTATGAAATTGAACACATGTACTCATTGTTTAGTTGGCAAACAACACAGAGTTGCGTTTCAAAGATCACCTTCACATAGAAGATCACATGTTCTTGATTTAGTTCATACTGATATTTGCTCTATGATTGACAAGTCTCTTGGAGGTGCATTATACTTTGTTAGTTTTATTGATGATCACTCCAGGAAAATTTGGGTCACTTGTTTGAAATTCAAATATCAGGTGCTTGATGTCTTTAAGGATTTCCATGCCAGAGTTGAAAGAGAAACTGGTAGAAAGCTCAAATGTATTCGAGCTGACAATGGTGATGAATATAGGGGTCCTTTTGAGAAGTACTGTAGGGAACATGGTATCAAGTTGGAGAAGACAGTTTCTAAGACTCCACAACAGAATGGAGTGGCTGAGAGGATGAACAAAACCATTGTTGAAAGAATTAGATGTATGCTCTCTCATGCAAAGCTGCCTAAGTCCTTTTGGGGTGAGGCAATGAAGACTGCAGTTGCCATGATCAACCTTTCTCCATCAGTTCCTCTTGAGTTTGATGTTCCAGATGGAGTTTGGAAAGGAAAGGATGTCCCTTATGCACACTTAAGAGTGTTTGGATGTAGGGCATTTATACATGTTCCTAGATATGAAAGGTCTAAGCTTGACAGTAAGACAAAATAGTGTATTTTCTTGGGCTCTGAAGATGATGAGTTTGGCTATAGGTTGTGGGATCTAAAGGAGAAGAAAATTGTAAGAAGTAGAGATGTTATCTTCTTTAAAGATCAAACCATTGAAGACTTTGAACAAAGGGAGAAAACAGAGTCTACCACTTTTATTCCAACTAATTCAACTCTAAGACCTGCTCCACAGTTACCTTTGATGCCTGCTAATCATGGGGGAGACTTGCAAAATGATGGTGGTGGTGGTTCTCTTATTGAGCCATTAGTTGGTGATCCTGAAACAGCTAATAATGATATTGATGTTATTCCTGAACAAGTTATGCAGAAAGCTTTAAATGAGCCACAATTGAGGAGGTCAACTAGACCTCGCCAACCTTCCACCAGATATTCTCCTCATGAGTATGTGTTGGTCACTGATGGGGAAGAGCCAGAATGCTTTGATGAAGCTATGTCACATGAGGAGAAAAGTGAGTGGTTGAAAGCAATGTAAGAAGAGATGAAATCCTTGCATGAAAACCATACCTTTGAGTTAGTAAAACCTTCTAAAGGTAAGAGAGCACTCAAGAACAAATGGGTGTTCAGGTTGAAAATTGATGAACATTGCTCACAGCCAAGGTACAAGGCAAGATTGGTTGTGAAAGGTTTCGGTCAGAAGAAGGGTATTAATTTTGAAGAAATCTTTTCACCAGTGGTTAAGATGTCTTCAATCCGAGTTGTGCTTGGCTTAGCTGCTAGTTTGAATCTTGAAGTTGAACAACTTGATGTGAAAACTGCTTTTCTTCATGGTGATTTAGATGAGAACATCTACATGGAGCAGCCTGAAGGGTTTGAAGCAAAAGGTAAAGAGCAGTTAGTTTGCAAGTTGAAAAAAAGCCTATATGGGTTAAAACAAGCTCCAAGATAATGGTATAAGAAGTTTGATTCTTTCATGGTGGATCATGGTTATGACAGGACCACTTCTTATCATTGTGTATTTATGAAAAGGTTTCCAGATGAAAACTTTATTATTCTCTTGTTGTATATGGATGATATGTTGATTGTTGGTCATGATGCTAAGAAGATTCAGATGTTGAAGGAAGAGTTGAGCAAGTCTTTTGCAATGAAAGACTTAAGACCAGTAAAACAGATTCTTGGCATGAAGATTACACGTGACAGGAAGAAAGGGAAACTTTGGCTATCTCAGGAGAGATATGTTCAAAAGGTACTTGAGAGATTCAACATGAGCAACTCCAAACCTGTTTGTTCTCCACTTGCAAGCCACTTTAAACTAAGTTCTAAGCAGTGTCCTTCAAATGATGAAGAAAAAGATGAGATGAAAAAGGTTCCTTATGCATCCGCAGTTGGTAACTTGATGTATGTCATGGTTTGCATAAGGCCGGATATAGCTCATGCAGTTGGTTTGGTTAGTCGGTTCCTCTCCAATCTTGGTAAAGAACACTGGTCAGCAGTGAAATGGATACTCAGGTATCTTAAAGGTACTTCTAGTTTTAGATTATGTTTTGGTAATGATAAACCTGTGTTGGATGGATACACAGATGCAGATATGGCTGGTGATGTTGATTTTAGAAAGTCCACATCAGGATACTTGATGAAGTTTGCAGGGGGAATAGTCTCATGGCAATCAAGGTTGCAAAAATGTGTTGCATTATCCACTACAGAGGCCGAATATATTGCTCTTACTGAAGGGGGAAAAGAGTTGTTATGGATGAAGAAGTTCTTACATGAACTTGGCCTAGTTCAAGAGAACTTTGTGTTGCACTGTGACAGTCAAAGTGCAATCCATCTCAGTAAGCATCCTACTTTTCAATCTCAATCAAAGCACATTGAGGTTAGATATCAATGGATTCGAGATGCTACGGAGATGAAGTCATTCGTTGTTAAGAAGATCCATACTGATGACAACGTGTCTAACATGATGACCAAACCTCTACCGAGAGAGAAGTTTGAGTTCTGCAGAAGGGAAGTAGGCTTGTCAGAGCCTCCTAAATTGAATTTTACATATTGATCGCCGGTATGACGAATTCCTCACATGGTGTGTGAGGGGGAGATTTATTGTGTGTGGTCCCACACCATGTGATGGTGGGACCACCACATTAATTTTCATGTGATGGCTGTCTCTTGGTGTTTAAAATTAAGTGGTTTGGGTACTGTAGCGGAAGAATGGAAAATAGAAGAGAGGAGGAGAAAATCAAGAGAGAAAAGGAGAAGAAGAGGCAGCAGAGCAGCCTGCGTTCTTCCTTCGATTTCCAGCTCGTTCACCATTGGATCGGGCTGATATTTTGATAGCAGCTTCTAGACACGTTGATCTTCATTCTGGATGGTCGGATCGAAGATTGGTGGTGAGGAAGCTGGCCGTTTTGACAGAAAACGAGGCTGTCAGTTTTGTGAGTTTTTCTCAAATAATTCTCCTTTAATCTTGTTGTAATCCGAGAATAAGTTGTTCTTGATGATATATATGTTATATCCCTTAGTTCAATCTGAGGAAGAATGATTGTGAACTCATTATTTGTTGATAGTGGAAGTTTTTAGATGGACTACGGTCCCGTGGTTTTTCCCCCATCGGGTTTTCCATGTTAAAATCTTGGTGTTGATTTTGTGATTATTTGCATTATATTTTATCATTGTTTGATTCTGTTTTACTGCATAAAGAGAGAAAGAATTGGGATTTGTAAATTGTATTCCGCTGAATTGATCCGGATAAATTGGTATCCGGTTGTTCCTAATTTCCCAACACTTTTTCCTCTTCTGAGTTAATTACGTAAGAAAATAAAACATTAGAGATCTCCTTACACAAAAGAAAGGAACAGCAAAATCTTTTCAAAATATCCATGGAAAGGTACAGGTTTTTCTTCATCATTCATTACAAAGGCTCGAACTGAAGCCACGGCAGGGGAGAACAAACCGAATGCCATCCAAGCTCTATTTAAGTATTTAGCCGAAGTTATTGGTCTAAGAACTCACTCAATTTGATCCAATATATATCAGCATCACTCATCTTGACACAGACGATCCAAAGAAAACAGAACACTTGCTTGCACTTGATGGAGCTATGGAAAGACTTCCCTTGTTCGCAGCAAATTTCCCGAGAGAATGTACGCTACCTCGACAAATCGTGCATCAGTTTTTGGATTGGAAAGGATTAGCAACTTTAGTCGTAGAAGCTTCAAGGTCCAGAAAGGCAGTTTATCAGATAGGTCACCTGCAGTTGTTTTTCCATTTCAGTGCCCCATCTACAGCATTATCATTTGCGACTTACCAGTCCAATGTGTCTCGTTTTTTGTATTATGACGGGCTATTTGGCCCCTTTATTCTTTCAATTTTTTGATTGAAACCCCCAACTCTGTCATGTTAATTGAGTCCCTCTACTCTTCTTTGTGTATTAAAGTTGCCTCTCCTCCACCTTTCTACTAGATTACTCAGTTGAATGTTTATTTTGAATTATCTTATTTCTTTAATTGCATTTCAAAACATAGAGACCTCTCTTGTTTTCGCATTATTTTGTTTCAGGCAGAAATAATTTATTCTGTTCAAAAGATAATAAACAGACGTTAAAAATGAGCTCGTTTTTTCCTAAGAAAAAAAATTAGAAATTCTATTATACAAGCACTTCATAGTTGCTTGCCTTGGACTGCTATCCAGTCCATAATAATAAGCCTGCTAGCTTAGATAGGCCCTTTTAAAGTAATTTTTATTTTAAAATATATGAAAATAGTTTTTTTATATTTTTAAATCAACGTATCAAAAAATATTAATTTAAGATTAAAAAAAAAAAAAAAAAACTTCGTAGAAGGACTGCAATCCCATACAGTCCCTCCTCACGCGATAAGGACCAGGGAGAAAGACTAGGAAAACGACAAGCAGCCGAATACGGATAAGCATGGTATGTTAACACAAGTTTCCACTATATTTCAATAGCATGATTCAGGAAAATAACTATCACGAAGTTTTGACATTCACAGCATATCAAGGTGGGTCCACAACTCTAGCCTATGTAATGATACACACAAGAAAAGGATGAAAATCTTGCAAAATTGTTCACATTATAAAAGCTTTAGCCATTTTTAACCTATCTTCCATTCAGATTCGGCACATCCATGCAAGTTTGTGCGACCTGAAAATTGTGATAGATATGCTAGAATCCAAGTTTCTACCTCTGCAACCCCTGTGACAAAAGTCGAAAATTATGGTACCAAGGTGAAAAGACGAATCCTCCTCATAGCTGATTCATCGGTTACTTATTCCCGTAAGAATGTGCATACCACTTGCAGCATATATTCGGTTATTACCAAATAGATTGTTGTTTGACAGCCAAATCATTACATCGTTTAACATTTCAACCGTCTCCCAGTAGCTTGTCCCCCCATCAGTTAATCTTAGCCCATCCATAATTTCAATACTCTATCCTTACCACCAGAAGCTACTTTCTCACCATCTGGACTCCAATCAACGGCAAATACCTTACCACAAAGAATCAGAGCTAAAATATCAGTATTCAAATAATACATGCATCAAATGGCCATACGTTCACAGTGGAACATACCTCATCTGCATGGCCAGGAAGATCTTGCTTTAATTTCTGTGTTCGTATATCCCAAATCTGGAAAGGGAAGTAATTATAGGGTCAGAGGAATGGAGAAAGGGGCAGGCGACAAGTGGAAGCACCTTGCAGAATAATGCACTTCGGCACAAATTGCATGCAATGGCAGGGAGAAGTGAATTTCCTTGTTTACAGAAGATCAGTTAATAATTGAAGGAATTTCCTTGTTTACAGAAGATCAGTTAATATTTGAAGGAAAACCATAATAGATTAATATGATTCATGAAGAGAGATACCAGAAAGCGGAAACTACATTCTCACACATATGGGGCCCCACTAAATAAGGACCAAACATCCTTTCATCGTGTGTGGACTAAAGTGTATATAGCCAAGCAGTCCTTTTGAAACCTCAAATACCAAAAGAAAAGGCTTAGAGTGGATAGAATTACCTTCAGCGTAGAGTCTTTGCTCCCACTTAAAAGAAGCCTACTGTCTGCGGACCAGCTGCAGAGCATCATGCAATTTTTAATGAGAACAGCTACAAAAGTTTAGATTATGGATATTCAGAAGTGATTAAAACAAATCAAACCTGATCTGATAAACAGGTCCGACATGGCCACGAAAAGCAGCAACAAATTTCCCAGTAATGCCATTCCATAGCTTCACAGATTTATCAAATGATGCACTAGCTACCCAATTCCCATCAGGTGAGAAGTATACATGATTTACAAGCTGCAGCAACCAAAAAGAAGTAAAATACTTCAGTTAAAAATATAATTGAATTATAATTGCATTTCAAGACTCCACTTGCAGACAGAATTTGCAAGATTCAGAGTATATGTCAACACTTGGCCTCTTTACATTGCACTCCCTACAAACAAGGATCAAGAACTAGGATTGCAAGCACAAAAGAAAAGCATTCATATCCTTCGTACCTGTTGATGACCTGTCATGCGAGTTTTAGGGTGTTTGCTGACAGCTGGTTCCCAGAGGAACATGGTAAAATCATCAGAACCTGAAACTAGTCTTTCAGGAGCATTGCCTTTCATTTTATTGTACCTTTCCAGAGCAACCTATAACATTTATTAATAGGTAGGAATAATCAGTTCCATATAGACAGGAAAACTGCAGGCTCTTTAGCACAAAGCACAACATAAAAAAGAGCACTTCAGAAGCTGGAAATCAACGCCTTTTGTTTTGTTTTGCTGCAGTTTTCTGGAAATCATGGAACACCCTAGACACATAGCTCTAACTCAAGTAAACCCTTCCATCACAACAATGAGCAAACCCAAAGAGTAAAAAAGAAAACAAGTTTCTCACATTCTTGCACTAT
This sequence comes from Populus euphratica, assembly GCF_000495115.2. NCBI lineage: Eukaryota > Viridiplantae > Streptophyta > Magnoliopsida > Malpighiales > Salicaceae > Populus > Populus euphratica. The sequence goes on along the minus strand of NW_011499867.1, from coordinate 463,940 downwards.
ATTGACTACTGATAGGAGCAAATAAATTAAGCAGGAGCCAAGAGAAGTCCCCTCTCCCCTCAACTCAAATAATGTCCTCGACAAATAGATGGTATGAAAATTATTTTACATTAAGTTTGAGTAAGCAAATATTTTTAACTAAATATGATATCAGATAACAAAACTAAAAGATCAAGTGTATGATGGGATTGAAGACCATGCCCAAAGGAGGCTCCCACAAAGCAACTTCAGCCTCTCTTTTTTCCCATTCATTTACATGGTAACATCCCTCTGCATGAATTAGTAAAAATCCAGCTTCAAGGTATAAATCAACAAAGTTTCAGAACTACACAAAAGTCCATCAATCATTCAACTACTACATATAAAGTTCTTGAACATTCACAACAGATATCTACCACAGGGGTGAACATTCTTTAACTAATGACTAGATTTAAAATTTTGAAACTGCATAAAAAAATCCATACTCATATCCCTTGAATATTAAACTAATTCATAGATGGTAAATAAATATGGTCCCAAGCAGAAAACACTAGAAGATAAATGTCTTGAGCCATTTTCATCACAATGCAACAACTGAAGCAACTAGCAACCTTACCTTCTTCATTTCCTCTGGAGAAGAATGTGTTTTTCCTGTATGATCAAAAGCTCCTGTGCGAAGAACATACTCAGTGCTCAATGCGAGAGAGTTAACCCAATGCCCATGACCCTAAAACAAAGAACCATATGCACAAGGAGTTATAAAGAGAGGAACTACAATTTTCACATCAACAATTGAAGTTTGAGATTATTAATTGGAAACCTAAGATCTAACTGGTAATTGTAACAAAGAACATTCCTTTTCACAAACAATAAGCAAACCTTTACAGCATAAATGTGGTCAGAAAATGCAGTACTAAGATATTGTCAAAGAAACAAGATATGCCCCGTACAATTACCTTCAATTCACGAATAAGCTTCCCTTGTGATGTTTCCCACACTTTAATGGTACAATCCTGGGAGCTGCACCAGTGAGACGAAGACAAAAGTGATATATATGGCTAAAGCAAGGGTAATGGCCATTGAACCACAGTTTGACAACGTTTGATTTTCTGAGAACTAGGTTTATGAGTTAAAGAGTAATTCGTACTAGCATAGAATCATAAAGGCAGATAAAGCCAGCTAATCTTCCAGAAAGAAAGCCCCGTCAATTTTCCACTTTTTCTTGTTTGTGGAAGGAAAGAAATGCAGTCTGCTTTGCAGTGGACTTTGGAGTCTTCTAATTTTTTCAAAGTCAATTAACTATATAGAAGTCCCTTCTGTATTGATTGAATTTAGTTCGCTTTTTCATATGATGAGCTTCCAGTAAGTATTGGGCAGAGCTTATGTATATCCAGTGGTTCAATTTCAAGTGTCAACGAAAATTCCTACTTTTTTTTTTTAATTTTCCAGTCTCCTGTCCTCTCTAGCACTGATCAGCTATATCCTAAACCAGGATTCTTGGGTGGATTGGCCAAAAAACTTGTAAAATTTAAGCTCTTAGATTAAAATAGGAGTAGTGGTTGTCTGATGAACATTTTCACATAATTGTAGAAAGATAGCCTACGTACCCAGTATAAATTACTCCATCTCCACCCCATTTTACACAAGTTATTGCAAGTGTGTGGCCACTAAGACAAATAACAGATTTTCTTAGTGATATGTCCCATATGCGTGCATCTCCATCTTTGCTAGCACTAACAAAGCGACGGCAAGGAGCATTCAAATGGACTGGTTCCCAAGATATGCCAGTAATCCATTTCTTGTGGCCCTGAAACGAGGCAAATTGCAAAATATCAGTTTCTAGACAATTATTTGTTAGCACAGCAATTAAACACCAAATATGATATTCCCTAAATGGTATGAAAATTTCTACCATGTTGATTGCAAAAACAATTCAAATTTATGAGGGAAAAAAGAAACTAATTGAATGTAGTAGGTCCATATCTAACTCTGCCAGAAGTCAAGTTAAAATAGAATAATTACTGTTTATAGGCCCAGAAAAGACACAGGACCTTCAGCCGTTTTGTTGTGACATTTTCCCAAGTTTTCACCAACAAAGTTTCTGATATTTTAAATGAAAAAACTCTTGGCATGCAGAAGCAATAAGGACACAAAGATCATCTCTGATTTATTTTATTTTCTTTTTAAAAAGTAAGGGAGTGAGCAATAGAATCTTTACTCGAGAAGACACAACACTTCTCCATAATAATTCAGTCATGCATCTAATAAGTTAGATACATCCATCAGCAAAGACAGATTACCACACTGATGAATCAAATGGAAACAGACACGAATAAATAAGCATGACCCTTAGGGTAAATATTTAGGATACAACCAAACTATTAGGCCCAACCAAAAGGAGGATGCCTGCGTACATAGTATTTGAGACTGTAAGATGAAACGAGTTGCACCTAAATTCTTCAAGAGCATGTCAAAATCGAAATTGACAACCAACTCAAGTGGGATATGAACTATCAGCTATTCTAGGATATAAAGACTTTACCACAAGCTGATTCCCTGATGGCTTTCCCGTCTGAGGATCCCAACACTGAAGTTCTCCAGCCTTGCTCCCACTCACCAGATGCTTACCATCTGGTGACCATGCAATGCAAAGAACCCAATTCTTATGTCCTGCATCAAGTAGTTCATATATGATCAATGCAACAAGTGGAGAGGAAATGAACAAATGGGCTGAAGAACCCTGCATTGTGAAACATCAAATACCATCCAAAATAGGCCTCTTTCCTAGGTATGAAGAATCCACAATGAACACGATCATGCATAAGCTTGTTTAGGTTTTGTTAAGATAAACAATCTGAGATCTAACATATCATCAAAATGACCAATAAAATAATTTACTCTGCCTGCTCAAATTGAAAAAAAAAAATAAAGTCTTTCCAAAAAGAAACGTGTGCATATAATGTCAAACTTGATTTTGTCACAGTAATCAGCTACAGAAACTTCAACTATTAAGAACAAACAGGCTAAGAGAGTGATATGGCCTAGATTTTTGACCTGTACATGTAAACATCGGTGTCTGGGTATTAAGGTCCCATAGACGAACAGTGGTATCCCCAGAGCCACTGGCCAGCTGCCGCCCATCAGGACTAAAGGCAACTGAAAGTACAGCTTCCCCATGACCTGGGGTGACAAAAAAACAGAGGCAGCACGTGTAAGAGAAACATACAACATCATTGACCTGTGTGATGGTAATTTAACTAAACAAAAAATGAAACCATCACATGCATGTAGAGGGGTAAAAAATTCTTCAGAGGTAGAGCTGGAAGAGTTTCATAGGAGATGAACAGCATTAGCTACTCGAAACCAATATATCAAAAGAAAGCAGGCAACATTCCCACCATTCATAACAGTAGTTAAGCAAGCAGATAAAAATTGTCATAAAATGCTCATACAATAAATCGAGAAGAAGAAAACTGCAATCATACCAGCAATAGTTGCTGAACAACGATTAACTGGACGAATTCGGAAAATAGCTTGTGGTTGACAAACAATTGCCAGTACCTTCTCCACCGAAACTGAAAGCCCGTAAAAATCAACAAGTTAACCTTTCGCACACACACCAAAAACAAAAATCTACAGACAAAACTAAAATGTTACGACTCTCCTTCTTTTAACTCTCACTAACCTTTGTTTTTCTGTAAGTAAGTTTCAAGTGGCACAACAAGCTCTTGATCCGATATATAAAAAGCATACGGTAACTTCTCTTCCTGAACCGAAAAAGACACGAGATTCAATAGGCTTTTTCAAATTTTAATGCATTGTTTTTAGTGACTTAAACATTCCCAGTATTGCAAAACAAATGAAAATCGAAACTTACATTGTTAAGAAGCTTATTGACGATTTGTTGAAGTTGTTGTGGACCAGCGTTTTGAGGAAGATATAGAGGAGCTCCAAGTGGCGTTCCTTCTGGGTCTGTGAATTGGCACATAACATTGTTCACTTCTTCATCCTCCATCTTTGCTTATTCAATGTTGTGCCTTCTTGTGTTTGTCTGTTTATATATATTTTTATACCTACAAAATGGAAATTGCGAGGTTTTTGGGTTTATGGCTCCCTGCAACTGGAAGTGAAGAGGACTTGGAATTAGGGTTTAAATTTTAGGGGTTTAAGAGTCTATTGGTTATTTTTTTTATTTATTTAAAAATATGTTAGAATAATTTTTTAAAAAAATAAATTTATTTTTTAATATAAAAATATTTTTAAAAAAAACGCAAAAGGTGTGTGTGGCTGATGTGTTGTGAGTGCTTACATGGAGTTTGCTTTCTGGATTTCATTGCTGATTACATGGCTTCCTTTGGCACACGCAGCCGCTGGTAAATTTTTTTAATTTTTTTTATTAGATAGTAAAATTAACATTAACCATTAACTTAAAATTAACATTATTAATATTATTAACATTGACATTGATATATAAAAATCAAAGGATAGTGTTTTTTTCACTGTTTATTACACCAGTAAATATTATTTATTGCAATGAAAAAAAAAATATTTATTTTTAGATTTATTTTTTTATTTATCTTTTAATATTTAGTTCGGTGTAGATAAAAAAATTAATGTGCACCACATTGTAAGACCTTGTCTATTGTAGTATTTTTTTTATTTATTTTTAGATTTTTTAAATTTATATGTTTCTCTAATTTTATTTTTTATTTTTTATTTATTGGAGATTAGGTTTTATATGTTGTTGTGATTTGTTTTTTATACAATTATTTTTATCTCATGACATATATCACATATATGGTAAATTAACTCAGTTAATTAAGTTTTTTATTATTATTATTATTATTTTAATTATATTATTTAATGATGAGTTGAATAAAAATTAGGTTTCGTTATTTATTTAGTCTCATAATTGAGTGTATTTGGTGAATTAACTTTAATTGACTCAATTTTTTTCTTTTTTTAATTTGTATTTTTTTTCAATTTTATTATTTAACAATGAGTTTATTGGAAATCAGATTTTATAATTTGTTTTGTTTTGCTTCGTATAGGATTGCCTCAATCTTATGACCTGAGTCACGAGTTTGACATGTTGGTTTGAATCATTTGTTTTGTTTATATTATATAAAGTTATCCCGATTTCATGACTCAGGTCGCAGGTTTAGAGTGTTAACTCAAGTTTTTTTTTTTATTGTTCTTCAACACTTGGTTGATTAGAAATTAAGTTTATAATTTGTTTTGATTTACTTTATATAACATTATATCACAGTCTTGTGATTCAAATTGTGAATTTGACAGGTTAATATGAATTAACTTGAGCTGATCTAATATGTTATTGTTATAATATTATTGTTAAAAAAAATATTTTAAATTTGTACAAGTTAGATGATTTTTTTACTAATTATTTAGCTTGTCTTTAAATTCATCAATTCAACCAGATTATATTAGATTAACTCCACACAGTTTAAAAAAAATATACTAAAAAAATATTAACAATAACTAAATATTTCTTTTTATCTTGAAAAAATAAACTTAACTTGACTGACAGCAGAAGCTAACAATGAATTATATTATACTTTATATTAAAATGCATCAACTTTTCACTATGCAAATCCACGATAAAAGGCAAATGTCTTTTAGTTGTAGTTGTTTTTTATGTTATTTTATTTTTTTATTTTCATTTAATTTTTGTTTGTTTAATTTAGTTTTAAAATATTTTTTTCTAGTTAGTTATTATACTCTCGTGATATGGATTTCAGGTTTGACAAATTAACATAGTTTAGCGGGTTAATTCAATTAACTTGGATTTTTTTCCTTTCAATTTCATTCTTCAATATTGTTTTGATCGATAATTAAATTTTATGATTTATTTTATTTCTTTTTCATTCGATTATATTGATCTCATGACATGAGAATAATGTTTAATAGATTAACCCGAGTTAGTTCAGGTTCTTTTTTGTGTCTTTTATTTAATTGATTTTTCTTTAATTTTATCATTCAACATTAGATCGGTTGGGAACTGAGCTTTATAATCTATTTTAATTTGTTTTTATGAGAATATCTTAATATTATGATTAAGGTCACGAGTTTTTGTAGTTTAACCCTGGTTAAATTAAGTTATTTTTTTATTTTCTTTTTAAGAGATTGTATTGATCTCATTATCGTTCAATATTAGATCAATTGAGAATTGAGCTTTAAAATATATTTTTAACTTAATTGACTCATTTTTTTATCTTTTTTTTTCAATTGACCTCCTAGTTTCATCAATTATTGTTGTGTTTAGTTAGAAATTAAGCTTAATGATTTGTTTTTCATTAGGTTATTATGGTCTCATGACTCAGTAATAATACTTAATGATTAACTCAGGTTAACTTTGCTTATTTTTTAATGTCATCTATTTAATTAAGATTTTTATAATTTTTATTATTCAATATTAGGTTCGACATGAACGATTGAGAATCAAGCTTTTATAATTTTATTTTTTGTACTTTCTCTTTATAAGGTTATTTTGATCTCAAACCCAAGGTCATATATTTGACAAATTAATCAAAGTTAAATTAGTTTATTTTTTTTAATATAAAATTATCTCAATCTGATGATCCAGATTATAGGTTTGGTGAATTGACTCGAGTTATTTTTATAGTTGATTTTTTTTTAATCTCATCTTTCATTATTAGGCTAGTTAGGGATTGAAATTTGTAATTTGTTTTAATTTATTTTTCATGATGTTATTTCGGTCTTATAACTTAGATTGCAAGTTTGACATGTGAATACGAGTAGTTTTTTTCTATTTCTTTTCAATTGATTTTTTTTTCAATTTCATCATTTAATGTTAAGTTAATTGAAAATTAGGTTTAATAATTTATTTTGATTTGCTCTTTATAGGGTTATCATAGTCTCACAACCAGGATCATGAACTTCACATGTTAACTCGGGTTGTCAAATGTTAATTTAATATGTTATTATTTTAATATTAAAAAATGATATTATTTTGAAATTTTGTTTAATCAAAATTTGTTTTCAAAAATTATATAAGTTATTTTTAAATTAATAAAGTTAATCAAATTACATCAAATAAATTTTCACACAATTTAATTTTTTTCATTAAAAAAATATTAACAATATTTAAATATTTTTTTATATTTAAAAAACTTGATTTAACTCATAGTAGTACGGATCAATTATCTAAGTGTAAGCGGAAAAAAACAAACACACTTGACTAAAACAATTTCTGATTTTACACCCTAAACATTATGTTTTTTTTTTCCTACCATTTTGGCCCTTCGTTTAGATTCTACATGGGCAATGGACGTAAAAGCCCCTAAATCCTCCCTCTATCTCTCCAACTGCAACGAAGATTAAAAATAAATAAAATCAACTTCTTCTATTTTCTTCTCTTCCCTCTAAGTCTTCCCTGTGAGTCTTCGCCTGTAAAAACCATAAAAAGGAAACGGAAAGAAAAAATCCCATCAACCCCTACAAAATGCCCCCATAAAAAGGAAACGGAAAGAAAAATCCCATCAACCCCTACAAAATGCCTTGATGAAAACTCTCAATTAATTTTATCCTTAAAAATTCCAATATTCATCCTCTCTCTACTATTTTTGAAAAATAAAACAGTTCACACAGTTAAATTATTTATATTTTTCCCTCGTAATTTTGAATATCATAGAAAACATTTTGAATTAAAAAAAAGCCAATAAGAAAATAATTTTACTATTATTTTTTTATTTAATAACTAAAAAACCTTGAAAAATGAAAATAATAAAAATTATACTGGTTGCCACTGATTTCTTTTTTTTAAAAAAATTATTGTTGCTATTTTTTGTTGAAAAAGTTACTGTCTTGGAGAATGCAATCTCAACACATAAAAACTACACTGCAGAAGATTTAACACCAAATTTCTTCTTGATCAAAAACCAACAGCAAAACAGTTTTTGACGGGCGCAATCCCACTGTCAAATTTCCGGCATCAAAGCACACATAAACACCGGCCCAAAAACTGCAAGAAATCCTTAAAAAACTGCCATAAATCATTCGACCCACGCTGCCATGCTTTCTCCATCAATTGATATACAACCCAGAATTGATAAAATCTCTTCAAATCAACTGCCAGAAAGTATGCAACCCAAAACGCCAAAAACCAAAACAAACATTGCAGGAACAGCTATGGCAAAATTTAATATACAAGAAAAGTTGATGAGATAAACCACATTACAAAGAGTATGAATTGATGAGAGTTGTCTTGCTTACTCACAGAAAACAGACATCCCAGATAAGTAATGTCATTCTTCTTCATTGCCATTCTATCTGGGGTCTCCATTTTTTCATTGAAAACACATAGCCCGAGACAGTGTAGGACATTCCTATCTCTCAGTTGTGCCTTGTGTCCTTGACTCTGTGTAGCCTGGTTGCGAGTGTGATTTTTGCAAGATTACTGCTAAATGCCAGAGAATTGGCAACATGCATAACATGGATATCAACAATAGATCATGCCATTCCTAGCATCTCAAAGCCCTAACCTTCATGAAGGTTATTTTGGTTATTTCAATTATTTCTCTTTACCGGTGATGTTTTTTGTAATATTAGAAAATATAGAGGTAAAGTGTAAAATAAAGTAAATTATAAGATATTTCATAAATTCAATCATTTCAGAGCTATTATTATGACTCGAAGTGCATTCGATTTTAAAATTATAATTCATTTTAGAACGATTTTATAAAATTTGTGATTGAGATAGGTGAGAGGTGTAAAATAACAACGAAATTAATAGTTTTTTTTTTTAAAGAAATTCAACCTCCGAACATCACTATGAGAGAGTTTTTGTATTTTTCCAAAAAAACAATTATGAAAAAGAAAAAAAAAGGTTACAAAAGGACTAATTATTCTATTTATACACATAATTTTATGTTATGGGAATAGACAAAATCATGGCATAAACTCATCTTGTGTAATAACAAATCTTGATTATGATAAATAATTATTTATATGCACACAACCATAATTTCTTGCAAAATAATAATAAAAACATTTAAAAGGTTTTGCAGTTTATTTGATATTGTGTATTAGTATTGCATTTATTTTTAAAATATTTTTTATTTGAAAATATATCAAATTTATTTTGTTTAAAATTAATTTTTAATATTAACATATTTAAAAAATTTAAAAATATAGAAAAATAAATTTAAAAAAACATTTTTAAAATATAAATAAAAACATGCTGTTATATTACATATCCTGAGCTAAGTTTAAACAATTAACATGATCATAATTATTTATTTATGAGAGCAATTATTATTTCAAACGACCACAGCCAACAGATTTCGTTACAGACAACTAGATAGACCAGTCAGTCTGCATCGTCGGGCGACCGAACGATTTTGACTTGTATCACTGTCGTTTCTCTTCTTTCTTTCTTTATGTTCTTTGGTTTTCTTCTCCAAATCACAAAATGGCTTTCCCCCTCTACAAATCTAACTGAACCAGAAAAGGACCACCACCACCACCATGTCCACTCTCAAGACTCTGATTTTCACTACAACACTACTGATACTAACACTGTCATCAGTAGCTTTGTCAAGACCAGAAGCTATTGATTCTTTACTTAATCGTTTGGATTCGAAGCGGGCATCTTCATCAGACCAAGAATCAGCAGCTAAAGCTGTTTTGAAAAGATTGCTTCCTTCCCATGTACACAGCTTTTTGTTCAAGATTGTATCCAAGGTGCATAACTTAACGCCCTTTTTGTCAATTGAATTATGGCGTCTGTTTTCTTGAACTGGGTTAGGTTGCTTTAGTTTCAATGTTCTTGCTGTCCTCGTATAGTTTGCTGATAACTTGAAGGGAAATAATGATTGGAGAATGTTCACTGATTACCGATTGATTTTACTCAATTGTAAATATCAGGATGTTTGTGGGGGACACAGTTGCTTTTTGATAAACGATTACTACAAGGAATCGAGCGGGAATGGACCTGAGATAAGGTATGTAGCTTTAATTCTTCTTTAATAGCTAGAGGCTGAGAGTTTGAATTTTGTGGCAATACTCGTTGGACACGATTTCTACAGAAAATAAGTTGCTGAAGCCTTTACTGGCTTCGGTAAAAAATGTCTTTGGCATTTGCACACGTCGAGTCAGTTGGTTTCTATAGTATGCTCTCTCTAACAAGGTTGGATCTCGTTGGCTTTAGGAAATATCATATTTCAAGGTTATGCAAATGTACAGTTTGACTAACATTCATAATGATGGGCTTCCACATTCGAATTTAATTACAAAATCTTTTTAGAGCACTTAAATATATTCCTTGAATCTGGTCAAACTGATTCCAGAGATGGTGTCTGAAATAGTTCAAGTTATTTTTTCCCTGATTTCTTTTATTGAGATGCAGAAAATGTGACAATTTTCGTGAATGTCACGGCATCTTAGTGCTAAATCATTCGGTGTTTCACCTTATTGCATTCTTCAAGTTGGGGTAGGTTGGAAGCTTATATAGTTTGCTTTAGAGAGAGTTGGGATAGCGTACTTGTGTCATTCCTGACAGAGACAGTTCACCGGGTTTTATATACTTTTATTCTGTCTTTTTTCAAAAAAAATTCTATACCATTCTACCTACAAAATCAAAGGGCAAGATGCCTCCCCCTCCTCTTCTTTTGACATTTTGTTTGTTGTATCTCACTTTCAGTATTAAAGGTACCACAGCAGTAGAGATTGCATCCGGCCTCCATTGGTATTTAAAGTACTGGTGTGGGGCTCATGTTTCATGGGACAAGACTGGTGGTGTTCAGATAGCCTCCATTCCAAAGCCAGGATCACTTCCTCGTGTAAAGGATAAGGGTGTAATGATCCAGCGACCAGTTCCATGGAACTATTACCAAAACGTCGTTACATCCAGTTGTAAGTCGTATTTCTTTTGCCTTTGTTTTGTGTTTGTGTTTTTTGCTCCGATCCATTATGTGATAATCACTATGGAAATCACAAGTTTATCTGTGCAACATTAGAAGTGACTAATGAAATATACAAAATACTAGGTTATGGATACCATGAGCTTCATTATAGCTATATAATGACATGATTAGCTTTACTTCAATTCATGTTGGTTGCTTGAGATGCATATTAGAGTTAAATTACATGTTTTGCAAAAATCCGAACTGAGTCCTGGGTACAACTTATTGGTAACATAAGCATCCAATTTTGATGTCTTTCTTGTTGAATTTATTTTATCTGAGTGCATTTGTTTCAGCATATGTAAATCCTTTGATGCTCTAATACTATTTATGCCATGATATTGGCTAGTGTTGGTAAATTGTAATATCAGATTATTTTACTGCAGATTCTTATGTTTGGTGGAATTGGGAAAGGTGGGAGAAAGAATTAGATTGGATGGCTCTTCAGGGGATTAATCTGCCTTTGGCATTCACTGGACAAGAAGCCATTTGGCAAAAGGTTTTCATGGTAAGCAGTGATAAACACCATTGTTTAACTTGATGCGTCACCCACTAGACTGGATACTGAATTTCTCTTTTGCTATGTTGCAGCTCATAGTCATAGGTATACCATACATACTTTATGTCTTGGCAAAACTCTGTGTTTATGAGATGAATTTGTAAGGAATTGACATGCACAACCTTTTTGTGTATGACACTGGTTCTTTCAGTCCCCACTTCACTGTGTAGTAAGCTACAACAAAGTGCACTTATCCATGCTGAATAGATTACCAATGATTAGATTTATTTTTTTTAGATGGCCGCATAGGTGGATTTTTTTTTTCCTGTGAAGTTTTTGATGAATAAGACACCTTGGCAAGTTCCAGTTTGGAGTGGAATGGCAAATTGGACTTCCAACCGAAAGGTTGCAGGTTCGTGGTCTAAGACCAATTATTTGATGCAGAATCCTAAAAAAAGGGAATGCTGTTTGAGAATTACCTTCCCAAGACAATACTTTAGTTGGACTGTGGGATCATAACCTATTAACGAGGCGCGTTGTTCAGTGCCATCAAAGGTAGTGAAGAAGGCTCCTTGTGGTGTTTATTTGTGTTTATGATATAGGACCTTGCATACAGCTACTTTTGTATGAATTTGGATCCAATTCTATCTTCATTAAAAACATTTTACGTTTTCTTAATGTGTAAGACTTCTAGCCTTGTATGCGCGGTCTCTTTGTTATGTTTAAACGTTCAGTGTATACAGAGATAATGACTCAGTCAAGCTGATCAATTTTTTTATTTTAGATGTATTCTTTTCTTATAATTGTAAGTACACTTGATTTGGCTTTCAACATGAGCAGTTGGTATTTTGATGAGACATATTAAGATGTTATATTTGGTCTATTTTATTCTGTGTGATCATTGCAGAATCTTAATAGTACCACAGAAGATTTGAATGATTTCTTTGGTGGACCTGCTTTCCTTGCATGGGCTCGAATGGGAAATTTACATGGGTATGTAAAAGTGATTCATATTTCTGTCTCCCTTGTTTTTTTTCAAGGTATGTTAGTCTTGTTATCCGGAGGTCTTTCCTAAATTTCAAGAAGCAATTATAGAAAGAGTGTAAGAGGGATAAATGCACATTATACTTTTCTGATGTCATAGATCCTTTTTATTCAAAATAACCTGCCTCCTAATATGCCGATCATTTCACCCAAAAGTTTTCTCCATGGATATGTGTTTTGAGCATTGAACCTTTCTGGCTTCATTAAGTTATTTCAAGCAGGCACCAAATTGGAATGTGAGCTTTATTGTGAGACTGTTGTGACCTCTCCTGGTCCATCCACAAAAGAAACAATAGCAATAAACGCATCCCTAGAATTAGTGCATATATATGACTGAGATTCTAACATGTTGAATTAGCGATAATCCAAGAGATGTCCTCTCTCGACCGCTTATACATGTTTTGGTGATCATCTTCATCTTTTGCTTTTAGTATGTAACTGCCTATTGCCTAATTGCAGTTGGGGTGGACCTTTGTCGCAAAATTGGTTAGATCAACAATTGTGTCTGCAGAAACAGATACTGTCTCGGATGCTAGAGCTAGGCATGACTCCAGGTAAACTAAAGATTCCTAACAGAAACAGCTATTGATTACAATTTTCATGTAATGTAATGCACAAACAAGGCATTCAAGATGATAGTCTTGGCATATATCTTACACAAAGTATGAGATAAAATCTTATTTAAAGAGGTGAAATTTTATATCACATGCTCCTTCTCAATCTAATAATGTAGCTGATCAAATGTATTCCCCACTTGGTTCCAGTGCTGCCATCATTCTCTGGAAATGTTCCAGCTGCTTTGAAGAAGATTTTTCCTTCAGCAAATATAACGAGACTTGGAGACTGGTACTTTTCTTTCCTTAATGCAATCCTCCTCTGTATGGAAGAGCTACATGATCTGTCATTATAATCAAGCAGGCCACTAGTTCTTATTACTTAATTATTTTTATCATTTTTCATGTTGTAAAAAATGAATTGGGATTTGTTTTTTCAAGCAATCTCTTTCTGTCTTAGAGTTTCATTTTGAAGCTGGGGTAACTTCTTGTTCTCATATATTAGGTTTATTTCTGTTTCTTATTCCCATCAGGAACACAGTGGATAAAAATCCTCGGTGGTGCTGCACTTACCTTCTTAATCCTTCTGATCCCTTGTTTGTTGAAATTGGGGAGGCTTTTATAAGACAACAGGTTAAGGGTATGACTGTTTTTTAGTTATTTACCTTTTCTGACCAGATTCTTTTCAATTTTTATCCTTAAAAACTTTTGCATCGTTATACATCATTGAATAGTTATTAGTAAATATTTTTCAAAAAGGTGGGACCTTCAAAATTTCTGAAAAGGCTTGGGAACAGAACTTTTTAACATTTGGTGTCAAACTGTTAGAACCAAGTGTCTGTGTAGCTTTACAGATGCATGCTAGCATATGCATCCATATACAGACATGCATAAGTGATATAGCTCAGCCAGGAGGGGTCGAATAATGCCCCAAATAGATGTAGGTTAGCATCAGAAATATAGCATTGATACTTTCATTTGGTGTACATAGCAAATCTCCATATTCTTTAATTGATCTTTGACTAACTTTTTGGTTCTCGGCAAGTGCTATTTTTTTTCAGAATATGGGGATGTGACGGACATCTACAACTGGTAATTCCCATACTTGTAGCTTAACAAATCTGTCTTGCCATCATGGGGTTCATATTCAAAGTGCTTTAATAACTTGTATGTTGCTGTTGGTGGTAAACTCATTTACGAATGATGATATCAAACACTCTCATCTGCTTTTGAGCTCATCTGGCATTAGGAACAGGCCGACTGCCCTGAAAATTGATGGTCACTTAGGATGATCAGTAAAGTAGACAGATATTCTGTTACTGAATTTACAAGTGATCTGAAATGGACATGAAACTACACTTCAAAAGCCTGTGAATTAGTGTTCATTCGGTGTCTACAAGATGTACGTGGGAAGCTATTTTGCTTCGCTAACTCTTTAACTTATTTCACTATCAAATTAAAAAAAAAAAGTTTGATTTTTGAAAAAGAAAGGAAAGGGGAAAGAGGAAAAAGATAAACTTAATTTCAGCAATTAAAAGATCTAAGGAAAGTGCAAAAAAGTATGCTATGGTTGGGGCCGTTGGGCTGTTTTGCGTTTTAGTGATAGAGTTTTTTCCTCCCTTGGTGACTTCTGTTTTACTCCATTATTGATGTCTATAACTGTGTTGCTGTCTCTAAACGTGTCCTGATACTGATACTGGTCTCACTTTTCTTGAAATCTGAAGGGTAGCAGATGTAATAGGCTTTCTATTAATTGTTGTTAAAGGAAACAAGAAAGCACCACCTTCACTGTATTTGCTAACAGCTTTGAGGACACTACTGATGGAGAAAAACACAACTTACTGGCATTGTAAAAAAAATATGTCACTGAAGTGCTATAGTGAGCAAATGGCATGGAAAATGTTTGCATTTTACAGGAACATCCCTTTCCCCCTTTTGTTTTATTGTGCCCTTGCCATACTTGCTAACATGATACTTTCAACTGAACTTTACCTTGTTTGATGTAGTGATACTTTCAACGAGAATTCCCCACCTACAAGTGATCCAGCTTATATCTCTTCACTTGGTGCTGCTGTATACAAAGCGATGTCAAGAGGTGATAAAGACGCTGTGTGGTTAATGCAAGTATGCTCCTCAGTTGTCCTAGCACTCTCCCCTTAGTTTAGTCTTCTGTCTCCTTCCCGAAGTCATTATTTTTATTGGCATACATTCTCTTCTGTCTCCTTCCTGAAGTCATTATTTTTATTGGCATACATTCAATTGTCAAAATTTCTCTACTACATTCTTCCTGTGTTTGTTTTCTATTATTAAAGATGTTCAAAACAAGCTTTCTGTGTAAAATGCCCCCC
>NW_011499867.1:430462-448538 GCF_000495115.2 Populus euphratica | reverse complement strand
TTTCCTCTGGTAAAGTAATTTGAATGGAAAGTTCACCCAATGCACAGGGCTGGCTCTTCTACTCAGACACTGCTTTCTGGAAGCCACCTCAAATGCAGGTACATGTGATGAGACAGAAACAACTTTTGTTCATGGTCTTCTTAAGATGTGGGTTAGCTTGCTTGGACTTCCATTTGTGAATTTCAGATTCTTAATCAGGCTGCCATTGGAACTGGTTAGAAGCTACAAATTGAAACACGTAGCCTTTAGGGGCACTACCATGTTGGAGAAATAAAGCATGAGAGTGGTAAAATACCTTGTGTGATTGAAGGAAATCATATTTCCACTGATTTCCCTTTAAACCTATGAATTCTAGAGTAAGCTGGTTTGGTATTGCTGGAATATTCTCGAAATCAACCTCTAAAAAGAGTATGTTGTTGATTAAATTTGATAAATAGGGGTGGTTTCTTTTGATTGATTTCCACGGTAGTTTATGGTTGAGACATCTGTGAGTGTTTATTTCACATCAGTCCTATCTGATTAATTTTTGTTTTTCTGGTGTGGGATCTTCAATTACAGAACCTAACTACTATGTGTTATAAGCTGTAACAGAATTGATAGGTTAGGAAATGGGGCTTTAGGTGGGTATTGGGGGTGTGTTCAGCTTAAGGTTGTGGTTTAGGAAAGTAAACAACAAGGAACTAAGGATCAAGCAAGCTAAAAGGAAGTAAACAAACCTAGTATCACACCAGGGCTCCTAGAAATCACTCCTACAAAATCTTAGGCATCACACCTAAGATAAGATGCATCACACATCTAAACCTTAAAGGCTGGGGTCTCAATTTCATTCATTGAAAACCAGCCTCTCAAAAGTGGGGTTGCAAAGAATATAAAGGAGGTGCCCATGGAGGTGCACCATAGCTGGTCACTTCCTTGATGCTGAAAAAGTTGACTGGTCAACTTTCCCAACATTAAAAAATTGCCCCTTACAAAAACAAAAATGACAACCTCCCCTGGCAATTAGACCCTCCAAATTATGCCATATTATCTAGTAAAGAATCTAGGTTAGCTCCAATTAGGATCAAGTCAAAACAACATGCTTGTAGGATTTGATTCCCCACCTTTTCTATAAATTTTATTGCCCCCCTTTTCTATAAATTTTTCAGGTGCTATTTGCATCATTTTCACTCTGAACCATGCCTCAAGTTTTCTGTTCCCAATTCTCTATTTATTAGCGCTTCTTGCTGTCATACAAATGTGGCTTATTTTGGATACTTTTGCTGTTTAAAATTTCAACTTGGTGGAATTTGCAGGCTCTTTTACATTCTGTTCCATTTGGAAAAATGATAGTTTTAGATCTGTTTGCTGAAGCCAAACCGATATGGAAGAATTCCTCACAATTTTATGGCACTCCTTATGTTTGGTAATTAGCTGTTTCTTGCTATATTGGCAGTAATTTTACCCTTTCCTACGCCTTTGTTTTTAAATTGCATTTGAATATAGTAGGAAATATACTCACAGTTGGTTGAACATGCATCAGGTGTCTGTTGCATAATTTTGGGGGAAATATCGAAATGTATGGCATATTGGATGCAATATCTTCAGGTCCAGTTGATGCCCGCCTCAGTGAAAATTCAACCATGGTATGCTGGGTGTGTGAGTGTGAACTGGTATTCCATTCATCTTGATACTTTAAGCACGTAAATTTTGTGAACTATAGCCAAGTAAGCCATTTTAACATGATGATGGAGTTGAAAGAAATTACAATTAGTAGTGTTATTTCATCTTGATGCCTTTAATTTTGTCTATTTTTCTTCACATAAGTATGATAACTTATTTATAGTTATCTTATGGCATGCTATTTTTAGTACACGTATAGCTATACATGCTCATTCATGTAACTTACAATTTAATGTTCAAGCAGGTTGGTGTTGGCATGTGCATGGAAGGAATAGAGCACAATCCGGTTGTTTATGAACTAATGTCTGAAATGGCATTCCGCAGTGGAAAACCTCAAGTTTTGGTAATTTCTGGATTGTAATTGCTGCTCTATGCTTGAATAGTTTTGGTAATTTGAGTGCAAGCTCTGGTAATTTTAGGATTGTAATTGCTCTTCTATGCTTAAATTTTAGTAGTAACACTATTTTTACATGCATTGATGCATATATTTTGAAAATAAAAATATGGTTTTACAAAAACAACCATTACATAAACCATTACATAATTGGGTTTCCAAACCTGCTT
The DNA here is from genome assembly GCF_000495115.2 of Populus euphratica. NCBI lineage: Eukaryota > Viridiplantae > Streptophyta > Magnoliopsida > Malpighiales > Salicaceae > Populus > Populus euphratica. The sequence continues at coordinate 446,315 of NW_011499867.1, read as the reverse complement.
GTTATAAATGCAATCATCTATGGATATCTTGGTAAAAATGGAAACATGGGACTGATTAAATGAGAGATCCTTATTCTTGTGCGTGATTTTTGTTGTATTATGGACATTGTTTAACTTTAATGATTTTGTAGGAATGGTTGAAGACCTATTCCCATAGACGATATGGTAAAGCAGTTCGTCAAGTTGTGGCAGCGTGGGATATTCTTTACCGCACAGTTTACAATTGTACAGATGGAATTGCTGTATGTTTTCTATTATGTTGATTAGATGCAACATCAATATGTCATTTTAGTTTTCTTGATAAGATAAATTTAGAAACTGAACTAAGCAGGAGATAAGTCATAGCAGTGACAGAGGAATTCTTTTTGATATTCCAAAATTAGAAACTGAACTAAGCAGGAGATAAGTTATGACAGAGGAATTCTTTTTGATATTCCAATGTTAGATTATTTATCTATTTTTATTTTTTTTACTTTGTTATTTGATAAACTGGCTTTCAATTTTTGGCTTATCTCTCTTAAATACTAATAATTGTTTTCATTTTCTGCAGGACCATAACACAGACTTCATTGTAAAGTTTCCTGACTGGGATCCATCACTGAATTCTGGATCCAACATATCTCAACAAGACAATATGCGCATTCATCTCACGTCATCTGGAACCAGAAGATTTTTATTCCAAGAGAAAAGTTCTGATTTCCCTGAGGCGCACTTATGGTATTCTACAAAGGAGGTGATCCAAGCTTTATGGCTATTCCTTGATGCTGGAAATGATTTTGTCGGGAGCCTCACATATAGGTACATGTACACCTAATATGCAATAGTTATATCATGATCTTTGTCTTCTTCTACTTTAGAATCCTGTGTATCAACTACCATTCCCTTCCATGTTCATCTGGAAAGCGAATAAAGCATGCTTACATGATTCATCTGAATTGCTCTCATAATTTACTTTTAGCTCCTTGGTTGATATGTATCTGTTATGGCTTGCTAATCAGCCAAATTCAGTTTGTGATTCAGCAGGATTGACTCGGTCCATTACATGAATGAACTATGCTTTTGACTTCATAAAATGCACACAACTCGAACTTTTTAGTAACTCGTGCCAAAGTTATTGGAAAGAATTTTTTTTCTATTTTCATTTTTGACAGGTGAATAAGATTTAACTGAATAAAGAAAGCTATTTTGTAACAACAGGAGAAATGGTAAGAGACGGTAAAGGAATTAGAATGTCAACCAAAATTTCTCAGCTTTTTTTCAAAAGCATGTGCTTGTATAATATGGATACGCCTTTTGAGGCCTAAGGGTACAACTGAAAATATTTGTTTAATGATAATTCCACATAACATGCATATGAACCAAAGAAAACACCAATTTCCTAAACAAACTCTATTACCCCAACCTTTTGAGCTGTAAAAACATGACTTATCCTTTCATCTGTCTCTGACTCTTCAGTTATCTCCAAGCTCTCTCCAGCAGCTAATATCAATGCTTCGTGTTTCTTCATGTTGCCTGAGTGTCTTCCTGGATTTATTATTTGATATCAACTTTAATGAATTTCCCTTTATACTGAGAAGTTCTACAGTTCTTGGTGTGGTTCTGAGGTGTCAACTTATGTTCGTATACTCGCCTGTAAATTGTGTGGTCTGGTGAAAAGGGTGATGATGCATTGTCATGGGGTGTGGAAATTCTGTTGGAATTTTTTTTTGTGCAGATTACTCTTATATGACATGCGAAACACAGAAAAAATATAATTCAACCTCAAAACTATTTAAATATTGTCATTTGTGACAGGTATGACCTGGTTGACTTAACACGACAAGTACTGTCAAAGCTAGCAAACCAAGTATATAGGGATGCTATGATTGCTTTTCGAAGGAAAGATGCTAGAGCTTTGAATCTTCATGGCCAGAAATTTTTGCAGATCATAAAGGATATCGATGTGCTTCTTGCTTCTGATGATAACTTTCTACTTGGAACATGGCTTGAAAGTGCAAAAAAGCTGGCTGTTGATCCAAACGATATGAAGTTGGTGAGAACTAATAGTTCCTTAGCTTTGGAGAATAATAGCATTGTTATTATTTGATTGAATTGTATAAGCCAAAGTTTCATTTCTTCAATCACATGCTAAAACAGCTGAATGAAATTTCATGTCAAGATTAGGGTTTGCTGCACAATTTCTTTTCAGTTTTTATTAATTCTATCTATTTTATAGCTGTCTATTCTCTTAAATCAGATGTCACCTTGTCTTTTCTCACAGGTCATAAATATTATTTTTTTCCTTGTTCAAGTTATGCCTTCAACTTTCTTTCAAGTTATATTTTCCCCTTGTCGATGTTTTTCCTGTTACATGTTTATTCACAAGCACTTCACCCACTATGCTGAATTTAGAGACTGTTATTTATGATTGTGGATTTTGATGGATTTAATGACATCATTGTTTCAAAGGAGCAAGTTGTTGGAACAGTGTTTTCTTTGTTCTTTTTCAGAAACTATAACAGGGTTTTTGTAAGGCAAATTTGATGATGCAAGATTACTGAACGTACCGCTTATTTTTTCCAGTATGAATGGAATGCAAGAACACAAGTGACAATGTGGTATGATACGACAAAAACCAACCAGAGCCAGCTTCATGATTATGGTAACGTTCCTATTTACTCTTCACCTTCTTTATTATATTTTTAGGCCTCGGAATTGGGTACAGATACTCTCCCTCTTTTCCTCTTAGCTAACAAATTTTGGAGCGGGCTACTAGAAGACTATTATCTTCCACGAGCTTCAACATATTTTGGTCATTTGATGAAAAGCTTGGAAGAAAATAAAAACTTCAAGTTGACAGAATGGAGAAAAGAATGGATAGCCTTCTCAAACAAATGGCAAGCGGATACGAAGATTTATCCTGTGAAGGCCAAGGGAGATGCTCTTGCTATTGCTAAAGCATTGTACAGAAAATACTTTGGTTGAATCATTTCAATGGCGTTAAAGAAATCTAGTGGGCTCAAAAAGATGAGCAGAGCAGTAAAAACCTGCACATTTATTTTAAGGGATTATGATATCTGAGCCCTTCTTGTTTGGGGCTTTAAAAAGAAATCATGAGTTGTCGTGTTTCTCTGACTATTCCATATGCAGGCACGGCCGGCCTTGTCCAACTTTGGCATGAAGAATTACTCCATTGTGCACTACACAGTTTGTCACAGTTACAGATCCAATAATCTTCCATTGATTTTAAGCTTGAACTTTCTTAGCCATTGCTCAATTTGATCTGATGGTTCATTGTTATAGATGTTGCAAGTGCGACAAACATCAATTTGCAGAAAAAATCAAAAGGTAGATGAGTTGGAAGGGTTTATCTTGTATAAACAAGTAACCGGTACAATTAGAATCATAAGTATGCTTCTTTCTTGTCTCTAGGTTTTACCCCAATTAGCTAACATCACATGTATGCCTCAAACAATTACCTCCATAATGCCGAATAGGATATATAAGCTGCAGGAGTTGGGAAATGTTTATTCACCAAGTCGCGTGCCTATGCCTGTTTTCTTGCATTTATCCATTTCATTCTATTCTATTTTCTGAAGGGGGGTTGATTTCGGATCCAAAGAGATCCAGCCATCTTCTTTCTCATCTAACATATTTTCATCGTTAGCATCATTAAAGTTGGATTCGTTAGTAGGTCCATATAGTCATAATATCGCTTCTTGAAGGCCAACCTTGCCACCAAGGTAGAGTTGTGTAGGAATGTCACACTTGTGTAGACTTGGGACTGCTTCTGTCTGTGTGAGTGTTAGTGATCCTGTCAATGCCAGCAAGGGCTCTAACAAAAATGCTTGACTCTCACTTTTTCTTTCCTTCTGTTTTCTCATTTCTTCCAATAGTGATTTGCTTGTGTCAATCCCTGTTTAGTCGATCAGAAAACATGAAATACAAGTAAGCTCAAGAAACCACATTGACGAAAAGAGTTCCATTTCAAGTATTCTCACCCGCAAGATATCCGCCATGGACATAACCACTAAATCGTTCACTAGTGTGTTCACCAGTGAAGAAGATGCGTCCTACCGGGGCCTGAACAAAACAAGCAGATTTAGAAATGCATTATGAAGCTCTCTTTATTTTTCCTCTTTTTCAATGAAACAACTGCAACATTGAAACTGCCATGTACAGCCAGCGTGAAAACAGAGGAACATATGCAGCAGAAATAAGATGGGAATTACCTTAATATAATGAACATCTTGGTTATCTGAAATGATGGGGTAGTTGCTGTAGCTGCCACGCTGGAATCTGTTGTTCCACCAGCGGGGCACAAGTACATCAGTGGCATTAGGTATATTGGGTCCAAACATGTCTCTAAGGACCCCCATAGCTTCCTCCAGTGTCTCCTCATCGGATTGAGCTTCAACACGTTTCGATTCCCCATTTGTCAGCGTCACGACCAAAATATTCGAACCAGGGTATGCATTTTCCATGTGCTGATGACGAAGCAACAAATCAGCAGCCAACTTGGATGAGTTCAGTGAGTTTCTAGCTATGATTTGATTATTAAGAGATATTATACTTATCAATCAATCACGTCTATTTGCCATAGTATAAGCATAGAATCTGCGTTGATAATACATGGATGTATATATGTGAAAATGTTGGAGACAGTGAGATCCCACAATGCTTCCGCAAGAGGACACGAGAGATCGTTAAAATATTTCAATCCTCTCCTAATCAAGTGAGAGGAAATAATTTTAGATGTTGTGGGTCTCAAAATTGATTATCATGCACATATCTTGTCTACATATATAGAAATAAAATTATAAAAGAGAGGCTGGCATTGCAATCGATTCCCTTAATTCAACTAGAATCGCCAGCTCTAAGACAATGACAGAAACACCAGGTACATAATAACTGGAAGAACAATACAAAAACAAATAATGCAGGGGATTCTAGTTTGCTTCCTATGCAAGAAAGCTAGTCGACATTTTCTTATCATGTTGCCATCAAGCTATCATATGAGATCTACAACAGGACAAGCTGCTTTATTTAGTCAAACTACTATCGTAGGCATTGGGTTATGTTTGGTATGATTTTTGCAAATTGATTTGAATTGGTAGGAAGTAAATCTTAACTTAAATCAAAAGTTAAATTTTTTTAATTTTTAACTTATGGATTCTAACGTACACATCCTTCTTTAAAAGAGTTGTTTCAAGTCAATTTTAACTTATTTTTATCATAAATTGTTTATAAAAAACAAATTTTGAATTATGATTTAAAATCGGAAGTGTCATGCCAACCATAATCTAAATGTGGGTGGGCCGGCCAATACAACAGCCTGCAAAAAAGGTCCCAGGTTTGAGCTTCCCCTTCAAAGAAATTATCAAAATATGTCACTATCGATGCTGAAACTGTTTGACATTAAACCTAAGCTGCCAAGCAGCAAGGTGTATAAGGATCGGAAAAAAGTCAGCATCCATGTTCCCCTTAGCACCATGCAGTCTATTGACTTCTTGAACTAAAGGTTGGCCTGAGGTTGCAATTATAAATGAAAGATTTAAATGCAAGGCACTTGGGATAGACGGAGAATTGAATCACTGTCCATCATCCAAAGAACATGCACGTTTGAAGTTTCAAATGCAGTGTTGAACGATTGTTTTCAAATTCCATTCAACAGAAGCAAGCAACACGGCATTCGGAATATGATCTGGGAAGCAAAAACAGGGAGGAGAAATAACCTGCCAGAAGGTGTAGTATCCCCTTCGCTCGTGAGCATAGATGAAGAACTCTTTTCCGGGACCACATGGCCAAAATTTATATGGGAACTTGAGGAAAATCTTTGTATATATCATCACATCACATTTCTCTATGGCCTCTGTTTTCCACCTCTGCATTATTATTTTTTAATTTAATTAAATACAGCACAGAACATTAACTTATAATATGATGGGAGTAAGCTTCAAACCAGCTAAGCTTTCTTAACCTTTTCCGAATCCAGGTGATGTCTTTTTCAATTTAAAACTAATGAAATAAAAGCTCATATTCTTCTGAGTCATTCCTAGATATCTGCCCAGAAAATTACGCAGATCATGTGAACAGATTAGCACCCTAAGTTTCACTAAAAAGGACAGATCACACCCATACTGTATCTCAGAAGTTACAGCACATAGGCTTGGACAATCTGACTATATATGATTTTTCCTTCGAAAATAGCCAAATAACAAAAGCATATATACATTCAAAACAAGATTAACCCCACCCAACTCTCTACGTAGTATTTGAAGCAATCAAAGGACAAGATTCTTAATCAGTGCCATCTAAGATTTCTAATGCTTCCTCTTCCTTTACAACAAAGTAATCCTACATCACACGAGTTGCTCGCTCCCAAGTCATTTGAACAACTAATAAAGAATCTTAAGGTTCATAGCTATATGTTGAAGCTGAAACCAGTGTGTCCAAGAGTTGCCCACCAAGTTTAGGTTAAAATAAAATAAAAAAGCTATTCCAGGCAGCATTGTTATTTTTATTTATTTGTTTTGAACAGATCCGTAGCATTGTTTGATACGACTGCTCAGGATTGTTCATGGGAAACAACTGTTACAAAAAAAAAAAAGGATTTGTCCCACTAGGGCCTCACACGTGGTGAATCAACCAAATGAGCCACCAAAGAACAGCAACCCATGAGTGAGCCTGTGGGTTACCATTTAATACTGTGGATCACCATTCATGCAACCCACGGTATTTGCTCTTCTACAAAGACAGTAAGACACCTCGAGAAGCTATCTCTTGCATCATCACACCACCTAAACCTTATTTAATAACTACAAGGCCTAGCTGCCATAAATCCCTGACGCCTTCAACTTCAATGATAGTATTTAATATCCTGGGCCACAACCCTAAATATCAAATGAAAGATTGAAGAATCCCGCTAATCCCACCCCCCATGGCATAGGGCCTTATCCCTATATAAGTGTAGATTCCCCTACATTGGAACAAACACGTTGAAAGTTCAAGATATAAACAATACACGTATAAGGGAAACAAAATAAAGGATATTGAACACATGCATGGTACATTTAAGACAGATAAAAGAGCATCAGAGTCGTATATTTATGAAAATTTTGGAAGCAGCACACACGACTCATGTCATGGTAGTTAAAATATGAGACGTAGAATTTTTTTTTTTTAAAAAAGGAGGAACAGTAAGCAAGTTAAATAAAGGAATAGAAGACGTACGGGCAAGGGAGGCCTGAAGGAAATGAGGTCACTTTGGAGAACACCGATACTAGCTGACAAAATCACATAATTGGCTTCGTAGACACAACCATCCTCCGTTTTCACAACAACGCCGTTTCTCGAGTGCTGCAAGTCCCTGACAACCTGCCACAAAGTCAGCACACAAAATAAACTGAGTGGGAAAAGGAAGGTAGAAACCAATAGTATTAGCGGAGTCCGAGGCAATTAATTAACATTAACAGTAACTACTCCAATGAGATAGATTCTATGAAGTCAAACCAAGAAAATATGTGCGCACTGAGAGATGGAAATGGAACGAACAGCTTTGAAGTAATTTTTATTGGAAAAATATATATATATATATATATTTTAACATGAACATATTAAAATAATCTTAACAATATATAAAAAAATTAGTTTAAAACCAATTCAACCTAAATCAGTCACCCTAAGGTTTCATTAGGTTCTGATCTGTTCTGACTCTCTGGAGCAACTGAGGATATCTTTTTTTTTTAGGGAACTGAGTACAGAAAAAAATAAATGAAGAAATGGACAGGACTAGCTAATTTGATGTTCTTATTTTGAGTTGATATGACATCTCAACCTACTGACCGTATAGTGGTCTAATTCGTGTCAGTGTTGGTGCAAATTGCGGGTTCAGGGACCTACAGCGTCTAGAGCGGTAAAAACACACTTCGCTGATTGAAGGATGACGACCAACTTTTTGCCGATCAATGGCTATATGATTGAAAAATCAAACATGTTCGGAGGTCAACTTCTAATGGCTCTATGTAGGGGTCCTCCACTCAAAAAGCTCACTGAAAATTGTGGTTTGTTTTCATCATGAGGATGTAGCGAGCAAAGGGTCAAAGACCAAAGTTTTAAGGTCTGGAACTAAATAATAACAATGGATGATGTTATTCAACAACTTCCACAAGAGAGTAATCAATGTTAAGATGGTTGATATTTCAATTACAAGTCCGGCAAAAATATTCCATTCATACCTCCATTCCCAGTTTTAGTCTAATGCTCTGAAAGCATGTTTCAGACAGCTTTTCTGACAATAATGGAACAGCGTAAATGGTCTCTTGTCTAAATTGTTTATCATATCGCATTATTCATGCTAAGCTTAAATTTTCTTTCTTTCTCGAGTTGATGATGACAAGAAGTAGATTTTATCATCTTTAAAGCGCATCAACCTCGAAAAATCTCCTTGATATGATGTAGATAGATACTTAAAAGCTTTACCATGGTTGAAATGTTGGAAAAAATAACAGTACCCAAAAAAAAAAAACAGAGCGAGATCAGTTTGACTCTTGAAAAAAGAAATGAAAAATGATTGAATATTTTTTTGGCAAAATGGTACTAGCAAGAATAGAATATTAAGAAAAGGCATAAGGCTTTTCTTAAAACGTCATTATCTGCAAACTCCAAAAGTGGGTCAATCAACAATCTCAACAGCCACTAGATTTATAGCTTCGCATCTGCATGAACACAAAACAGAACACAGTTTCCAATTTTCTTCCTACACTTTTCTCTGTTCCTTCTTTTTTTTTATCTTTTTTCGACCGCTCTGTTAACTTTTAGCATTTTCCCTTTGTTTTAGCAAATGCATAAAAGCGATAAAACAAATGTAGAGCAGAACAAATCATAAAGCAACAAGAAATAAGTTGTAGGAAAAGAAATCAAAAGGTGGTGTCTTTCCATTTCTTTTTTGTTTGTTTTAACTGTTGAATTACCTTGTTGAGTTTGAGACGGTTGTCCAAGATTTTGCCCTCAGAGGTAAAAAGAAAATTCTCGGCCATTTTGTATAGCAAATGCTCATATCCTCTGTCATCTGCTACCAGAAATTCTCTTTCTCCAAACTCTACATATGTTGATATTGGCTCTACCTCTGTTTTCACAAAAACCCATTAACTTCTCTGTTTAGCAGTCTTCAATCGATTATTACAATACAACGAAATAAACCCATTTGAGCTTATTAATTTGTTCTCCACATTTTATGAGATAAACCAACAAAAAAAAAGGCATAAACAGGGTACCAAGATAGTATTTTCCTTTCCTGGGAAACAAACAGAAAATAGTGTAAAATCAGTTGGAAAACCAACCTGCCATCTCAAAGTCATGAAGGATGAAATCAATGGCAAGCTCGATGGGCGTCTTTGGTGAACTGAACAAGCAAAAGACATTAAGATTATAACTTATTAAGACCATTAAGAATTATATATTAATCGATTGATTTGAAGACTTGAAATTTACCAAGGCTGTTCAATAACTTCACCGTCAAGATTTGCTTCTAGACTCCTCAGCTTCTCAATTGCTGAGTCCACCGCCTTCTTGTACGAGTCTGCCGCCACTCCACTAGGAAATATTTTCCCACTGCACCAACAACACAGCAAAAGAAATCCACTTTCTTTACCATCCAAGAAGAATTTCTCTTTAAAATTTTCCGTTGCTCAGTGTCCAGATGTTGTGTCATTTTTCATTTGAAGATAGAAAGCTCAAAATTCGAGGCGGGCACGTATAAAGATACCTGCGATCATAGATATTATAGCGAGCATTGCTGTAATCAGAGAAACAAGTGCGGAGGCCAGATTGACAAGCAAGTTCCCAAACAGGGTTGGACTCTTTACCACCAACTCCGGCGATCCAACCGGCTCCAAGCTCAACCGAAACGCCAGCGAAATTCTCCTTTCGGATCCTACCACCGATACGGTCTGAAGCTTCTAAAATTATCATGTCCTCTATTCCATTCTCTGCCAATACCTTTCCCGCAGATATACCTTGACACAAGAAAGAGAACAAAAAATGCTTAATTTTTAGTTTCAGATTATAAGTGTTTATGTATATTTGTATCGGTTGTCGATTACCGGAGACACCAGCGCCGATGATGATGACGGAGGAGCTAGAGGGGGAATCCATTAGAAGGAGAGGGAGAGATAGAGAAGAGTGTGATTGTGTGTGTGTGTGTGGGTAGTTGTGTGTGTTTGTGTTTTGCTGGCGAGACATGAAGAATTAGCGGGAGTCAGTTTATATAGGCGTTTTTTCTGTTAGTTTTATTTTTATTTTTGGATTTTGTTTTTACGGTGGTGGACGTGTCTCTCTTCCTCTAGCTTCGGGTTTTGACGAGGGTTGACTGACGCGGCAATGGAATGGAGGTGGATGCATCATCATTTCGATAGGGGTAGGTTAGGTAATTTACTTTTATAGGTATAAAACCCGGCCATCACTCGGGTCATAAATTGATTTGGGTTAAAAAATTTAGTTAACTTTATAAAAACCAAAATTCATTAGCTGATTTAGTTGATATAGACTTCACCTAATTCTTAAACTGTTAATTAAAAATAAATTGATTAAGGTGATTTGAATCAACCATTCAAATTCATGATACAGGCTTTGTTTGGATTCGAACTCAAATTAATTTTTAAATCTATGTGTATTTAAATAAATTTTAATTTAAAATGGAAGGGCTTGTGTTTAGTGAGAATGACTTTGCTTGAAATTTATAATATCTAATTTATTTTTATATATTTAATTGTATTCAATGTCTTTAGTATATTTTTTTTATTAGATTTTCATGGTAAGAATTAACGAAAATATAACACATAATTCATACATGATTAAATTAAGATTTTATATATCTAATACACCTCTAATTCAAAAAATATTTAAAAAAAAATAAATGTCATAGATAATTTTTTTTCAAAACTTATAGCATGTTGAATAATTTATTCATGCAACTTATCAAAACTAAGTACCAAATCCTAGTATATCAAACCTTAATTAGATTTCTAAATAGTCTTCTCTTACTCTCTATTTTAAAATGAACGGTACTTTGGATATATAAAGTTTAAATCTGATCATGTACAAAACACGTGCTGTATTTTTATTAATTCTAGCATGAAAATCTCGAAATAATAGATTGAAGACACACTATTTTTTTTAATGTCAGATTAAATGTAGTTAAATATATGAAGATAGATTGGATATAATTAACCTCTAGAATATGAGGACATATAAAGCCATCCGAGATTATATATATATATATATATATATAGAATTACAAAATAATAATGTTTTATGTAGAATATTAAAAAAAATATTAACATTTTGCACGTGGTATCCCTTGTAAAATACAGAGAGTAGTCTCGAATTTATTAAAAACAGCCATCCATGTTAAAATAAAAAGATTATCGACCAACAGACTATTTAAATCTCTTAATCTGTACCGATTGTTCGTCCACGCAACACATCACTCAACCATCACCCCTTGAATTCTGAAGATTAGTCAATCTAACAATTATTAACATCAATTTAAAATAGATTTTGATCTTCGACTCGTTATCATGTCTAGGACCTTTTTGTTTTTGTTTTTTTTGTTTTCCCTAGTAATTAAAAAGTATTATTTTTTTATAAGATTAATTTGGCAGTAAAAAATATTTTTCAATTATTTTATATATTAATTAAGACTAAATTATCTCTAAAAAATAATAAATGTTATCGAGTACTAATTTTAAGATTTGAACTTGAAACGTTAATGAATGGACATGCTTTATTAACCACTAAACCAATGCTTAAAAATAAATTATACCAATATTACACCGATACTTATAACACTCATTAATCTAAAAAATAAAACAACGTTTAAAACATGTCATTAAACTAAATTAAGAATAATTTAGAAGGGGGAATTATCAAGGATTATTCTACGCAAGCACCACGAAACTACTTGTAGTTTGGAAAGTAATTTCTTCTTTATGGCGGAACATGATTCTTTCATTAAACAAAGACTTGAGAGCAAAGGTTCGACTGTCTGTGTGAGTGGTCAATTTTCGAACGTGAATTGTCATTTAAGACTTCGGCGAGCAGCACGTGACATTCTTTATTTGACACCTGTGACATGAAGTTGGTGGCTGTAACTCATGGCAATGACAGCTCCATCACGGCCTTACACTTCATTTGTCGACCATGATCAGTTTTGGCAGTCGACGGTCAAGATTAATCTCCTGAGGTCAATTAATGCTAGTATAGCAGGGTATATTTCCCGACAAGAAAATAATTAAACCTAGCATGGAGAGGTATTTTCGTACTTTTATATAGATTTTTATGTAATTATCAGGCCGTGCAGGTATTTTGACATTTTTTAATTTTTTAATATTTAAAATTATTAGAGCATGATTAGTATTTACTTGGATGTTGGTGGTGTCTGTGTTATTCAAATGGTGTTTATCACATATCCGGGCAAACATAACTTATATTTTATTGTTTCTTTGAATGCATTATCATGTTAATATTATTTTTTTTGTTTTTCACTTTTCAATTTTATTCCTCGTTCTACTATCTTCTTATCCCTTTCCGTTTCCATTTATAATAGTTTTTATTTTTCAATATAATTTTTCAATTATAATTTTTTATATATTTGATTTTTCATTTTAATCCTTGTTTTTAAATAAATTTAATTTTATCATCGGTACTTTATTGAAGTTTTTTTTTCCATTCAATTTCATTTTTAAATTAAATTTTCTAATATTTTATATTTTTAGTTTGACTCCTTTTCTTTTGTTTTTTTACTTTTATTTTAGCTACTTTCCAATTCAATTAAACCCTTCAATTGAAAATTTTTATCCCTCTAATTAATGTTCTTTTCACCTTTATTTTTTTTATTCTTTTTATGTAATTAAATTCTTTTTTATTTTATTTTTTGATAATTAATTTATTAAGAAATCAGCTTTGTGAGATCTTATTACTATGCATTTGTGTTTTGAAATATAAGTATATTATTTATTTAAAAAAATAAGTATATTATGTTTAGAAATATCTTGATCTTACTTGTATGAGGTTTTCAGTTTATATTTTAAATTTTTTATATAATTTTTTAAAACATGAATTAAATGAATAACACATTAGTAGTTGGTGTGTCATATAAGAGCTGGGGAGATAAATATAAAACACTTTGTTTTTGTCGTTTGTTTCAGTTATTAGTTAGGGGTCCATATACAGGTTCTTGTCGTAAGATTGATTCTGCAAGATACGTTTTGTTGGAGGGATACACACTAGACGACATCAAATGAAAATCACCATTGCTGCACCGGATTAACTACAAACAAATGTAGCTTTATTTGAAACGTTTTTTTTTTTTATCTATTATTAAAGGCACACAAGTACTTTTTAAAAATTCTGAAGTATTGTTGAATCCACGACGAGACATGCAGCCTTATAATGGTGAAAAAAACACTTCAGTTGAGGACAGTATTGATTTATACGTCCAACGAAGGCCAGCATTGCTTGTTTGTACGGTGCGTCGTGTTACCATATTGTAGGAGTTTTACTAAAAGTTTTATAATTTATATATTTTTTAAAATTTATTTCTTCAAACCATTACCATATAATTACAATAATTTTAGACACAAATTAAGTAAACCTTGTTTAATAAGTACCAGCTCCACGACACCCAGCCGATTATCCTCATGGACAGAGCCATCAGCGCACCCAAACCAAGGCCGATCCTTGCACCAAGCAGCTTGTAGCTCAGTGGCGTAAGGTGTTGCTCGTCTTCTTTTGTACTTTGGTTCGAGTCCTAGTGGGAGTGGGTATAGGAGTTTTACTAAAAGTTTTATAATTTATATATTTTTTAAAATTTATTTCTTCAAACCATTACCATATAATTACAATAATTTTAGACACAAATTAAGTAAACCTTGTTTAATAAGTACCAGCTCCACGACACCCAGCCGATTATCCTCATGGACAGAGCCATCAGCGCACCCAAACCAAGGCCGATCCTTGCACCAAGCAGCTTGTAGCTCAGTGGCGTAAGGTGTTGCTCGTCTTCTTTTGTACTTTGGTTCGAGTCCTAGTGGGAGTGGGGCTGGCGAGTGGTGTCCTTCCTGATTCTGCTGGCTCCTTGCTGTGTGGTACGCCTGTCACCCCCGCGGTGCCTAACCTGTTCACTGAGGCTTGCCGGATGTCCAGTGGACCGTGGAATTAGTCGTGATGCGCGTCAACTGGCTCGGACACCCACGTTAATCAACGAAAAAAAAAAGCCGATCCTTGCTCCAATTAACAAAGCCAGGAGGGCACCGAGAAAACATTGCAGGTCTAGGCTAAGAAGTGATATTTATTGTAACAGTGTAACTAGGATTTTGTTTTTCAAGTGAAAAAAACTTAACACTAGCTGCTATTCAAAGCATTGGAGTTTTTCATAAGTTAAATTTATCAGCAGAAATTAAGTAGGTATTTTTATATTTTAAAAGCACAATGAAATGGATGTTTTTATTGAGTTTATTTTATTTTTAATTTTACTCTTTAATGAAATATAAAATTTATTATTTATATTAATTTCTATCTTCATTCCTTTTTAATGAATTTTTTTCTCTTTTGCTAAATGGGTTTTTTCTTTTCAATTCTACCATGCAGTAAAATATATAAGTTATTTTCTATTATGATTTTAATTAATATTCTTTTAATTGCTATTTTTTATATTAAACTCTTTTGTATAGTTATTTTTTTTAATTTTATCCTTCAATATTTGATTGACTGAAAATTAAGTTTTATGTTTTTTTAAGATAAGGTGTTTTGAGTTTAATGATCCATGTCATATATTTGAATAGTTAATGTGAGTTAATATTTTTTTATTCTAGGTTATTCTGATATTATGATTTAGGTCGTGGATTTAACATGATAACTCAGGTTGGCTTGACTTTATTTCTAGGTTTATAAGGTTGTCATGCTAACTTGGATGGACTAGGACCAATTATTTTTAGTTTTTTTTACCCCATTCCATCATTAAATATTTAATTGATTGGAAATTGAGTTATATTATTTATCCTTATTTGAAGAATTTGTTTTTTCTAGATTATCTTGGTCATTTTTAGTAAGAACTTGGTCAATTCTAATGTTATTTATTGTCTATTTTTTTTATCTAATAAAAAAATTAATTTACCTAATCTAATCAAGTCTATAATTCAGACAATGTTTTTTTCTTATTAAAACAAATTTGCAGTACATAAATATTATTTTTTTACAAATAATTCAGCCATGCGGTAAAGCCGTAAAGCATGGGTATAAAAGCTAGTTATTTAACTAAATCACATGTGATTTAAATGATTGATGAATTGATCTTGCTATAAATTATTTTTCTACTCCAAGCTTTGAAACGTGTACATGTCAATAAAAGTTTATCAAGAGAATATTTGTATACGTGCAGGATATATCATATATCAATGTTGTTTTGGGCAATGAACAGACCATTTATGTTTTTAGTTCTCAACTGGGTTCCTCTCACGATCAATCAAAATTTTAAATGCCAATTGAATTAGATCAGAATAAAAAAAATGTAAATAAGAATAACCTCCCCCCCCTCCAGCCTCTTATTTAGCTTAAGATATTCGCCATGTAAAATAAGAGGGAAGTTCTGTTAGGTTGGTTGTCATTTCATGTAAGACACCGACCATTGACCATTGACTATTGGCAGCCACCATTGTTGAATGAGCAAGAGTTGGTGGCCACCAATATTGACAACAAAGCAAAAAGAGCTTCCATGAAGTAAAGGTATATGTTAGAGAGCAAGATGAGATGCTGCTTACTAACAGTTACTTCAATTCTATGCGTTCTTACCAAGATTATGGCTTTGATTTTGTGT
>NW_011499867.1:429075-430452 GCF_000495115.2 Populus euphratica | reverse complement strand
CCCAAGAAGTCCAACATGACATCAACAAAATCTTTGGTTCTGTTTTCGTCCTTGAACTGAATGTGCTCATCAATAATCTTCTCAAAGAAGTCATCAAAAAGCTTGCCTATGGCCTTCATGCGCTTTGTAAGACCCTGAAGGTCAAGTGGTGCAATTGGAGGGATGTAATCTCCCAAGTTAAAGCTTCCTGCTAAACGCAGGCCCTCATGAGTTTTGAACCCCTTCTCATCAAATTCCTTTTCCAAGTATTTCTTTCCAAAAACCATCCTACAACTGATGTCAGCGCTTAGAGATAAGATCTTGGAACCAATATCAACAGCAACACGCTCACGAGAAGCATCTTTAATGTAGTCAATCAAGAGGTCAAGCTCTTCTTTCCTCGTGGACATGAAAGAATTTATTTTATGGTTGCTAAGTTTTAGGTTGGTTGCCACTTCATGTGCAACAAATGGAAGGTACCAACCATTGACTATTGGCAGCCACCATTGTTGAATGAGCTAGAGTTGGTGGCTACCAATATTGACAACAAAGCAAGAAGAGCCTCCATGAATGCCTATAAATAGAGGCATATGTGAGAGACCAAAATGAGAAAGAGGAAGTAGAGCCAAAGAGGTGAGAAATGTAAGAGAGAGTGTGCTGCCAAGGGCAGCAAGCAGTAGCTGCCATTGCAGCACTGCAAAGAGAGAAAAGAGTGAGGTTGAGAGTTGTCAAAAAGAGTGGATGATTCCTCCTGCTCTATTGTTGTAAATCTTGTTCTCTCCCTACATAATGCAATGGCTTCTCCCGTGGATGTAGGGGTTTTGTCGAACCACGTTAAATATTGTGTTAGTGTGCTTGGCTTCCAATGAGCAAATATTAGAACATCACCGGTCAGATTTCCCAACAATTGGTATCAGAGCTTTTGGTTTAAAGTGGTGTTTGATTTTGCTCCAAAATAAAAGTTGTCAAAATTGTGTTTTGACCATACCACTATGTAGAGGAGGAAGAGACGAAGCCACTAGTGAAAACCGAGTCGAAATCGGACGTCGGAATCCGCCGCACGCGCCGTCACGTGCCGGCGGGGTGATTGGACACGTGCGCAGACGCGCGCCACGTGTCACATTCTCCCGAATGGGCTAACCCGACCCAAATACCAGAAGATCCGACCCACGTGCGAGATCCGGATGGTGATGATGTCATCATGACATCACAGAGTCGTCAGCATGCACAGGTGGCATGACATGTCAGCACTAGTCACCGCGTCATTACTATAGCACCCACTGCCACGTCACCCGTCGCGAGCCAAGTCGAGAGGGAGCTAAGCCGAGCTGAGCCGCAAGCCGAGGGACAAGATTCTGTATGGCGGAGTCTATGTGTAACCGGGTCTGAGATTGGATT
>NW_011499867.1:427701-427961 GCF_000495115.2 Populus euphratica | reverse complement strand
AAAAGACGTAGAAGCTCCAAACATAGAAATCAAGGTGGAGGATTGCGTGGAGTATACCACAACTTTCTCTTTTTATGTAATCAGTGGTAAAGAATTTATAGAGCCACTTTGAAGCATCTCAGTTGAAGGAGGATGCGACTGCCTATAAAAGGCGAAGACACCTTAAAGAGAAGGGGTGAGGGCTATGAGATGAGCCTATGATCAGACCGCCGCATGACGACGAGCGGAGACACCTCAGGAGAAGGTGTGAGGGCCGTGGA
>NW_011499867.1:397552-426942 GCF_000495115.2 Populus euphratica | reverse complement strand
CAAATCTCTAATAATATAGACTCTCTCCCGTGGATGTAGGCGATTTTGCTCAACCACGTAAATATTGTGTCAATGTACTTCCCCTCCTATGAGCAAATATCAATACATCACCGATCGGAATTTCTCAACAAGTTCCACAAACTACAAAGCAATATCTCCTCTTCTGGACTGTAACCCTGCAAAAATACAGAGTGGCAAACTACGAAGAAACGTCGTATATAATAATAATAATAGTAATGAAATTGAGCCTGCATGCCGTTTTCATCCTTTACATCGTCGTGGACAAAATCTAATGTCACAGATGAATTAACAGGGTGAAGACACCCGTTATTAATTTGTTTCAGGCTGGCTGGCGGGGCTGGCCCTGGCGGTACGTGTTTAATTACTAAAACGTGCCTGCTGCTAGATGCACCTCTAAAACTGCTGGTTCAACAACCATCCGCAAAGCGACACGTGATGCAAGTTTCCTAATTTTTTGATTCTTCTAATTTGACTTCCCGTAGTTCTCCGGGTCATGAAGAGTAGAGAGCTTCATAAATCACACGAGTTCAAAAATATTGTCCCTGTTCATGTTTTTTAAATGGAGTTTATCTTTATGCATGCTTGGAAAGCTCCTCGTTCATGATGCATTAAAGTAAAGTTTATTTGATTTTATATTTTAAAAATATTTTAAAAAAAATTGTATTTGCTCCTAAATAAATTTTTTTGATATTTTTAAATTATTTTGATATATTAATATAAATAATTTTTAAAAATAAAAAAAAAATTATTTTAATATATTAAAAAAAATCTTAAAAAACAAACGTTATACATAACACCTCCAAATGCTATCTTACTCGAAGAGTCTACCTTGTTTATGTTCAAACTCGTGTTTTTCTAACTTTTAATTGATTAATCTTAAAGTAAAATAATTGAAAATGTTAAATAAGAGTTCGGTAAAGGATTTTAACATTACTTTCTTGGATTTTGAGAGTGGAAGTTGTTTTTCATTTAAAAAAAGCTAGGAATGTGATGATTTCTTTTATGAAATGCATGGTACTTGTTTCATTTAAATAATAAAAATGACTTTAAGAATATCAATAAGGCATACATGGGTATTAATTAAATCATGTAGTATTTCGATCTACTAAAGAAAAAACTGTATAATATTTCTACTTGTATTATTTAAAATATTTCATTTTGTCAGTAAAAATATTTATAATTTCAAATAATTTATCTTGTTTTTCTTAAAAAAAAACTTAATTTAATTGTGATCTCTAATTTAAACAGAACATAGATCAATTATATAGCTTGTCAAGTAATTTTATTAAGAGCACAAAACTATATTGTTCTCGACGTCAAACAATTTAATGCATTTGATTTTACAAAATAGCAAGGGTGAAGAATCTTCTCTTCTTGCTTCCTAGTCATGATCGAGACAGAAACAAAACCAGTGAGTGATACGTCTCTAGGCAGCAAATAGATTTAGGTAAGGTATTCATTCGATTTTAATTTAAAAATTTAATTAAATTAAAAAATAATATTTTTTATTAATATAACTTAGATCAAACTAAAAAACAGTTTTATTTGATTGGGGTTGATTTCTATCATTATCGCAAGTCAACTATGAAATAAATCAAAAGGTAGGAGTAACTGTAGAAAAAGCTGGCACCAGTGTAATAAAATAAAATAAGATTTAAGGTTAACACATTAGAGAGAAAAGCACAAGAGGGAGGGGGGGGAGGGGTAGGGTGGCTTGAAATGGGAGAAAAGGGGAAAGGGTGAAGCCGACTGAGAGCTGTTTGAATAAAGTACAGGAATTGAAGAGGTAAAAGAGTGGGGTCGAGAGCTGTGAGAGATAAGAAAGGAACCTAGATCTTAGAGCTCATTAGCAACATGTGAGAGTACTTGAAGGGGTGGAGGCAGGGAACGAGGGTAGCTGGAAAGAGAGAAAGCGTAAAGGGAGAGGGGCTAGAGAAAGTGTAAAGGGAGGGGGGCTGGAGGTAGGGTTAGGATATTTAGGTTTATAATATTTTTTTATATTTTTTTAAATTGATTTGGTTTGAATTAATTTAATTAATTTAAGTTTTTTTAAACTAGAATTGAATTGGACTAGATAATTTTTTATTTTTTAATCAATTTATTTAGTTTTTTATCTGTTTAGCTTTTTTAATTAATTTTTTCAGTTTAATCAGTTACTTAATATTTTTCAACACCCCTAGTTCCTGCTCTCACCCTCCATTAATGATGACCGACCATATTAAAACCTTCCTGACTATTGTCCTTATTGTATTATAAGAACATCTTTTTTTCCGAACAAAAAACTAATATTTCATTTTGTGGGTAGTGATCCACTCACCGACAGCAGAGGAAGAAGAAGAAGATTTGGCAAACCCAGGATTTTGACCTTGAGTGTGGCCTTTGCTTCGAAGGAAAGAAAAAAAAAATGTAATAAAATAAAAGCGTTATATGTAAAAGAATACGATGAAATATAAAGAGATGAATCAAAATAGTTTAGTACTGCACACTACCAAAATATTAGTAAGAAAATAAAATAACTGATGAAAAATATTTTGTTAATATTTTTTTATGAAAATAGTGGTCAAATATTTTTAATAAAAATAAAATATTTTATCAATATTTTACAATTTTCTTATTTGTTTGTAGCCGAATGGTTGTAGTTAAAAATATTTTTTTTATATAATAACTTAAAAAATTACATGAAAAACAATTGACTAACGATAAAAATATGAATAATTATAAATAATAAGATAATATTTTCTTTGTAGTCGAATGGTTGTAGTTAAAAATATATTTTTTATATAATAACTTAAAAAAATTACATGAAAAACAACTGACTAACAATAAAAATACGAATAATTATAAATAATAAGATAATATTTATTAGTATGACAATTATTAATTTTTAAAATATTTTTCATTTTTTAAAATTAATTTTTCAATATTAATACATTGAAATGATTCAAAAGATATATATAAAAAATTAATTCCAAACAAAAAAATTACATAATTTTTTAATATGTAAAAACTAAACACACTCTGGATTAGGAAAGCTGGCCCAACTGTTCTTAAAGTCTAGTTGTAAAACAAACAAGCTAATTTATGGCTAATTAATTCTTAACAACTAGATGATATCTAATTTGACAGGCAAACAACCCTATAAAGCATGCAATTAATGTCCTCTTTGATTTGCTGTCATTATTTAAACTGACAGGTTTAATTTGAGGCGTTATTATCATTTCCTTAATTACTACTACATGATTATCATTCAGCTTTCTGTCTCGAAATCCTCTAGTTGATTAAGTAATTATTAGATAAGGTTTTGGATAATCTTTTTGTACTGTGCAGCAGTTGACGATCGAAAGTCGTGGAACAAGCACTCATGTTCGGAGCTTTTATGAGAGCATGGTTGAAAATATAGTAAATATTATTTTTTTAGATTTTTTTAATAAAAAATATATTTTTTTAATTTTTTAAAATTTATTTTTAAGATTTTCAAATAAAAAAATCTAAAATTATTAAAAAAATAATTTAAAATAATTCAGCAAGCACAAAAAAAACAATCATCATGCAAAGAAAGAATACTGAATGGCTGATAGTTATCATTTTGATACTCAAAAACATGTATTTGTCTTTCACAAAGTATTATTTAATGGCATAAAAAAGAACAAGTCCTCAATCTTGTTTAAACAAGAAGATATATAAAAATTGGATGTTGTTTTCCTAATTGAAAATCAATTTATACTATTGAATTTGAAGATTCATACTCTACTCTACTACTTACTAATAAATAATTAATATCAAGTTTGAGGAGTGTATCTTAGTTAATTAGACACTAAATTTATTTTTTAAAGATTACTAGTTCGAGTTCTATAAATTTTAGAATTACTAGAAACTTACTTTTCGAGTTCTATAAATTTTAGGATTATTAGAAACTTACATGATTGTTAATTTAATGATTTATTAAATTAGTCGAGATATACGTAAGATGATTGTTAATTTAATATTTTATTAAATTAGTCGAGATATACGTAAGTTCGCCAAACACTCTAGTTAATAAAAAATATAGGTAATTATTAAAACATACTAAAAAGGGCTCTAGATTTACTTATTAGAGGTCATCAATTTAAGTATCACAACTTTTAGGGTCACTGAAAACTTGTTTGGTTATTAATTTCAAGATTCATTGAATTAACTGAGATACATGTAAGTTATTCCGAATACTTATATTAATAAAAAAATATAAATAATATCGTATCAACAACTAATGATCAACTAATGATCGCTACAAAATGCTTATTAATCAACTGTTTGTGAAATAAAAAGTAGGCTTATAATTAATTTTAGAGTTAATTACTTGCACCGCTCTCTGTTTTGGATGTCATAACACTTTACACTCTCGGTTTTAAAAGCCCTGTACTTTTCATCTTCTTCCATATTTAATCTTAATTATGATTGCACTTCCACCTCCCGTTAAAAACTTGTTAACTGGCCATAGAAATTGATTTTATTTTTAATCAAAATTCTAAAAAAGAGTCAAACAACCCCTAAAAATATAAAAAATGCATAGAATATACAATTAAAATGTTTATTTTATTATAAAAAACGCTCATTAAGAAAAATCACTCACTTCACTCAACCTCGTTTCATTTTGGTATCAGCTGAAAAAATCAAGCAAAATGTGTTGGCTCCATTGGTAAACCAGCAAGTCCTTATTTCTATGGGCAATATTCTTCCGCTAACTCCAACCTCAGCAACGATTTTGCTAATATATTTTTAAAAAATTATTATTGTTATTATTAAATCAAGACGAGAAAGAAATAGATTACTGGAAAAGGGCCAAAGCCAATACATAAGCCAGGGCTCCAAAGACGCCTGCGGCTCACAATGTGAGAAACGAGCAAAACAAGGCCAAAATATACAAAAATAAAAAATAAAGAAAATCAGATTGGCGACATGACATCAGCCAATCTAGCTCGGATTCAAAACAAAAGATATCACGGCAGAGGTAGCGGAGTGATCATTCCAAAAATAGTTTATATAATATGATTAAACAAACGATTAAATGGGATAATCATTTCGAACCAACCAAGCATGATTTCACAATTGATCTAAACTATATATACAAACGATATTGTCTCAAGAAGCTTTGATGTTCATCGTCCAATCCCAAAAAATGGTCGGGAAATTAATAACACGATAGCTCTTTTTTTACCCCACATCCATTTATATATGTCTAATCCATCCAATAGCCAAAATTGGTCGGAAAAATGCCATTATAATTTGTTTTCTACGGCTCAATGATGATCCATTTATTGGCACCCAGTTTTTACCACGTACTGCGATTAGTGGGCCAAATAAAAAAGTTATTTTCATGCTCTGCTTTTGACTTTTGGGGTGTACGTAGCAGCCACTATGTGTCTTAGATGATTAATTAGAAGTTACTCAATCCACATTCCATATATGACATGATTTAGAAACAAAAAAATATTTTTTTTGTCAGAAAAGAATGTTCTAATTCGAAATCTTGAAGAAAGTATTGCCTTTGAAAAGTATCGTTTTATATTTTTATATGAAAATTTTATTTGTTTTTATTAAAGCTATATCTTTCCATTCTATCTTGAAAGTTATGGATAGCCCATCACAACATCTTAAAGCTATATCTTTCCATTTGAAAGTTATGGATAGCCCATCACAACAATTTTTATTATATATAAAAAATAATTAGTAATAATCTATTAGTTATTTTATGAGTTTATATTTAAATGAAAAAACATAAATAGCAAGAAAGAGAAAATGAAACTCATTACCCATAAAAAAACTAATAAAATATCTTCACCTATAATTTTTATTTTCTAATTATATTTATTATTTTTAAAAATAAATCTAGCGAATAACTAATAGAATATCATTAATTAATTACTTTATATGTACTATAACTCCACCTGGATAAATTCTATAAACATAAAAACTCTGGTATAAAATTGAGAGTGCGCGCATATATATATTCCATCATTTTCACCTTTAGTGTAACTGTTCCTTTTATCAGTTGATTGATTCCACAGTACCAAATACCGGTTTCAAGGAGGCATAAATAATACCAAATGCCAAATACCGGTTTCAAGGAGGCATAAATTGTGGTGGCTTGAAAAAGAAATGAAAATAGAAGAACACTTGTCCAAGTTGCCATGAAAGTGGATATGCATTCGATCGAGTTTTAGAGAAAGAGATGTCCGATATATAGCATATAACATAAGAATTCGTAATTAGTTGCAGTAATGGTGGCAGAGAATAGATGAAAGATGTCAAATTGCCACTCTTCCAAGTTCAATTCCATTCCACGTGAGGTCTGCTGGAACAAAGAATATGCAGTTCTTGATCAATCAGTCATCACTGCAATATATACACAAATCTCTTTCTTGGTTTACTTAATCACACATAAGGTTCCCGTAGGCAGTTTTTCATCTTCATTTTTAGTTTCTTCTTCACATTAACATTTGATAAAAGGAGGAGGAAGTAATTGGTTGCCTAATCTTCACGATCTCAATAATAATAAGTAACAATATTCAATCTAGAATCTGCTAGAATAATTTTACCAATCAACCTTTTAAAAAATTATTTTTACCAATATATATATATATATATAAGAAACGCTATAAAAAGGCGTTGAAACCATGGAAGGTTGAAGTGTTTTGCAGCAGTCGCTTCTGTCATGATTGCTGCGTAATGGTAATGGTAATGGTAATGGGGCAATTACACTTTGCCACAATATGCAATTCCTCTCTCGGACGCTCCTTCCCTCTTTTCTTTTTTTCTTCTAAAAAAACCTAACAGTACTTAGTTTTCTTCAAGCAGTCGTCTCACCTTCGAGACTTGAGAATATTGCTAGTTATCTGTTTATTATATGATGATCCAAACTCGTTTTTTTTCCATATAAGTGAGATATAATAATTAATTTCATACAATATTGGGCTTTATACTTGCAAGCTTTCCGTGAGTTAACTACATTATTAGATTTTTCTACATGCAGGAGAGGAGTATTTGAATTTAAAAGAAATTGCTCGTGATATATCCATGGTGTTTATGTAGATGAATTGTTCAATATATCAAGAATCGAACTCCTCTATCTCACATAGAAGTAGGATTTATGAATAATTTTTATAGTGAATATCATATTTATACATGATTTTTACAACGAATCTCAAGAAGATGAAGAGCACAATTCCCAGGAAACTTAATAATAACAACAATAATAAATCATACAGCACGTCAGTGCCTGCAACAGTGCAAATATTTTTATATTCTATACAATAATGTAAGCCATTGCATTCACATGACAGGCACAGGCACAAGCACATCTTCCCTCCGCGTTGCCGCATAATTAAACGCGTAAAGGTGGCCCGTGCATTTGATATGGAGATGACGAAGATGCTGTTTTGTATTTATGATAGCCTCTCCTTTTCTTTTCTTTTTTCATGAGAGAAAATTCGTTTTTTTTTTGTTTTTTACTAAATTTTACATAGAATTTTGTTTTAAATCTTAGTTTTATAGAAGTTAAGATAACATATTTTCAATACTTGAATCTACTATTTATTTATTTATTTTATATGCAAAAATCAATCTTATTTTAAATCTATTTTTTTTTTAAATCATAACTAAAATAAATATTTTTTATTTGAAAAACAGGGAAAAAAAAAGAAGCAACGGTATATATGGGTAGATGATTGACTAGAAGCCACGTTTCTACCAACGTTTGTCAAGAAAAATCAGTCGTGGTAGATGATTGACATAATTCCGGCAAGACGTTAGAATATCCGGCTAGCATGATTTTCTTCTTCTTTGTGCGGTTAATTACGCTTAAAAAAAAAACAATAATTTCTTGATTACAAGTTAAAATTGGACCAGATATCACCATCTTAGAATGTTGTTCATGAGCTTGAAAGACTTCCATCTTTCTTGCTTGTCCGAGCATGAGAAAGTTGATTGTGAATGTTACAAGCATCATTGATTCATCTTGATTATCTATTGATGATGTTGCATTTCATCATATATATGTAGACAAATGTGAAAGGAATAATGATCATTTACCCACGACCTTGGTACAAAATTCAAAATGACCAACACATATAATTAGCATGCATCTAGATTCATGCATCTAGATCCTGAGCTAGCCTTCAAGTACTTGTTGAAATACATGACCTTCAATCCATGTCCCATAAGGTTCATGTGATTTACGTTTATGGGGAATTAATGAACCCTAGTTGTAACCATAGTTTTGAAAAATTGTGAGTTTTTTTTAGTATCAAATTATTTTTATGTGTTTTTTTTAATTATTTAGATGTGCTAATATAAAAAAAATATTATTTTGATGTGTTTTAAAATAAAAAACTTTAAAAAATAATATATACCACACTTTTAGATAAATTCTTAGTTTCCCACCTCCCACCCCTGTATATTATAATAACTCAAGCCTTAATTTCATTTGTGGTGTTTTAATATATTACTTAATTACATTGAATAAAGAATGTGATAATTTGGGTTGATAATAATAATAATTTTGTTGAATTAAAATAAATTAACTAGAAAGATCTAATTGAAAATGATAAAAGATAGTTCATGAGCATGCTAGAAATTGCTTAGGTTTCTATAAAAACCTATTTAAGAATGTACAATTCTCTCATGACTTAATAGAAAGTTCCATAAGTTTTTTTATAACCTAGCGTGAATAATCTCTTCAAATACAGAGAAAAACAAATTCAAATTTAAATTTAAGAGATTCTAATATGATAATATAAATCTAAACAGAAGTAAATTAAGGCTAATACCATTATAAATTGAACAAATTTAACCAGTAAAAAATATAATTAAAAAAATCTTTGAACTTCAACGATGTTATGAAAATCAGATCCACTTACCGCCTAGAAAAGGTATGGAAAAGTAAGGAGTAATATTAACTCGTTAGCAAGTGAGATAATAACATGTTAGATTACAAATGAGTAAGGGATGTAGTTTAACTATTTGGTTCTAAGTTTACTTTTTAGAGGTTATTAGTTTGAGTTTTATAAATTTTAGGATCACTAAAGATTTACATGGTCATTAACTTCAAAATCTATATAATTAGTTAAAATATGCACAAACTAATCCAGACATTCATATTAATTGAAAAAAAAACATTACATGGCATTTAATTTAATATCCAAAACTACAGTACTCAACTTTCTAAAAGAGCATTTGGAAACATGATTGTACTCGTGTTTTTAAAAAATTTAAATTTTTTAGTTAAAAATTATATATTTTTTATATATTTTAAAACATTTTAATGTGATAATTTTAAAAATAATTTTTTAAAAAATAAAAAATATTATTTTAATATAAAAATTATTTTAAAAAATAATTATAATCACGCACTGTAGTTACAGGGCCCTCCCTCCACCATGTCTGAATCCCAAGAGTCTCACGTTAATGGTTTGCCAGGCAAGTTGGCTCTCCTATGGACCTGCCTCCATAGATAAGCATTGATGAAGGTGCTTCCACATTCAAAGCTCATAATGTGTACATATAAATATAAATACATATGCTATGGCTTTTATGCAACTTTACCAAACAAATCCTTTAGAATTGACCCTAGGGACCCTTTTCCTGGACTTTCGGGGCTGGAGAGGTCTTGTTGAAGAGTCTATTTGTATTATTATAATTAATGTTTTTAAAATGATTTTTTATTTAGGAATATATTGGAATAGTTTTTTATTTTTAATATTAACATACTAGAATGATTGAAAACTACAAAAATAAAAATAAAATAAAATATATTTTGTTTAAAACCAACTACCAATGGGTTTTCAAGGCATTACAATTTTCATAGATGTAATTATTAATTAAGTTCGATGACGCTTGTCCTTGGAAAAGATATGGTGCCATGATTTCCAAGAACATGTTCTTCGAGTCATGTTGAATGCCCCATTAGAGGCTACTGGCTTGTTTTGAGCCAATGCCCGAGAGGAAAACAAGCGGTCATGTCAACTGTCAGCTTCATGATCTCTTACCACCTCGCAGAAATTTGGGAGTCTTGACCGTGAAAGGTCCTGTCCTCCGAAGTCTCATCATTTTGGTCTTGAATTTTTGCGTTTTCGCCGCCCATTGTAAATTTGTCGTCCCTTTTCTCACCCATGTTTTCCTTTTTCTATTTTTTCTCCTGTGAAGTCAGGATCCTTGCCTTGTGGAGTAGTTGCTTCGCGTTGAAGTCCACCATGTATTTTTTTTTTTGTATTTAAAATTATTATATATATATATATAGATTTTTTAGATGTATTCATGTAAAAAATAAATATTAAAAAATAAAAAATATATATTTTTATATATTTCTAAATAAAAAATATTTTAAAAAAAATATATATACACCAAAAAAAACATGTTAAATGTTAATCTTCCATATAGATGGGCATATGGATGGTTTTCAAAATGAAATTATACCTTAGAAATATATTTCCAATTTTGCAATCCATTGCTGACATGTGGTAATTTGAACCGAAGAGAAAAAAAAAGGGGTAAAGAACGACAAATAGAAAATGCAGTACTAGTTTTGGGGAACTAAACTTTGGCCGGGATTTTTTTTTACCGTACCAAGTTATTTTTAAATATTATTTCCCGGGTGCTCCTCTCAATCTTATCTCTAGAAACATTAAATTTTAAGCCAAGTAACTTCATATAAAAAAAAACAAGTTCATGTCATTTTCTTCACGGAATAATATTCATGTCATTTAAAATAAATTAAAATAATAAAAATAATAAGATTCATATTTATAATTACTTCATCATTAAGATTTTAATATTATATTAAATAATTATTTTAACTTAATAACTTAAACTGTTAAATAAGGTTTCATGATATAATTTATATTATTCTCTAACACACCCTTTAAGGAGTGAGCAAAAAAATTAAAAAACTAATTAAACCTATAAAACTAGAAAAAATTAACAAAAAAACTAAATTATGAAAAAAACCAATTAAAATTTTAAAAAAACTGACTAGTTCAATTTAGTTTTGATATTATAAGTTTGAAATTGAAAAAGCAAATCAATTTAGTTTTAGTATTATAAGTTTGAAATTGAAAAAGCAAACCAAACTAAACCCAAATCAAAAAAAGAAAAAAAACCGAGCTAGACCAGAAAAAACTGAATCAAACTAAAAAAATCAAGCCAAACCAATTTGAATCGATTTTTGTCCTAAAAACTAAATCAAAACCAATCGATTTGATAAAAATTAAAGTTTAGTTTGGATTATTTTTTTGATAAAAATTAAATTAAACTGAAAATAATTACCTATACACCCCTTCAAGTAAAATTTCTTTAGACTTGAAACTTGTACAAACCAATAATACTTTGTGCTTAATTTTTATCAAATAAATAAAGATAAAAATAAAGATAGTACAATTTAAACTTGTGACTACTTAATCATTAAAGTTCTAATACCATGTGAAAAAACCATCTTAACCCAATAGTTTAAACTATGAGATAAATTTTTAAAATATAATTTATATTATTCTTTAACATAACCCTCTACTTTATAATTTATTAGTTGAAAATACATCAAAATAATATATTTTTATTTTTTAAAATTGATTTTTAACTCCATCTCATCAAACTGATCTAAAAATATGAAAAAATTATTTTTTTTTAAAAATAATTTTAAAATATAAAGTTATGTTGAACGGTTTGCTTGGAACCAAAATATTCCATCACGAGAATGGTCAGCCATAGTTAATACCATTGAAGATAGCAGAAACCAGAACAAGCAATACTATCACCAACCTCCTACACCTGAAATCAAATTGCTCAATGATGGGCGTCCCATTCTAAACCGGACAAGACATCGGCCTCAAAATTGATTAGATTACATGCTATTCATAATCTTATTGCATCAAATAAATAAAAAATTGTCAATACCATGAAAAAATATCAACGATGTCCATCATACTATCCTTCCCTTGTCTACATTCCTCTTTTGTCTTTCCTTTTTATTTCTTTATAGCAAGATAATTGGAGATTACAACCAGACTAATTTCTACACTGTAAATTTTCAGGGAGTGATTGTTAAATGGTTTGAGTGTGGACCAGGCCAATCAAATTATCTGGATGCTCTAAACTAACCAGTTGTAACAAACGGATCTAGTGCAACTATCAATGTGATTTGTTGTGTCTAAATGGACCGAGCGGCTGAGTCTGTGACAATCTATCACACTCAAGCGACCCCCAAAACCTGCTTGGCTACAATATCTTCTGTGTTTCTCGTGCAGGAAAATCTGTGGATGCGTACCAATAGAATATCCGTGCTTTTTGCACAAGCAAGAACCTTAGGGCGATCGCACAGAAAAAACCAGGTGCTTGTCAGGCATGTAGATGCATGTCGAGTAGCAGGACTGCACCAAAAGTTGTCAAGCTCACATTATTGGCACGGTTCATATGTTGGATCCCGAGTACCTCCCTTCGGATACAGAAGGGAAACACCAAAGGTTGGTATCCAGAAGTAGAGGATGCTGATTGGATCATCCACCGTATGCAACAGATATTATAGAACTGAAGGTGTGTATTAATTCCTATCATGGTAAGAAGCAGGAACTTTCCCTGTCACAGATACGTGAAGGCAGAATTAAGTAATTTAGCGATTCTAATGAAACCAGAAAAGGAAAAATAAAACACGGTGTGCACTTCATGAAGCAAGGAAGCATAGATTCAGAGGTCAGAGGGGTGACAGGGTGTCGGATCTTCCATAATGTAACTAGTTAATGTTTTATTCCAGATAAGTGTTTCAGGGCGACATACCTTGAACCTCAATTAATGTCTGTGCGTGCGTGCTTGTGTGTCCATTTTTTTGTACAATTCACTTGTGTTAGGAAGCCCGTACTCACCAGCAACAGAAGCGGTCATGAGAAATAAGTATTTCTTCCCAAACTATCACCTCAGACATTTAATTGTCTTATATTTGAATGTTGCTCTTCCACAATAACCCTCATGCTAGGCTCCAATCAACCTAGTACCTGAGCACCCATGAGAAAGCAGTAAAGCATATCCATAAGTCTTTATCTTGTCTAAAGAACGTTATCATGACAAAAAATTCTAAAATTCATGATAAACAAGCTCTTTCGGATTAAACATTAAGTAGTCTTCACATATATTGAAGCATAACCACTGAATTGAGAGGTAACACAGTATTCCTCCTCAAATCCCTCTACCTGGGTAGGAGCTACTTTTTTTTTCTCACAAGGCACAGCTTAAATCATGTTCAATAATACCCCAAACAGTTTTCAGCTCCTAATTTCTTTCACACAAGTTCTCCCCATCACATTCAAACAAACTGGAATAGAATGGTTCAAAATACCAAAATTAACATGAAGAGGTTAAATTTAACGAGCAGGAATTTGAACTAACTAGTTGAAAAGGAAAAATTTGCATAGACAAACAAACAATATCACTAGAAAGTAGGGAAGCCATCACGCATACCTGAATTCTTCCTGGTTGCAATCATCATATTCTCCATGCCTTGTGCAGCTTCAATCATGCCTTGCGCATTGTAGGCTTGAATCATGGTAGCAAAGGTGATGCTGTCCGGCTTGCATTTTCTCCTTTCCATTCCCAGAAACAACTTAGACATCTTTTCTACATCACCTGCTCGACCATAGGCACTGATGACGCAGTTGAAGAATGGGGTATCTAGTATCACATCAGAGTTCTCCACCTGCCTCAGAATTGAATCAACCTTCATTACATGCCCAGCTTTACTGTAAGCACTAACAAGAGAACAGTAAGTGACGGTGTTAGGCTTAATTCCCAGATGTTTCATTTTGCTGAAGTATTCCTCCATGGTCTCAATATCCCCGGCCTTTCCAAATGTCTCAACGATAATATTATGAGTAACAATTGATGGAGAAAAGAACCTTTTCTCCATGAATTCCAAAACAGACCACATCTTGCCATGCATGCCTGCTTTCCCATATGATTTGATCAGGATATTGAACGTCTTAATATCTTGCCTTAGACCCATTAACTGAAATTCAGTGTACCACCTCTCCATCTTGTCTATCCGCCCACTGCTCCCATAAGCCCCAATGATGGAATTAAATGTAAAAAGATCTGGAACAGAGCTGCCACTTTCAATCATATCTGTCAATGTGCTCTCCATTTCTTCAAACATTTTAGCCTTACCGTATCCATCGATGATTGTGTTGTACGTAACAGTGCTGCATTCAATTCCTAGATATGACATCTCAGCAAGAATTCCTCGAATAAGGTCAAAACGATGGAGTTTAATGCAACAGTTTATAAGTATGGAATACGTATACACATCTGGTTTGCATTCAGAGATTGCTTTCATTTCAACAACAATAGAAAACGCCTTGTCAAGTTGACCACTTTTTCCATAAGCACTCACAAGAGCAGTGTAAACATCAATTGTAGGTTTGAGGCCATCAGACAGCATGACCTCAAAAAGCAAGCTGCCCTCCTCAGGTTGCCTGCACTTGCCAAGCATCATCAACAACTTGGTGTATGTCTTGGTTCTCGGCTCGTACCAGTGTTGCTTACGAAGAAGTTCAAAAATCTAAAAACCAGACACGGACTTTATTTTAGAATATATGCATGCATTCTAAACACAAACGTCAGTAATCATATCAATAAAATACCAGCAAGTTTCTAGACATTGCCAAATGTATTGCTTGGATTCAACAACCATCGTATAATGCCATGATCACGGAAAGTTAATCACTTTCTTGATAGACTAATGCACTTGTATAGCAATATCACTAATTCAAACTTGGTTCAGAGAACAAAAGCACACACGAACCACCATCGACATAACTCAAATGAAACATAACACAGCAGACCTTAAACCAAAATCAACATACTATAAAACATGAAAATAACTAAAAAACAATAAAAAGAACAAAACTTCAAAAAAAAAACCCACAAACCTTAAGAGCAGATTCCCATTGGTTTTCTTTTATAGCGTCGTCAAGAGCTTCTAGAACAGCTTTAGGCCACAGGTTATTATATTTCTTGGAGTTGGCTTTTTGTTCAATAGCTTTTATAGCAGCTTCAGTTCTTAGAATCCTAGACAACTCCTTCTTGGAATGTCTTTGAAGCCCAGTTGAAGTTGGGTCGGGGCACCATTTAGAGGATTGGATAGTAAGAAATTGTGGGTCTTGGTTTCCATTGGATCCTGTTAAGAGGTTTTTTGAAGGTGGGGTGGAGATTGGGAGTGACCAGCTCATGTTAGTGAAGGAAAGGGGTTGTGGCTGCAATGCGCCGGGAGTAGAGTTCAAGGAATTTGAGGCTTTAGATGTCTGGGTTACTGGTCAGGGACAGCTGGGGTTTTGAAATTTTATGAAGGTGTTCCTGAAGGAAGATAAGAGAGAAGTGAGCGCATTTTAGCAGAAGGTAACAAGCCAGAATCTAATTTAAGTGAAAGATAAGATAGATACAAATACAATTATTTTACACCAATTATCAATTTTATTTTATGCATTTTGATTTCTTTTATATTAGAGGTTAATTCTTGTTACTAAATTTATTTATTTATTTATTATAATTTATTCATAAAATATAATTTATTTATATAAAATATAAAAAGAAAAAAAATTCATAAAAACTATAATATTTTTTAAAATATTATAACATAAAAAAATTTAAAAGATCAATAACCATTTACGGGGGAAATAAAAGTTAAGTCAAACAGTTTAAAAACTAAAAAAGGGTTTTTAATTAATATTTAAATATTAAAAATCAATGAAAAAAAAAAGTTCGGCATTGAGTGCCTGCTTCGCCATCCACACCCCTGGTTAATTATTCAAAAAAAAAAAAAAACACCCAAATCTCTATGTCTAGAAATGTTTTTTTTTGAAGGAGCACCCGCCATTATTTTTTTATTTTTTTTTTACATGCGACCTAATCGCATTTATTAATCGGAAAATCAAAGTTTAATTTTCTATAAGTCTAAAATCTTTTTCTGACTCATTTTTAATTGAAAATAATTCAAAAACATTATAACAATCTTCATAAATTTATTTTCAATTTTAAAACACTAATAGATATATATATATATATATATATATATATATGATCCGCCTTTTTCCAGCATGCACTATCTTATTAAAATTCTTTAAAGAAGATAAATCTATTGATATGGAAATATGATCATTCAAATATTTTTTTCTTTTCTCAAAATTATTCGATGACCTTCTCTTTTGTATCTCAATATTCAGGGAGAGAAAGGTAAAGTTTGAGAGTTACTAAAAAAACATGAATCAAATAATAGAAAAGGTGAAATTTTAGGGATCTAACTAAGCTTCAAAATCTAACTTGGAACATTTTTGTTTTTTGTCAAGTCTAGTCCTCGTTCTGTCAATTTTTATTTTCAACGCCATTAAACTCTGATCTGGGAAATCAAAACCCAATCCATCTTTGAAAATCCTTAAAAACCAAGCACATGCGACACAATGCAAATCATAAGGAATGTAAACCAAAAAAAAAAACAACGTTAATGTGACTTAGAAGAATGAAACTGGAAGGAATAAAAACCCATTCTGCTTCGACTTGCACGCTGTTTTCCACCTGACTAGGTGGACCCTTTCTTTTCCTTCGTTCTCCTCTCGAATAAACCTGCGACGTATCTTTTCAATCTCGTTGCATGTAGCTTCAGGCAAGAGCGATGAATGCATTGGGTATAGAGGAACCGCGGATAGTGTGGGCTTGCATAACGTAATTCGTCCTGCGAGTGATAGATTCTTGGACTTTCAACTCGCCAGCTTCTGCTGCATTCTTTCCGATGTGTATCTATATGTTTGCTTGGTCACTCGTTGAAGCAAAAGCGGAACTCCTAAATATTTCCCTGGATCCTTTGTAACAGTAAAACCGCTAGATCCATTACCTTTAATGGATCTAGCTAGGGAGGAATTAACATTATTGGAAAAGCAAATCTTGGTTTTTTCTGCACTAACTTTTTGCCCCGAAGCATCGCAAAACAACTTTAGACAAACTGTAGCTTGCTTCAGCAAAGAGAAGCATGTCATCTACAAAAAAACAAACGAGATTTATTCGGACCCCCTTTTGCTATTGTGAAAGGCCTCCAAGCACCAGAACTGATTTCCTTACAAATGAGCTGGGACAGTCTTTCCATGCGCAACACAAATATACATGGAGAGTGGACCCCCCTGACGAATACCTCTTGAAGGATTGAAGCTTTCAGACGGCCTCCCATTCCATAGGACTCTTAGCGAAGAGGATTCAATAAACTGCATTACTAGACCCACCAGTCTTCTTGGGAGCCCCATATCTACTGAAGTGTCTCTGATAAAGTCCCGCCTCAATCTATCATATGCTCTCTCTAAATCCACTTTAATGGACATGATAACTTTCTTCCCTTTCAGATTACGCATAGAATGAACAACCTCTTGAGCCACCACCATGCTATCTGTTATTTGTCTTCCTGTAACAAAACTGCTCTGATACTAGCTAATCAGTTTAGGGATCAGATTCTCAAGCCGATTCACCAGAGTCTTGGTCAAAATTTTAGAGATAACATTGCAGAGGCCAAGGGGGCGGAACTGATGGGGCAACTCTGGTTTAGTAATCTTTGGTAACAATACCGGAGGAATGATTAACCCTCGACATCTCCACTTTACCTTCCACCGTATGTCCCACTATCCTCCATTGAGTCTGATAAAAGAATGCATTATACCAATATCATCATATGTTTGTAAGCTCTTTGAATAAAAGTAAATCATGTAATTTTTTTATTTTTATAATTTATGTACAATAAATTAAAAAAATTATATTCGCCCTATCAAATAATCTCAGCTCCGCCCTGCATCTGGCCCTGTGCTTTAAATGGTTTCATCTCAAACAGAGCTATCTTAATCTCCTCGTCTGAAATTTGACTAATCATCTGATTTATCTGGAACTGCTCTATCACTGGAAATATTCCTCGAATTGGAAAACTATAGCTTGTACTATCCTTCTTAGAGAACAGTTTCCAATAAGAAGTCATTGCCATCCGTTTCAGAGTCTCCTCGTCCCAAACCCACCGGTGACTGTTGTCCTACAGCGCTTTTAATCTTATTCTTCTGTTGTCATGTCACAGTTTTAGTATGGAAATACGAGTTCTTATCTCCCGCGGAAATTCATTGGCATCTAGATTTTTGACGCCACAGAAATCCTTTGGCACCCAGAGCTTCCATCTATTTGCATACAAGATAGTTACCATTTCTTCAGAGAGAAGTCTTGAGATCTCCACACTTTTTTATTTTTTTTCCTATGATTGGGATGTTTGAGTTTATCCATTCTAGATAAATTTGATACAACTGAGGTACATAATTATAACCTTTAGGCTACGTGCAATAAATATCATTTGTCGAACCCAGTGTGGTCCGCAAAACATTGGCAGTGCAAGGTTTTAAGTTTGGATATCCTATAGAGCACATAAATTCATATATTTTACTAAAATCAACAATCAATAGCACTTGATCTCGAGATCACCATGGGAAGCAAAGCTTGAGCCCAGTTGAAAGCAATGAGTAAATTCCATGTCTTCTCCGTTCATTATCCAGAAGTGCTCATTTGCATGAATAATAAAGCAGTAGAATACAGTTTATAATAATTCCATTTATCATAAACTAGTTTCTAGGACGGGCTTTAAAGAGAGCTGGAAGGCCACAGAATCAGAGGATAATTAGAATTTGCTGGGAACGGGAAGGGATTCATTCACAGGCTTTGAATTTCGAAAGCCAATTTGAAAGATCACATAACCAAGAGAGCAACTAATTTTATCATATAATTACAAACTCGCCCCCTCTCTTAAATGTCCCGAGGAGTGCATGGAGCGAGGGTTTGTGCAGGCTAGGAAATATTCGGAAGAAAATATTATTGTATCCGTCTCCAAGATATTGTTCACCTTTTATTTTGAGATATCCCAAAACTACTATCTATTATCGAAAGGTTATATTATTAATCACCTGGTTTTACTATTATACCCCTAATTATAACTTAGTTTAATTATTTCACTCGAATTTCTGTCTGTTGTTTTGATTCAAATGAAGGGTATTAATACAAAATAATTTAAAAATGTTTAATTAATTACACCTTTTTTAATTTGCGTGGAAGGTCAGATGAAATAATACATTTAGAATGGAGGTAGTATTTTTTATTATAAAAACAAGAATTCTTCATCCCAGGACAATCTTTAATTTATTTTAGATAACTCTATCATGTTTTTCTTTCTTCTATTTTTTTTTCTCATTTCCAAATTCCATTTGGAATCTTATCCATTTTGATCTTATTTTTTTAATTAATATTTATTTGACTTTTGATATTTTTAAAGTTTGAATTTTTTTTTCAATTTGATCTTTTTATTTGATTTGATCCCTAAAATTGCTCTATTTATATGCTTTATACTTTTCATGATTATTATTTTTTTATGATTTCATCCCTTTTAATTTTATTGTATTTATTTTTTAATTTATTTTTTTCCTCATTCTTTTGATTGTTATATTCTTATTATTTTCTTGATTTATTTATTTCTTAATTTCATCCCTCAAAATTTTATTTTATTTGGTTTTTTATCAAGTTCTGGTCTTTATTCTTTCAATAACTTCTTTTTATTCTCTTTTTAGGTTTTTTTTTTTAATTTAACCCTTAATTATTTTGTTTCATTTTTTATACCACGTTTTTACCTTTAACATTGAGTTATTAGGGCTCTCACTTTACAATTTTCTTTTGTATTTTACAGGTTATTTTGGTCTCGTGTACTAAGCTGTGGGTTAGTTAATTTAACCATAATAGTCTCGGATTATTGAATATACATTTTTAGCATGTCGCGGGCCAGCAATCTGGTAATTACAATAAGCTGATAGCCATTGATGATTACTAAACCGAAAACTTCTGCAGGTTTGAATGATGGGCCGAAGACCTAGAATTGGGATTTACTCACGGCTGTCATTTGCATTTCTTGGGTATAAATCTGCTAGGATAGCGGGCTGGAATTTAGCAAACGCCGAAAGCCCTCCGGTTTTGAGTTCGAATGCCCCAGATCTCTTAGAATTAAGAATGAGATTCAATATGCGATTTATTTTATCCTTCCAAGGGATTTCAATGACCCAAATCCAGAAACAAACGACCACGTTTAGCCAGTACATTACAAAATGGGCCCCCAGATCATTGAAATTAGCAGCTAGAATTTGTCACTCTGACATGCTAGCATGTCATCCGTCAATTTACCAAGTATGATCAGAATTTTAATTTGTTCAATAAATTTAAATGATATTAAACTCAAACTCAATTGTCAAATTTAACATGATAATTAAGTTTTTTTTTAACAGATTCAGTAAAGATCTTGAAATCTAAACCACTTAACAGCCTTTAAAAATTAGGCTTACAAGTGAAGAAAAGTCTTAGAAAACCTTAAATATCAATACATTGCTCGAGGGACATTAAATATGTTTATAAATTCAACTTGAATACGTGAAAACGGACAATATCCCCCCCAAAAAAAAACATTATAAAATCATGCGTGCATGTATAGATTGAAAAAATAGCATCCAATTTCGTGATTTAGTGATCTTAATAAGAATTTTTTTGTTTCTAGGCTCTAGGTTTGAATTTTTATATATTATTTTTATGATATTTTACTTATTTATTGAGTTTGTAAAATATTTAATAAATTTAAAAATTAATTATAATATAGTTTAAGTTATGTATAAAAAAATCACATTAAATTTTTGGAATAACAAACAAAGTCGCTGGAATAACCAGGATTTCAATTACTGGACATCTATGAATATTTTCTGTACAACCTTGAGCTACCTTTAATTTTGGAAACTATTTATTTTGGATTAAAATTATTGGAGCTAAATATTTTCTGTGCAAATTGGAAGATTCCTTGAAAAATCCGACCCTCCTCGTTTTCACGATGGAAAAAAAATCCAGCTGCATTCGATACTCGACGCCGACGGGGATGGAAAAATCAAAACTCGATTCTAAACCGTCAGCCTTGATTGTTAATCTTTTGACCCTCGCAGCCTAGAACTCGAAGGACTTGTAGTCCAGTGGAGAATGATGTAATTATAACGTGTTCATATAGGGCGTAGAGTAGGTGGTGACCTTAATCACTACAAATTTTCAACTTGGACGAATGGGATTCTTATGAATTTTAATGTTCATATTGCTTGTACAACAATTTTTTACGCCGTTGAATAAATAAAAATTAATACAAATAAAGTTTCCCATCAGTACAAGTTAAGTCTAAAGAAAATTTAAAATATAATAATATTTTTTTAAAGTATTTTAAATTAATATATTCAAATAATATATTTTTTATTTTTTAAAAATTAGTTTTAAAATCAATATATCAAAAGCATTAATAAACAAAAAAAAATATTTTTATAATAAAACATAATTAAAAAAATTTTAAATTTCACCTTAATATTTATATTCAGGTTAGGTTACCCTGTTTGAAAATATAATTATATTTATTTTTTATTTAAAAATTTATTAAAATAATATTTTTTTTATTTTTAAAAAATTATTTTTTATATTAGTACATGATTTAAAAATATTAACATATAATTTAAAATATCAAAAAAATAATTTTTTTTAAAAATATTTTTTAACAACCGGGCGATCTAGTGATGGTAGAGAACGAAGCGTATATGTATGGAAACATTTTCCTTCACGAAACGGGTTCGGATTGGTTGGAGTTTGCGCCAAGCCCTCAAGTGCCAGGAATTTTTTTAATTCGAGGGGATCATCAGTCCTGACCGCTCGAGACTTGAAGTATTATTAGTTTTTTAATCGGAAAGATCCCAGAGGCCCAGAACAATTCCATTCAAATGGGAGACCGAGACAATTCCCTTCAGTAATCGACCAGGGGAGGTTTCATCTGATATGCTTTTGTTCCGAGCAGGCAAGTAATAAAGCCTGTTCTGCTTTTTTCAGTTGATTTTTTCACTTAAAGTCAAATCTATTTTTCACATCTAATAAAACAGGTATTCATATTAGAACCAGAACTCGAAGATTATAATCTAATTGTTTTTAAATGGTGTTGAAATTACAAAAAATTACTAATTTATTATTTTTAATGTGAAGTGATAAGTAAAATAATCAATTGATGGTAGTAACTAAATCATTTTATACTATCTTTAAAACTTAAAAACCAGGAGTGGTGAGAATCCCGAGGAGGTTCCCTGTAAAAAAAGTACTCAGATTTCCTTCCACATGCATAGAATAGAGGGTTATCACCGTTGATTTTTACCTTGTTGCCTAAAAGGGGGTTTCTTCGCCCTCGATATTCGAGCGGAAATGTATGATAGATATTATTTATTTCACTCCGAGCGCATTCCCAGACCGTCAAGTGCTGTTATAATGTTGAGTTTCTGTGGAGTCTGACACGGAAATAAAAATAAATAGAGAAAATAATACGGTATAAAAAATATTTTAAAAAATAAAACATTTTGAAGAGTAGCGAGTCGTGTGTGCCTTTAACTATTTTTTTAATTATATATAGCTAGCACAGTTTACAGTTAAAAAAATAGAAAGAGAGAGAAAAAAAACCTTTGAATGGTATTAAAATTAAAATTTTAATTATAATATTATTAATATTATTAAAAATATCTCAATAAAATAAATTTAATAATATTAAAAAAATCACTAATATTAAATAGTGCAGCACATATGAAATATCTAAAAAGAATCAGGCTCACTTGCTTTCGAATAATTTTCTTAGCCTGCTAGTGTTACTATTTAAAATTTTTTTATATTATTAAATTTATTATATCAAGATTTTTCTAATAATATAAATAATGTTATCATCAAAACTTCAATGTGTTCATATTGTTTTTTAATTTTTCTTTTGTCTTCTTATTATATCTAAAGAAAAAGGAGAGAAAAATAAAAAAATAAGGTATATTAAAGCTTTAATGATATTATTGTCAATATTATTAAAAAATATTAAAAATATAAATTTAATTATATTAGAGAATACTATTAATTATTACTGAAATGAAACATTTTAGTTGTCAAAAATTAAGTGAGCTTGCTTATCTTTTGAGCAGCCTTTGTAACCTATTTTATTTATTGTTGATAATTTATTTTTTTAATGTTGCTATTTTTGTTTTGTCAATATATTACCGATCAAACGGGTGATTTTATTATAGAGGTTTTGATATACCTCATGTATTTTATTTATTTTCATTCTCTCCCTCCTTTTTTTTTTGTTTTTTATTGAAAACTGTGCGGTGCATTTTATAGTCTGAGAGAATAGTTAGTGACCCGTGATTCGTCA
The DNA here is from genome assembly GCF_000495115.2 of Populus euphratica. NCBI lineage: Eukaryota > Viridiplantae > Streptophyta > Magnoliopsida > Malpighiales > Salicaceae > Populus > Populus euphratica. The sequence goes on along the minus strand of NW_011499867.1, from coordinate 403,619 downwards.
GTCGCCCTATGTTGTCTGTAGCGTTCTAGATTGTGCTCTTCTTTTAAGGATGCTGTCACAGTGTGTTGTTTTTTCAAAAAAGATTTTTACTATGGTAGACTTAGAAAAAGCTCTTATAATGTGGCGGTGATCTTGGATTTTCTCTGCTTTTGGTGAGCAAACCTTTTCTCGTTTTTCTCGCTGTTCACAAAAGAGAAAGATGGGTGTTGGTAGATATTTAAAATATGATAATGGTTGTGGTTGAATGTATTTTTTATTTTAAAATATTTTTTAGTTTTTTAAAAATTATTTTTAAATATTAATTTATTAAAGTAATTTAAAAAGATAAAAAATTATTTTTTTTAAAAAAACACATGTGTTTTTTAAAAGACGTAGATAAAAAATTAATTTTTTTTAAAAAACACATGTGTTTTTTAAAAGACGTAGTGTCGTAGTGGCTTCGTTTTATTGTGAAAGGGTAGCATGAGGTTCGTGATTATGGAGGATAACGATGACGTATTTTAAATAATTGTGTTCAATTGTGGAGATGTTCGTGGTTTGATGTTTGCAAATCCACTCTGAGTTCGTAATTGTGAACAGAGCGGGAGAGAATTTTTATTACTAAAATTATTATTTCGATGACGAAAGAGATTTTTTTTCTTTTACTGCTTTTTTTTAATAAAAAAAATAGGATGAAATTGTACGTCAAAAGATGGTTCTTTTTAAACATTTTCAGCTTGAATTTTAGAATAATTTATTATTATAAATATATTTTATTGAGATAATAGGTATGCGCACCCTTTAAATTGTCAGAACAACTAAATTAGTCGATTGATTAATATAAAAAATATTTAATTTTAATTAATGTATAAACTGATATGAGAAAAAAATAACAAACATATCTTTATTTACGCAAATTGGAGGGATTGATTTGCAATCAAATCTTTCTTTCTCCCATCCATCTTTGATGAGGCGGTGACCACCCAGAGGGTCATTGGCGCGTGACGTCAATCTTGCAGCCAGGAGACTAACAAGACATGGAGAGATTTTGTAATTAGCATAAAGCTCAGGGGCATCAATGAACGACGATGCAACCATTGACCTCCTTACAACCGGAGTCACGGGTCACCACGCGGCGAACGGTACGCGAACATTCAAGGAAAAAACGCGGTTTTCCCACCTCCTTGGAAGGCAATTGCAACTAAGCCCTTTATCTTTTCTCTATTTATCACCATCGTTTTCTTTTCTTTTTTTGGAAAATGGAAAAATTAAAATTGCAAGCGTCAAGATATAAATGATCAATAAGGAGTGCACACGTGTCCTTGCACGTTTTGGTTATGTACATAGCGTGGCTCTACGCATGACAAGCACATTTTTTATTTAGCGATGTTTCAATTGACGGATATAATTATATAGTAAATCGAATCCCTCTACTATAAAGAGTTTCAATTTGACCCCTGTAGGTAAAAGTAAACATCTTTGGTCACGTAAAAGGATATTTCTTAAAAAATAGTTAATTATAATTTAATCATGTAGTTTATCAAAATAAATGAATTAACTGTCATGGTACAAAAAAATAAACAGGTTTTTTTTAATCAATATATTTACTATGACATGGGACATCTCAAGGAGCTCATTGTAATTAATAATGGTTAAAATAAAATAAAAATTATTATTTAATTTTATAGTAATTAGCAGTCCTTTTATTTTATTTCATGATACTAATCAAACAAAATTTTAATACATAATAGTAAAACAAAAATCAATATCATGCACACAAAGTCAACAAACATAAATTTAATTTTGCGACGAGACCAACCCATCTTGTGAAGGTATTGATTCAAACCTTCTCATACCTTGAAATATAAATTTCCGGCGGCTTCTTATTCTCGTGGTTATCACGCAACCCAACACATAAAATATCACACCATAATATATACAAAAATTGATAATATTTTGTCCAAAATTCCGTCTATCTTAAGCTTTTTATTGCGTGCCTCATGCCATTCTATAGTGTTGGGGTTATTGTCAAAATAAAAAATAAAACTCGTGGAAAATTTTTATATTATTATACATGAAGATTTTGAATTTGAAGATTTGATGGTCAAAAGATCAATTGATTGTTTCCTTGATTGAGCATGTATAATCTCTTCCTTTCTTTCTTGATCATATATAATTTGTGATTAAAACTATATTTTTAAAAATGTTTGCTATAATTTTTTTGGAATATAATGTATATTTATTATTCTTTCTTGTTTATGTAATCTTCAATTTGATCATTCACCATCTTAATCTCGTTTTCTTCTTTGCTCAATATCACTCCACTCCTTGATTTTTTTTTTGTTTATTATTTATTATTTTTGTATTATAAAAGAATTACACAAAATAAAATAAATGAAAGTGTCAAAAATAATGAATGACTAAAAATGGACTAAATCACACCAATCTTAAAGGAAAAAAAAATCAAAATGGATTGGAAATTGGGATAAAAATGGGTCATGACATGGACAGTGCATAATCTACGCACCTTTTTTATATTTTTAAATTGGAATATAAAAAATTAAAATAATCAAGGCATAAAATAGACAACAATGATTAATTAAGCTATGAATATATTTAAAAATATAGTAATTAAATATATGAATTTCGAAGGTGATTTCTATAATTACATGAAGGAGTTGCAGACTATTGTATTTTTTTTTGTCCTATAATAACTTATTTTCTTGCTCCATAATTTAACTAATTATTCTGTGACTACACCAACTACAAAAATTGTAACTGAATTAAAACTCAAACTCGTGAAAAAATAAATGCTATGCACTTTATACTAAGTAAACTACGCATTAAAGAAGGGTATTTCAAAACAAAAACCGAAAAATAAATTCACATATATTAACATGGATATAAAAATAAAAAACAAATTCAAGTAACAAATGAATTATTATTTTTTATATTTTATAAGCGATATCCTAGTACAATGCACAGCAATTATTCATTTATCATGAGTTGATTTACAGACAATAAACGCAATTAATGTACAAAACAATTACGAGGAAAATAGAATGATTTAGAAAATATATTAAATACTATAAAGTTGTGTATTAAACAATTTTATTACCCGGACAGCAACATCAAGGACAACATCCAGTTATAGTTTTTTCTTAATATTCCAAAAAATCCTGGTCGAAACAACAACGAAAATAATGTGCTTGCCTGTAACATTTTTAATTATTTTATTCCATGATAGAAACGTATAAAAAAGGACTAAGAAGAAAAGTAAGCTACCGATAATAGAATTTCCTAGAATGCGAGGGCACATTATGCAAATAGGTACATTTACGGTTTACCTAACAAAATAAATATGAAAGATGTGAAATTAATTAGGAAACAAAGCATAAAATATATTGTAATATTACATTTGAAAGGGAAGTCCAGCTAGACATAGACAAAAACCAGCCAATATATATATATTCAACAAGCCTTATTTCTAACCTAAACACAAACCTAGCTACCTCTCCCGTTTCATGGGTTCTCACGTTTGGTGGGACGTTTTCTAGCAACTCATCTTCTGCTTCGTTTTCCTTTTCTAGTCTCTCTCTCTCTCTGTGTTTCTTTTGCTAGCAAATAATATTTTCGAGAGAGAGACTTGGGAATATACACATACAAGATCTGAATATGGGGGGAAAGTATATGGAGATGTTTCGAATAGCCGCAAGATTTCATTCTCATTGCCCACAAACTGCTCGCGTGTACTACCATCCGCCGCCTAACGCTGACGACCACCACAACAACCACCCCCATCCCCACCAACACGGATGCGGCTGCGGCGGCGCCACTAGCAGCGCCAGCAATCCAGAGGCAGTCACGAGGGTACTGGACGTAAGAGAGCTCATTCTCAATTCTATTTGACAGCGACGAACAGATAAGGGAAGATAGTTAATGTTCTGCAGAAAAAATCTGTTGAATCTTTTATTTTACTGAACCCAGAAGATGCTTTCATCTTCCATTCTGAAATCCCAAGCGTGTTTGTTCTTTAAATAATGAATATTCTTTCCTACTTATATTTCTAATGGATTAATATTTTTATCTATGTGGTGATGCTCTTAGGTTGGCTATTCGTTAACAAAAATAAAATCCATGGTTTTTTTTTTATAGCTTATCAGAGACAAGATCCATTATGTTCTAGTAAAAAGGTTGATGATTAAGGGGAGATCGAGAAGTAGGTCAACAACTTGTTGGGTGTCCAGAAATACTGTGATATCTCTTTAATTTACACGAGAACATGCACCTCAAATGGCTGAACAAAACTACAAGCTGGGGTCTTTTTCATAAGATCTGGGTCCTCTCTGGTGGAATATTCGAGATTTTCTTTTGATTCCATTTATGACCACCCCCATCCCCCCTAAAAAAAACAAAGGAAACGCAAACCAGACAGACAGCCTTAAATGAGTAGCGTGGTGTCTTAATTAACAAATTAAGAATGCGTCATGACCTGGTTAAAAATGGGAGGTCGTCGTGGGTGGAAGTTATCAATGGCTCCTGATGAATTCTCAAGAATCGCAGAAACGTTTCTCAGAATTCAACGAGATTTCCAAATGAAATTTGAACACGAAGGGTTTACTTGATGCTGGCAACATCATCATAACAGATCATAAATTTTCTTCGATGGACAGTTACAGGGGTGTTTTTCTTCATATATTTCTTGGAACTAGACACTTAACATCAAAAAATAAAATAATCGAGAATCCTGAGTGGTTGGCCGAGCCGCTAAAGTAGCTAAAGTGATGGCAAATCCAGTAAAAAAAAAAAAAATTCATTTGCAAGACTCGGTCAATTGAACCAAGCGATCGTCCAATTAGAAATAATAAAAGAACGCATACGTCATTAAAAAGAGTTCTAGTACACGAATATATTAACATTTTTATTTACCTATCCGTGATCATCAAGGCAATTCTGTAAGAGCAAGAGTGCCTTCCTTTGAAAGTACACGTTGTCTTTTCTTCCCCCACCTGCCAAACATCGGCGAAGATTCGCAAGCCTGCCTGCCACGCATGACCAGAATCTTTGATAGTTCCCTTGCGTCGCTTATGCCATAGCTTTCCCGAATAATGTTTTCGCTTTTTGTCGCTGGTGAATTCGTTCGTTCAAAAGGAATAAGAGGGTAGCAACTCATGCTATGTGGTGTTGAGTATTTGCAAATTAAATTTATACTTTTGATTACACGCACTTCGATCATTTAAATATTATGGTTTTCAATAATTACATAAAATTATATATTTTTAGCCCAAACTTTTTATTACTATATTAACTTATTGTTTATTTTAATATTGTATATTAATTACACGAATTTGTGGGGATTTTGAATTTCTAAGCAGCACTGGCCCCCTAAAGGCGACTAGGCAAACGCTTTTTGTTTGATTCTCCCTCACTGATAATTGTGCCGGTTTGTTGTTATTGTGTTTTTCAGCTGTACTTTAAAACTATATTTATTTTGAAAAAAATATTAAATTTATATATTTTTAGTATTTTTTATTATTTAAAAGTATTTTAATATATTTTAAAATAAAAAATATTTTCAGAAATCACTGTGAATTTTAAACCCTAAAGTCAGAACCCAAGTTGCAGCTTATAATTGTTTCTTTACTTGCATTTTCGTCTGAACGCTTTCTTCAATTTCTCTTTTGTGCAGGGTTTAATTAATTTCAAAGTCATCAAAGATTTTCCGTAAGGATTTATTCATAGCTCTACATAAATGGGAAAAGATTTAATGGATAACATCGCTTGCGAGGTAAAGGAATTATCAACCCCCCTTGATTACTTATGAGATTAATTTATGGGTTTTTTTTAAAAAAAAAATCTCACAATTGTTCTTCTTTATTTATTTTTTCTTTTAGTTTGATCCTCTTTTTATTTGTCTTAGGTGTTATTTAGACTCCGTTTGTTTGAGGAAAGTTATTTTCATTTGGAAAGTGAATTCCTGAAAAGTGAATTGTTTTTTGATATTTGGTAGTATTATAAAAAATAAACTGGAAAATACTTTCTAGCATTTGGTTATATTATAAAAAATAAACTGGAAAATAACTTATTA
>NW_011499867.1:237067-397398 GCF_000495115.2 Populus euphratica | reverse complement strand
AATAATAATAATTAATATTTCATAAATTATTTCAAATAAAATAAGTAACAATCAAAAGAATGAGAACCAAATTTGATAGATAAAGAATTTTAATAAAAAAAATAATAGGAAAAAAGAAAATAAAAATTATAAAAATAAGAACCAAAGTTAATATAAAAATTAAATTTTAAGAAATGAAATTGAAAAATAAATATTCAAAACAAAATATATATAGCCATTAAAAATTTGAGGATCAAATTTAATATAATCAGCAAATAATATGATATTTTAAAATTTTTCACAATTTTCAGAAAGTGTTTTCTGCCGTTCCAAATTTTTCAGGGAAACACTTTCCTGAAAAACAAGTCAAATTTTTCTTTAACTAGAAAATGTTCTATTGATCAACTTTTTTAACTGCAAATAAACACAAGAAAAATTAAAAAATTATTTTTCATAAAACAAACACAGCATCAGCATTAAGCTTACATTATCCATTTTATATTACTGATTTATCAACAAACCTTCTTACTGCTGGCAAAAATAAATAAATAAATAAATAATGCAACCAGCAAAATTCTTATCTACTATAAAATTGAGGGAAAAATTGTAAAAAAGATGTAATGCCGGTCCTTCAAAAGACAAGAGGACAGGAACGCAGAGAAAAGGTGCTCCATCCGAAGATGGCTTTGCGTGGAGGCACTTCCTGTGTTAATTAAAGCAAGCACTAGATTCCTACGATCTTCTTCTCAAGCCTTTAATCGTCGAATTAATTAATTATAATAAGATGCCGTCTTGGCAACTTGCCGGAGAATCCAAAATTGCGTTCGCTGGATGACTGCTATGCCAATTGGCAAATTCCGCATAAAACACACCATTGCATATGCCATGCGACATTAAATAATTCAGGGGTCCCTAACAATATATTATAATTATTATAGTATAAGTTAAAAGATGGGGTGAAAATACTGTTTACACACCTATTAATACTGTAGATTACCGGTGTTGGTTTATTTTACTCCATTTTCTTTTGTTAATGATTTTTTTTAATTTAATCTGGTATGATGCGGTTATAAGAATTTAGAATAAATAATAGATTTTAATTTTTTTTTATATAATTATTGCAGTATTAAAAAATATATTTCAACATTATAGTATGGTCTATTTAAAAAAAAATAGTTAAATAAAAAATAATTTTTTAAAAAACTAGTTTACCAATCTTTGTAGTGTTGATAACTTGGTTTGTGAGTTTGGTAAGATAACCCTAGTTATTTCTATTTGTGGGTTTAGCGGAGTTCCTTTTCTTTTTGTTTTTCCTTGATTGAATTTAATTATATGATTGTCTATTTTTATTTTTTATCATATATTTGATAAAATAGTTCCAGAAAAAAATGTTATTAAGTTTTAGAAAGCCCATGAGCCTATTAACGTGTATGGTGAATTTAACTCTTTTTTCTCTTTTTTTATATCTATTTATTTTTTCAATTTCATTTCTTGATATTAGTGTATTGAGAATTGAGTTTCATAATTTGTTTTGTTTTATTTTTTATAAGGTCATTATAGTCTTAAAAAAGTCTTAGTATTGGTTTGATGCTCGATTTTACAATTCTCTATTTTTGTTATCATAGTTAAATAAACAATATTTTAAATGAAAAAAAACAAAGTTACTAATCCCAATGGAATCTATTATTGAGTTTAATGTGTTGACTCAAATTATTTAATTTATAGGTTTAGTAAGTTTACCCATGAAACTTGATATTTTTTTTAATATCACTTTTATTTAATATTGAATTGGTTGAGAAATATAATTCATGATTTTTATTTTATTTTATATAGGGTTACCATAATCTCAAATAATTATTTTTTTATGATTGATACTCAATTTTAAAAGCATATAATGCTATCATAAAATTAAATAAAAATAATTTATAAAAATAATAAAATTACAAAAAAATCAAAGTCTATCCAATCTAATATCATCCCAATAAAAAAAATAATATTATGTTTTTATTGATAATCTAAGTTATTTTTGAACTTATTAAATTAAATAATTCACTTTTTATATGATTTAATTTAAAATTCAAATTAGATAAAAGGTTGAGCTAATCGATTTAAAATTAAAGATTTAATAATATTATTAAAAAAAAAATTAATTTTTTTTTTTAAAATATAGATCCGCATCGGACAGCGTACAATGTCCAGGTACCATTCAAAGATGATAATAGCTACCTAAGATGTGTTATGCTCACCATGAATTTATTAGAGCATACTACATCTTTCATCGCCATCACAATATTTGCATAATCTCTTCAACTAAAATGACAGCCCAGCAGACAAACTGGTATTTGACAATCCAAAAATATCATCAACCGGCTGACTAGAATCAAAATTCAATGTCGTGGGGTAAGAATAGGAGGAAAAAAACAAAAAGAAAACATAACAGCCCCACGGCAGCACATGACTCGGGGACCAGCAGCATGAAGCCATCAGAATTCAGAAGGTTGGTGGCAGAAAAATAAAAATGTCACATTAGTGTAAAGTTCTGCCCGTTGGATTGGTTGAGGACAGAAAACCGATGAAATTTATCGAGCAAATATCAAGAGGTACAGCACAAATCAACTCAGAAAACTGGAGAGTTTTGAGATAATCACAAGACAGTAGTGGCCTAGCACTGTCAAAAGTCAGTCTAAGAGACACGCTACCCATCACGATGCCCAGGAAGATTTAAATAACTAAAGCAGCAGAGTTTGCACCAGATCACTGGCTCCCTGAATGTGGCTTCCGAGCCACGAAGAAAAACAGCGGGGTGAAAATGTCCTTCCTGGAAGGCATAATAATAAAATTCCTTCATTATTAGAAAACCTCATCATAAACTTCAACAATTGTTGAAGATAAAATTTCTGGTATATTAAAAATCCGTGAATTCTTTTGCTCACATGCTACTCATAAGTAACCCATTAGCAATCCAGGACCATAGAGCTAATAAGAGGAATTCCTCCTAACGTTTTGTCAGGAAAAAGAAAAATTCAAGGCGGAAGCATCCCAGCCATTTGTTGGCCAGGAGATGCTTGTTATAAGCTCCCCCAGACCAGCATGCAAGGGTGAAGAAGGAAAAAAAAAGAAAAAGAGGTGTCTGCTTGAGGCTCAAAATACAAGGGTGAAGAAGGAAAAAAAGAGGTGTCTGCTTGAGGCTCAAAATGGTCTCGTAAGGTGGTCACTTAGGTAAAAATACACAAGCACTGTATGGGCTGGCTGAACATAAGGGTCCACAAAGGAAGCAAACATGATAACAGAGACTCACCTTCCACCTTCAACTAATCCCTCTGCAGCCTTCTCAAGAAAATCTTGAACCCTTTGACTTCCTTTGGGAGCAAGTCCTACAAACTCCAGGGCTTTGACCTGCAAGGTGAATTACCAGTTAACAATCTACGAGGGCTGCAATAATCAGAAATATAAGTTCATTCGCTTTGGAGTGCCAAATAGTAGGGTGATAATGGTACAGGAACCAAACAGCATGGACCAATATTTACCATATTTTTTGTAATGAATCTCCCAACAGCTGTTAAACGGAAGCTGCTCAGTGAGAAGTGACTTTTGTCCAAAGGCAAGTACCATGGCACAGGTGAGTCCACTGCAAGATCTTTTGACCACATGACCTTCACAGACAGAGTAATGTCGACCATTATCATGATCAAATGCTTCAGATATCAACTATGAAGAAGAGAGACAGATTCTTTACTGACCTCAAAACCAGCTTTCTTTAGAGCATCAATGCATTGTCCAGTCAACCTGATGTCTGGAAGGCCATCACCAATCTCTATTTCTGCCTGCACCGATTAAAATATGTTAAATCACGGCCATGAAGATTGAAATCACTGATAGAAAACAGGAGGCCTTTATAGACGGCTAAAATATCTAACCTTAATTTTTTGATGTTCTTGGTTATGTGGATCGAAAGAATCAGTCATGCACCACTCATATGCAGCAAAACATTGTCCTGGCTTCAATACCCTGTAAATCTCACTGTAGCATCCATACTGTTCAGAAAATACAGAATGTTACAAAGGTGAGAGAGAGAGAGAGAGAGAACGAGAGAAATACCTATTTCTATACATAAATTCTTGTCTATATATATGTGTGTGTGTGTGTGACACAAAGACATCAGAAAATATAAGTTGAGAGAGTTATATTTCTAGGAACATACTGCATCTGGTGCATGGCAGGTAGCCTCAATTGCATATACAGCATCAAAATTATTATCGGGGAATGACATTTTCATGAAATCACCCTGCATAAGCAAGAAAGAACTAAAATTACAGGCCACCGCAAAATATAAAAATCATATCCTAGAACTCGTGCATGGCATGTATATGTTCAAATTTTAAACCAGGTACACCAAATTGGCAAAAGAATAAAGATAGAAAACAACAAAAGTGCTTAATAGATAGGAACTCAACAAGAACTTGAATTTACACCAAGAACCGAACCAACCTTCACAAAATCACAGGTCTTGTCAACTCCTGCAGTGCGATTTAGTTCCTGCAAAGTAACATAGGCAGTGAGCTTCAACGCCATTTTGAAAACATCATGGCAACCACATTAAAAGTGAAAAGTATGGAAATCAAATAAAGTCAATCAATTTCAGATAAACCATCAAATACAAAGTACACAACTCTTTTAACTGACATAGATGAAAAGGATAGGCATGCACCTTTCCCCTTGATATCTGATACTCGTTGTTGTTCAACCCTGTTACTGATGTTGAGCTGCAGCACATCACCATAAAAATTATGATATGCCTAAAGCACCCTCGTGGATAGGAATTCAATGCAAAGAAAGTGAACTTATTTGTCAACATGAAAAACAGTAAGATTTCATCCAACAATTAATACTTGAGCTACTTCCAGATAAGGCCCAGCATTTGCACGATCCATGTTGCAAATACTGCCAAAGGACTACAAACATTGTTTACAGCAACAGAGCAAAGTAGGATACCACTCCAACAATTAGGTCTACCGCTTCCCATTAAGATTTGAAAAGACCACCAAATCACTACTGCAATTATGTCATAACAAGAAGCAGAGTAGGATGCCTGTCGAACAATTATTAGTTGCTTAGCTTCCCAGTAAGATAGTTTACATCAAGTGAAATATGAAGCCAGCTGGCGATAGCAGCCATTTGTCATCCTTGCATTGTTTACACTACCATAAAAGGCAGTATTTAAGAACCTAACACCATATAGGGATTCAGCAATAACTACAAGACAAAATCCAAGATCATGCACATGACAAACCTATGAATAAAGTCAGTATGCAGTTAGCATAACTTAAATTTGAACCCTACTTTTTTACTGGCATTATCAGGGAAAGGAATTTTTTTCCACTCACCTGAATCGAGCAATTTCTCTTAAAGGCCCGCCAATTCCACATCCTACATCCAACACCTATTTTAATAAAAAAAGAGGTCAAGTTAATGCATCAAAGTCATTAAATGAAGTAGATCTCCACTTGGTTTGACAATATTCTGTAGAAGAGGCTAAACCTTCTGTCCAGGTTTCAGGCCAAGTTGTAAAGCGAGAAAGTGTTCATGTCGCTTGATGCTCTCGCGAAGAGACTCCCCTTTGAATCTGAAACAAGAAATATTTTACTTGCAATCAGACTTATAAATAGCAGTTGTGATCAGCCTTAAAATATGCGTGCAAAACCTCAATATAAAATGTAAAAGACACAAAAAGGGTACCTGGGAGCAAAATGGAAAGACTCCCCCCAGCCAAACTCATAAAAGCTGGTAACAAGATCATAATATTTATTAACCTGAAGTTTAAATGTGATTAGTTAATAGGTATAGGTTAAATATCACTGCTTGGAGCAGCAATAAGTTCACATCCAAAAGAAAATAAACAGGTTATTCTTATGTCAACAAAATATTTCAATTCTTCACACTCAAATAGAAACATTACAGAAGATTAATAGCACCGAGATACATGTTGCATATCTAGCTGACTGATTTGATTTAGAATAATTTAACTTTATGGCTACTAAACTTGATGATAAAAGAACATTATTCATCCTTGTCTTGATAGAAGTTTCAAGGGAAAACTTCCATGGAAGTTTCCAAAATATTGTTTCAAGAGGTTTTTGCATGGATCAGGGTTCTATTTAAAATTTAACTGTTTGGTTCAAGAAAACCAGTTTACATTTAGTAACTCATAAAAGGGATAACAAGAAACTTAGCTTCTCAGACATGTTATGAACCATGAAATGGACACTGCATACAGTATCATATTAATGTTTTTATGACACGAAGAATATATCAATAAAAAGTTTCAAGCATTATGCAAAGTCAATTGGCACTTAATTTAGAGACCAATGAAAATGTATTGAAAAGGAAAATAAAAAAGTTTAATTGTACATCCCTCTGAGACTATAAATACGCAAGGAGAAGCTAAAAGTTTTCCAAAGCTAAATATAAAGAGAAGGAAACTGAAAGGAGCAGCATATCTGCAGGAAATACATGAAGGTCAATCTTAAGAGGATAGTTGACCTGACCTTCTCTTACCATGTCAGAGTAGCTGGCCTTTCTCTCTTCCTCATCACCTCCATAACAGACATGATACTTCTCATACCTGGATTGTCAATATAAGATTTTCTATTAAAGCTACGTTTTTTCAAACTGCAACCACTGCTAAACACACCCGTAGTGGTATAGCCATGGAAAAAGACAAATCATATGGAAGCCAACATTCAGTTCCAAGTTCACATGCTAGCCAACCCATGTTACTCTTTTATCTGTTTTCTTTGTAATTTCCCTGAACTCAGATTAAAGCAGGCATATCTAATCTAATCATTTTCGTTTCCGAAAAAAAAAGAAAAGAATAGAATAAAATTGGTACAACCACCTTCTACTTGTTATGATTTCTGAGCTCAGACAAATAAATGATTTACATGTCAGATTCAAGAAGTGGGAACATGCACAACCATTGTTTTTATCAAACCAGGCTGAAGCTCTGTGGTTAATGGTGTCATCAAATCTTGGTCAGTACAGGCTAGGAGAAAGGTTTAATGACCAAGCTAGATAGGCAGAATTTAAAACAAAACAATATAAATAAGAAAGAGAAAGATCAAATCAAGCATGAATAGAGAAGGAAGAAGAATACTTCTCGACAGCAGAGAGAACATCACTTTTATCGATCTTTCCACCAAGACCAGTAGCAAGATCCAATGCACCAGCTTTCGACATTTCTCTTGAACACAACAATACAGAGATCCAAAACAAAGCCAAAATAATAAACCAGTGAAATGGATTGGATCCTAGTTTTTGGATGGAAATGCAAAATGTGTGTGAGCGAGAGAGGGAGAGTGTGAGTCTAAAGCTAAAGGGTTAGATCGGACGTTGATTGTGGCCGCCAGGAGATGTAAGTGGAAAGTTGGTTTTGCCATCAGGGCCTTTTTTATATTAAAAAGAGAAAAAGGAAAAAATGTTGAGAAGGTGACTTTTGAAATTACATTGTTTCATAAAAATTCTATTTTTTTATATTTTTTTATTATTTTAATATATTAATATTAAAAAAATAAAAAAATGATTTTAATAAATTTTCAAAAAATAATTGAAAAATAATCACAAATACAGTCTGAAATACCTTTTAAATTTGAGAAAGGATATACATGACAAATTATTCTTGGAAATGCAAACCGTTTTGACCAAATTAAACTGGCTACCAATTGAAAATGAATGTTTGGAATGGTTCAAAGTGTTTTTTTAAAAAAATATTAAAAAAATATTTTTTATGATTTAAATATATTAATATAAAAAATTTTAAAAATTAATATATTTTCAAATAAAAAAACTATTTTAAAAAGTGGTATTGCAGTCTTGAAGACACTAATATTTTCAAAATGTGAATTTTTATAAATAATCCACGTGTTTAATAAAATCATAATAGAGATTTAAGATATGTGATTTTACTATCATTAAACTTAATTAATATTTGCCTAACACCATGCAACAACGAATTATAAGTATATTTATAATAAGCACAGAGGGGCTTGGCCTAGCGGTGGAAGGGGCTTGTTTTCTTTTACTGCACATGGGTTCGAGCCCTGACATGTACGTCTGTTATCCCTGCGGTGTCTTACCTGCCTACTGGGTTTGCGGTATTCAATGGGTCGTGGGGATTAGTCGTGGTGCGTACAAGCTGGCTCGGACACCCCACAAATAAAAAAAAAAAAGAATTATAAGCATACTTAGCATTATTTTTTTATTTTTAACCAGTACGTATTCGAGGTTTTATCATTGAACATATCAAATTTAAAATGTAGAGATAGATATATATATATATATTTTTTACATCCTTAAATATATATCTAAAAACTTTTCGCTGGTTATTGATGTAACCACACACCATCATTAAACTTAATTAATATTTGCCACACACCATGCAGCAAAGAATTATAAGTATATTTATAATAAGTATCGAGGGGTTTGACCTAGCGGTGGAAGGGGCTTGTCTTCTTCCACTGCACATGGGTTCGACCCCTGACATGTACGTCTGTTATCCCTGTGGTGTCTTACCTGCCTACTGGATTTGCAAGGTATTCAATGGGTCGTGGGGATTAGTCGTGGTGCGTACAAGCTGGCTCGGACACCCCACGTAAATAAAAAAAAAAGAATTATAAGCATACTTAGCATTATTTTTTTATTTTTAACTAGTGCGTATTCGAGGTTTTATCATTGAACATATTAAATTTAAAATGTCGAGATAGATATATATATATATATATATATATATATATATATATATTTTACATCCTTAAATATATATCTAAAAAATTTTCGCTGGTTATTGATGTAACCACACAAATAATACAGAATGAAATTATACAATGGCTAAAAACAAGAAAAAGAAAAAGAAATCCTCTAATAAAACAATATTGTTTTGTCTACGGGAATATATATATATATATAACGAAACAAAACGGCTATTGGATGGAACATGTCAGAGCCGTGCGGAGTGAGAAAACCCAAAAACAAAACGGCTATTGGATGGAATAGGAGCCGTGAGGATTGAGAAAACGCAAGCCTCTGAGGAAGCAAAAGCTGAAAGAGATTCCAAGACAGCGCGATAAATTTGTCTTTTTCGTTGACGCCGAGAAGATTCCACGTCAGTGCTCACGTGATCGCCATGTGTGCCGTTGCACGTCCATAGGATCTGTGTCAGAGGAAGCACCCCCCTGTCGTGATGCCAGTTCAGTGAGCGACTGGAATCTGGTCCCCACACCAGAGGAAAGCCCCTGTTGATGTCGCATTTTAAACGGGAATTCGGTAAATTTTAAAAATAATTTTTGTTTAAAATTAATTTATTTTTATTTATATATATATTAATATTAAAGATATTTTTTCAAAAATAATAAAAAATATTTTAATACATTTTTAAGTTAAAATCATTTTGAAAAGAAACCATTGTTACATCTTCAAACACCATTTAAAAACTATTGACAAGAATATTTTTTTTAAAATTTTTAATTAAAATTTTTATATTAAAAATAATTTTTTAAAGATAAAAAATAGTAAATTAAAATTTTTTAAATAAAAAATACTTAAAAAAATCAAAATCTATTTAAAAATTTAAAAATATATCATAAATTTATATTAATCTTTGTAGATCCAATATGAATAATACTATTTGAGATTTGATGTAACAACTCTCTTGTGAAATTATTTTTATATTTTTTTAAAAATAAATTAAAAATAAATTTTTTTATTTTAATATAATATTTTTTTAGTATTTTCAAATAATTTTAATATATTGATATTAAAAATAATTTTTAAAAATTTTTTAAAAAATATTATTTTAATATATTTTTAAATAAAAATTACTTTTAAAAAATTACAATCACATTCCTAAAATAACACATAGGCACGTTCCTTTATAAGTGGATCACATGTCGTTGAAGTTTTGGTCCTGCAGCTCCAATGTCAACCGGTCCGAATCCAGGTCGTCATGAACTCATAATATGCAGCAACCTGCATGGAGAGTTATTATATATCTTCTTAACCGACGAAGATTTATTATTAATTGTGTTTTGTAAATATCCATAAAGTTCTTGTTCATGAATTAAAAATATATCTTTTTAAGTTAAAAACAAATATATTATTTAGAACATGTTTTATAACTCAGCCCACTCTCGAGCTACGTTTTAATTTAAATGCAGCACAAACTAAAATTTAGTCAATCCTCTGACCATTTAATTTATTGCGGCTGTTAATAGATATTGTGGGGTCATGTAATTCTATTTTATTTTTTATATTTTATAAATTATAAACTTGATTATTCAAAAAAAAAATTCATCAAAGCGAGTTAAATATATTGAGTTGGATTAAATTTTTTATAAATATTACATGCGTTAAAAGTTTAGATTTATATTATTAATTTTTAATTTCTGTATTTAGAGATGAATTGACGACATTAACTATAGGTGATACGACACCCATAATATTAAATTTATATTTCATTATAATACACTGTTATTAAATTATAGTTACTTTTTTCTCCCTTTAAACAAAGAGATAATTTATTATTATGATAATGATAAGTAAATCTAATAAAAGGTCCACTGAATCTTGCAGTCGAAACATTTTTAAATAAATATTTAATCTATAAACTATTAAATATAAAGATAATAAAATTTACAATATACGAGTGAAAAACAGAACCGCAAAACCAAAACTATAATAATAAAAAAAAAACGAATAAACCCTTTTTCCTGCAGAAAACACAGAAAAAAGGAGCCAGTTGATCTTCTCAACAGCCCATCTCTACATTAAAAACGCAGAGTTTTACACCAGCAACTTCAAGAACCTGACCAGGATCCTTTTCTATTGCAAGTATTCTATCTTGTTCCTGATAAAGTATTCGACATTGTTCTTTTCCCCCCTGGATTTGCTGCTGTTCAGATATATCTAAACAATTAAAAAAGGCCTCCAATTCAGTTAAATCAGTTCATTATTACTTATTTATATCTATAAGCGATCAAATAATTGTTGCTGATAATTATTGTATGAGTTGCCAGGAAATCTTGCTGGAGCTAATTTCGTTTTAATTAAATTTAGCGTGTAATGGACAATTACAATGTTTTCACTTTTTGCCAGGTATTTACACTGCGTTAATTTAATTACTTATTTGAATAATTAATTGCATTTTCTTGAAATAATTTTAATTACTGGAGTGTTTCTGAGATTAAAATATTTGTTGAAGAATTTAGATGGGATTACCTGTTGATAAAAAATGGACTAGAGGCGAAGAATCTTGCATTGGATATTGGAGGCATGGGTATCAAAGATGGGTTTTCAAATGGCACTAATAGTAATCAGGGATTCGGTGGTATTATGTGGAGAGATAATTTTCCTAATGATGCTGATTCCAAGAATGAGAAAACTGTTGGTTCTTAGTCGTTCAATGTTATTTGATGTGCCAGATCGAGGACAGTCTAGACAAATCCCATCTGGAAATGCTGGAACTTCGACTAAGAAATCCGAAGAAAAAAGAGTTTCTGCTAGCAAGCCAGTGGCTCGAGCACAGGCTAAGGTTCCGTTTGAGAAGGGTTATAGCCAAATGGATTGTCTTAAACTTACTCAAAAACACCATGATCTTGCAGGTATAGAATTGCAAATTTGCTGTCATGTTTCCTTACTTCTGTTTTTTCTGTATCCTTAATGTTTATAGCATTCTTATTAGTATTTGGCATATAGTTGCCATTTTACTATGTTGTCTTGCATCATCTTTATTTTCCATCTTTAAAGCCTTGACGTATTGAGTTTTCCTCGAACGATTGGTTAGGATTCATCATGTTGTCATCGCTCATTGTGCAAACATCGATTGAGAAGCATGCGCACCCCGTGAGATTCTCTTTATGATACAGCCTACTAATGAACGCGTTGTTTATTCCAAGAGCCACTACCGTATGTTGTCTGTCCTGCTGTCTGTTTCAGATTGCTAGTACTTGCTATGAATACTTGACAATATCCTGTTTTCAGGCGTTGATATACTGCTGAAGGCAGTAGGAAAAGACTGCGCATCTTTATTCAGTATCCTTTTCTGGATTTTCTTTTTCTTGGAGAATTTTAGAGGGTGTAGCTGAAGATCAGATTGGACCGGATAATCATCCCTTGTGAAACATCAATTTTTTTCATGCTGTGCAAAAATGAGCAAGCTTGAAAGATGAATTCATTTCAATCCAATTTGAAATTGTTAAGATTTATGTGGTTTTATTTTTTCTTTGAAGCTATATTTATAGTCAATGCCCCTAAAACGAGTTATATTCTGCTCACCAACGAACTTACTAACCATGGTCAAGCTCGATCCATGGGGAAGTCTTATCAGTTCATCTTAACCCGCTTGCCTTTCTTGCTTAATTAAGAAGCTGTCCTTCAAGATTTTCCTTCCGATGGGGAGAAAGGGAACAGATTTTCAACGCATGAACAGGCTTTTTTTCCCTTGTGACTGTTGAGCTTCTCTGCCCAGATTGCAATCCTTCATTTCAGACAATTACCATGCCTGGGTGAATGCTGAATTCTTGCTAGAGAAGTGTCTTGTGGGCACTTTGGATGCAAGTCAGTGAAGACAGTTATATCTTGGATTTCATAAGTGGACCTTGGCCACATCGGCATGATCATCATATGAAGTAGAGTTCCTTCTGTAATTTTCCTATTGAGGCTTATCATGGCAACGATGCGCTCACATTTTTTGGATAGGGGGCAACAACACCAAATCAGTTGTATTCTTATGTACAAAATATTCTTCTGTGACAGAAATGTATTTTGACTTTAGCGATATGATAAATAATAATGTTCATACATGAAATTACTTCCGATGCTGTTGGGATGATGTAATAAAACACATTTTCCTGGAGTTTTTTTTTTTTTTTGGTCGAAGATTTTTTATGGATAACAGTGTTAAGGATGAAAGCTAAATGTAACAAACGAATTCAGAGATAACTGCTGAATTTCACATGCGACGACAAGCCATGAAACCAAATTTTCCATCAATCACATTGGTCCGTCGTGAAGTTTATTGCATTTGATTCATCGAAACGCAAGTAGATGTAATTAACCATGATGATTATTTTTATTTTGGAACTCTAGACACCAGGTGTTTTTTATCAGCTTTTGGCATTCGGGTGCAATTAGATCTTTACTCTCTTTTTTTTCTAAAAAAAAAACACATTCAGGGATTTTGAATTGATGTTATCAAACCATATAGATGGATCGGTCACCTGGTTGTAGCCCAGGTTGCCAGGTCTTTTTTCAACTTTGGTTTGAAATTTTGAATTTTCGATCATACGCGCTTCAGTAAATAAAGCTGCTGCCATTGCACAACTAGAATAGTAAATTATGTCTGGTGTTGCTGTGGTTTTTATAGCTGTGATTTAAAAATATTATTTTATAAAAATTATTTTTTATTGAAGTTAATTTGATATTTATGTATATTTAGTTAAAATATTGGTTGGAATTAAAGTTGCATAAAAAGTAATTTAATATATTTAATTAAAAATACTTTAAAAGTTAAAGTTACAAAATAATTTAAAAATATATATTAATATTAATGGTTTTAATTTAAGTACGGTAGATTTAACTATTGTTATTATATTATGAAATAAATAATATTTTATATAAAATATTTTTTATTATTTAATTAAATTATTTACAATTCTATCACATATGAAATAAATTTAATAAAAATTATTTTCTAGGTTTTTTTAAATACATAATAACATCAAATAAATATAATTAAAAATAAAATTATAATTACAATCAAATTTTACAAATGCTATATTATCTAATTTATATAATGTTATTAAATAATATTAAATATTAATTTTTTAAATAAAAAATAATTTTTATATTTTAATAAATCAAACTCGATTCAAACTTTGGACCGGAATTGATTATGCTATAAGAGTGAAATATAGCATGACTATTTACGTGATCGATGGTAAATGTTCTTACAGTTCATGTGAACCCCAGAGACATGTTACGCTATTCAGTAAACTATCCACGTGCTTTTCTCCCCCCGCGTTTCAAATACAAATCACCATGGTAAATTACGTTTTTTTTTTATTATCAAACATGTTGCATACATTGCGTTTTAAACAAAACACAATCTCCTAAACAGATGCTACCAAACCGCCCCCACATAGTTTCTACTATCATCTTATCCATAAGGCTCTTTCTTCTGACAACACGTGAAGGCGACGTCATTCTATCATCTTATCCATAAGGCTCTTCTGACAACACGTGAAGGCGACGTCATACAACAACAAAGACCACATGGCCTAGACAGATACAAAAGTAGAGCATGTGCCTCGACGGATTATAACTGTTGCAGGATCCCTCTATATAAAAACCAGGAACATGTAGTTTTCTAATGAAGGAAGCACCAAGGTAGAACTAGCACCTAAGTAATAGGGGATACCCTAACTTCATCAAGTACAGGACCACAAAGGGATCCGTAGTCATCAATCCTAGTATGGTAGTATGAACTGTAAAATGTAATTCTTGTCCTAGCTGAAATGGCTTTGAACTTGAAACTTGAGGTCTTGGATTCACCCTTTCCTTTGGATTCGAATGGAACCTTAAATGTATCACCAGCAGCGAATGCCTCAACCATCATGGATCCATGGCAACCATTCCTTGCGTCCCCGATAGTGAATGCGAGACTGTAGACTTTGTTGGGAGCTGTTCTGAGGATTTGGGCAATTGCACTCTCTCTTCCTGCAACAAGCTCAACAGCAGCAAGTCCAAAGGGAACATTGAAGTGCCTTTTGTCAATGAACTTCACAGCTTTAAGTGATTCAATAATCCAGCCAGGGAGTGGAGATGTGAGATCTTCTTGTCTTGAAGGAAGGAGGATGCCATTGGAGGCGTTTACTAACCGACGAGGACCCTCCTCAAAGCCATGATTCTTTACAAGGTTATCTACAAGACATCATTTACAACCGTCAATAGATAAGAGAAGCTATCATCAAACTCTTGTGAAAGAAAATAGAATCAAATTTGAAAATTTTACATGTTTTTTAGCAAACATTTAACTTCAAAATTATTTAACCACGGCAGCAACTTAATTATCACCATCACAGGTACATATATCACTTCTATCGCAACCATTCAAAGAGAATAGGCAGGAGTTTAGAACTTCAGATGGATAAACAAGACTGCATCTCGAGACAAGTGTATCCTATGTTTGACAAGATTGACAAAGTGATGGTATCTAAAATCAAATTACCATCTTCAATATCATATATGCAATAGAAACCAAAAATTGTTGGCTAAAGCCAACCACATAAACCAAGCAACTAACTAAAGCGCAATCTTGGATAGATCTACAAACAATGTCTGAGGCTAGAGCATCAAATGTAAAGGCGTTGAAAGTTGAAGATCCAAGCCAATGAAAAATAGTCTCTACATAGGCAACAGCCTCGACATACAATCCCACAAAAACAAGTAATACAGAAAATAATCTGGCAAAACAAAATCAGAAAGGAATCACAAAAATATAGCTAAAACAAGCCCCACAAATTCTCCATACCAATGACAGAACATCACAATAATAGAGTTAGTTATCATTACCTCTTGTGGGCATTGGTGGAAAGAGCTCCTTGATAGCAACTGCATCAATGAGTGGTCCACACGCAGGGTCCTCTTGGACCCCGGTATTGTGAAATGTCACTTTAACAACAGTGGCATTGAGTCTAAATCCCCAAGCATAAGTGTCTCCACCATTACTACTATACAGAGTCTGCAAAGGCAGGTCCCCAAACACAGGACCAACTGAGACTCTCAACACCTCGTCTTGAGCACAAGTTCTTGAAGCACCAAAAGTTAGGGCATAAAGAGAGCCTGCTTTTATCGTTATTGTTTGAGAAATTGAGGCCTCATTGCCTAGCCTTACCGCATGGACACCATGAGCCACATTAAAGTACATGCCACCGGGTTGTGGCCCAGCAGAGATGTATTCTACGAAGCCATTGATTTCCCAGCTGGGGAGTGCATTTTTTCCTTTAAGGACTGTTTTTCTGATGGCACCAGGTTTTGGTTTCTCTTCAAAGTTGCCATTTTTGAGAAAGCCTGGAGACAAAGAGCAGACCAAGTCAAAATGAGAAAGTGAGATTAGTAGTCGGCAAAGAAATGTGCTAAAGAAAGTAGAGAACCAAATCTGCATCCCTCTTTCTTTGATGGCCACTCTAAATCTAAGAGTAACCTAACTTTCTCTTTTGGGAATACTTTGAAAATGGATGTGAAACTGTAAATAGCAAGTAAAGGTGAAAAGGAGAAGAGAAAATCCATCACTAAATCTTACAGTGAAGCCCTGAAAGAAGGTTTTATAAGTATGAAGCATAAAGATTCAACCTTGTAGACTAAAAAATCAAACGAGACATTAAATGCCAAAAGCCCAGCAAACAAGAAAAATTTTGCACTATAAGCACGTATATATGCCAACAGAGAGAAAAAAACACAAAAAACCTCAACTCAATGAACACACCATGACACTGTTATGCTAAATCTTCCTTGTCTAAGCCAGTTAAATGGGGTCAAAACATTAAACATAGAAATTAGTACTTAGCTAGCATTACCTTCCATGTAAGTAGCAGCTGAGGCAGAGTCAATGAAGAGCAAGAATAATGCAAGCAAAAGCGAAAACCCAACAGCCATTTTCAGAGAAGAAACGAACACAAACTAGCCAGGCTTTGTGTTGTGACAGCGAGAGATGAAGAATCTATGATGTGGGAGACAAAAAGGGTCAGGAAATGCTTATATTTATAACGAGATGAGGACAAAAGTGAGAGAGATAAGTGCACATGGGCAGTCTGAGAAATAAAAAAGGTGGCAGAAACCACATTAATAGAGTCACAGATCTGAGACACTTGTCTCTGTCTCTCTTCGAATCCACATTAACGGAGTCACAGATCTGAGACACTTGTCTCTGTCTCTCTTCTCAATTCTCCACATTTCATGGCACTGGCATTTATATAATTTCACTCATTTACTCTTAGCGACTGTTTATTTTGTTCTCTGGAAATCCTTTTATCTGAATGTCATTGTTTCTTACGCCTTCTTGACATCCATATATGGGAATAGCTCTTTTATTTAGCAAGTTATATAATTAAAAATTCTTGTAATTTAATTAATTATATTTTAAATTTATTTTAAAAAAATTATTAATTTAAATTTTATAAATTTTAAAACTATTAAAAACAGTAATGGAGTCAAAAACTTTAATTAAAAGAACAAATTATTAATAAATACTTGATATTGTATATTATATAATTAAACATATGTTAGAGAAATTAATTTGAAATCCATTCTGTAACTCATGTTAATCAAAATTAGTTTGTAAAACCAATTGAGGGTATGACAAAGATTTGATTTTAATATTTGAAACGATGAATGAATTGATTATAATATTTAAATATAATGTTATTAAGTTCAAGTTGATTTGTTGATTTGTAAAATCTAAATGTGATTTCTAAAACCAGACATAAATGCAGAAAACTCGATATGATTTACCGCTGGAAACTATTAAAACATTTATATTTGTTATGTATTAGGGTTTTTTTTTTTTATGTTTGTGCGTGCATAGTTTCTTGATAAGCTGATAACAAGAATACATAAGAAAGTAAATTATTTATTTGAACTTCTCATCAGATCCAAACTAGTAGAGTATACTTTAAATTTCTTGATTTGAGGGTCGAATTCAGTTATAGATTTAAGTAATTAAACTGTGATTCTGATCTTGCTAAGTTTGAACCTATTTAAACATCTTTTGGATATGTCAAGATATCTAATTAAAATATTCTTCAACTAGTTTGTTTGGAATTTCTCAAGTCATTCTCACTTGGTTTATTATTTTCACTTTTATTTATCTCCGATAATCCCAATTATATTTCAAATTTTCAATCCATAACCCGGCAAATAAATAAAAAATTGCCTTTTTTCTTGGATCACCAAGTCGTCAGATGTGATTGAAAAATGAAAGAATACTTGTTGCAACCAGCTAGGGCAAGCTTGGTCATCCTATCCTCATCTGGGACACCTCGATCGCCGGCGGATCTGTCTTCTTTTTATAGGACTTCTTTTGTAAAATTTCAGAGTCATATGGTAACGTACATACGTGCCTCCACCTCTTGTTTGAAGTTTCTGCAATGCCATTAATCTTAAGCGAGTGAGATTTATGGCTAGTATAGATTATATTTTAAAATTTTAATTTTTAAATTAAAGGAGGTTTTTTAAACATAAATTCTGTCTAACTTGATCTGAATGCATCATAACATCATTTATTTCTACATACTTTGTAGCCTTTACAATATGCTTTTGAATTCTAAAATTAGCTTGTTTAGAAATATAGCTGTGGTTGTTTTTTAGGTTAAATATATATATTAATAATATTTTTTTATTTTTTAAAATTATTTTTAATATTAGTATATTAAAATAATTTAAAAATATTAAAAACATATTAATTTAAAATTAATAAAAAAAATTATTTTTTTAAAAAAATGCTTTAAAAATACAGAAACAAACTGAAATACGTCCTCTTATATTGGAATAACTACAATATTCACTGTACGTGATCGTGGTCTAGCTACGTATGGTTTTCTGAAAGAAAGCATGTTATGCTATATATATGTCGTCGATGAACGTAAAAAGCCAACAAAAAATCTCAAAGAAGAAGATATGTATATTATAGAGTGTATTGTGATCGATTTGAGCTTTGGAAAAAATCATTTATTGTATATTACTTGGATTGCCAACACTTTTATTCCCTTTCATCGGCATATTAATTATGTGGACACTTTCCATGAACTTTTCTTCAACAACATTTATCTTATCAGTATATTAATAATATTTGCCAGGAGCTTAGTGGTGACTTTTACTCTTGTATGGGCTATATATATATATATATTTGGAATCATCTGGTCATTTCTGAACCTTCATAGAAGTGTGGTGATGAACTAACATTTTGAGTTTGTTTGGAACATGATTAAAAAAAATTTTAAAAAAAATTTGAATTTTTTTTATTTTGAATTAATATGTTTTTAATATTTTTAAATTATTTTGATCTGCTAATCTCAAAAATAATTTTTCAAATATAAAAAAATATTATTGATATATTTTTCTAAATAAAAAATATTTTTAAAAATAACAATAATCATATTTCCAAACATATTCTTTTTATTGCAGTCATAATAAAATACAACTTGTTTGGTGTTGGCTAAATCTCATGAACCACCCAAACCATTAGTCATTGATTTGACCCAAACCATTAGTCATTGATTTGGAGATAATAAAGATTCAAGATCCTTAATTTATTTGGTACTGTTTGGAAGGGTGGGTTAATGATAAATCGTTTTATTATGTTGATATTATAAATAAATTTTAAAAAATAATAAAAAATTATTTTAATATATTTATAAGCAAATAACACTTTCAAAAATAACTAATTAAAAAAAAATATCTATTTTGAATAATTAATACAATAAGCTACTTATTCTTCTTCACTTTAGATCATTATTATCATTCTAGTAATAATAAAACTATATTAATTGTGAGATGTGTATTTTTTATAATTAAAATGACAACTTTCAACGTCGTTTTATACACACACACATTCTAGATGTATTAGTGTTTTACATTATAGATGTTAGTGATTTATATAATTCCATCTCAAAATCTTATTTCTTTTTTCATTTCCTGCATCATTGGTTTGATTAAAATGACTTGTCCACGCACACATCACCATCCTATATATAAAATTAAAAAGTTACTGTAGAAAAAAAAAATATGCATGGTTAATTTTGTTATAAATGGTTAATTTTATTATGAATCCAAACGGGTTGGATATATTGATATGGCCTATAAATTTTATAAATATTTACCAGTTAAACTTATATTATTAACTTCATAGATATGTATTTAGAAGCGAGCTTAGAGCTTTTAGCATGAATTTTAAGTGTTGCAATACCTTTAATATAGGTAAAACTATCATACATTACATTATCATTAAATTTTACTATCCTCCTCCTTTTCTTTAGCAAAAAAGCAAATTATTTTTTTATTACAATTAAAGAAATTCAGTAGAAAATCCATTAATAAAACTAAAATATTTCTAAATAAAATAAAAATAAACATTTAATTCATAAACTATTAAATATAAAAACAAAATTAATATAGAATATATGTGTTAGATCGAGTTATAAAAATCCCAAGCCCCGACCCACCACCCACTTACAATATCCATTTTTTAAAAATTTTAAACCACAATCGTCTATAATATACATGAGATAGCATGCTTGTGCGTTGCTATGAGCTTATAAAATAAATATACTTGATAATATTATAATTGTGAACTAGCATTAGATAAGTAATAAAAACTAAAGGTATGATAGAATCAACATTTCATAACATAAAAAAATTATACTGGTGATAAAAAAAACTTTGTGACTGAACAAAATAATTTGTAGCAATCCATAATATTTTTTGAGAAAAGATACAGTGTTTTTGCCACATAATTTGGCTTTTCTATTAATAAAAATAAAAAAAATTACAAAGCTAAATTATCTACCAGCTTAATATTAAAAAAAAGACCAACAAATATAATTTTGAAAGGAAAAAAAACCCATAAAAAATTTTGTAACAATTGACAATGTTTTGTAAGGAAAACTACAGTACTTTTTTTAATAAAATCGACAAATATAATTGTAGAAAAAAATCATAAAAAACCATTTACACAAATATTATAGCAATTTATAATATTTTGTGAGAAAAGCTACAACGTTTTCCCATATAATTTAGCTTTATTGTAATTATAATTTTTAACAAACTCAATATTAAAAAATAAATTAACAAAGATAATGTTTTTTAAAAAAAATGGAAAAACATTGCAACAATTCATAGTGTTTTTTTTTAATACAAAGTTAAATTCTCAATAAGCTCAATATTAAAAAAAATAAAATTGACATAGATAATTTTTAAAAATAACAAAAAAATACAAAAAAAAGAAAAAAAACATGTTGGAAACATTGTAACAATTCATAGTGTTTTGTAATGAAAACTATGATGCTTCCCTATATAATTTAGCCTTATTTATAATGACTTGTAATTATAATTTTCAACCAGCTCAAATTACAAAAATAAAATTGATAAAGATAATTTTAAAAAAAAATTATAAGTAAAAAAATCATGTTGAAAGACACTCTAGCAATTTACAGTCTTTTGTGAGGAAAGCTACAATACTTTCCCTGCATGATTAAACTTGATTACAAAGTTAAATTTTAATTAATTTAATATTAAAAAAATAAAATCAATAAAGATAATTTTGAAAAAAAATATTACAAAAAAGAAACTGAAAAAAACACGTGGGAAAAAATACTTTGGTAATTTACTAGAAAAGTTACAATACTTTTCTCATATATTGTAACTATAATTTTTAACCAACTCAATATTAAAAAATAAAATTATAAAAATAATTTCAGAAAAAATCATCAAAAAATAAAAATAAAGAAAAAATCATGCGAAGAAACACTATAGCAATCAATAATTTTTTTTAAATTACAAAACTAAATTTTCTATTAGTTCAATATTAAAAAAATAAAATCAATAAAAATAATATAAAAAAATAAAAAATAAAAATAGAAAAACTATATGAGAAAACACCATAGTAATCCACAATATTTTAAAGAAAAAATTATAAGGTGAAATTTTTAACTAGCTTAATATTAAAAAAATAAAATCAACAAAGATAATTTAAAAAAATAAACAAAAAAAAAGAAAAGAAAAGTAATTTTGGGGAAAAAAATAAAAAAAAAAAAAAAAAAAAAGGAAAGTTGGAAAAAAAAAGAAAAAAAAAATAATTTTGGGGAAAAAAAAAAAAAAAAAAAAAAAAAAAAGGAAAGTTGGAAAAAAAAAGTAAAAAAAAAATATGCTGTAAATTATTTTTATAATAATTTAACAGAAATCACACAAACCATTTAACTTATTACTTAATATTATTCAATTTTAATTGTTCGGATTGTATCGAATAATACAAATATTACTTCTAAGAAAACAATACGCAACATAACACAATTCAACAGCCAACAAGCAACTCCAAGGACCAGCACGGGCCTTGTCCAAAGCGTGGGGAACTGCATTTGATACGTGTCACTTGATGTTTCAAAATTCAAATCAGTAAAGGAAAGAGCACCCACTCTTCGAGATCACCAGATAATTTCTTCGAGTTTTGATAGCCAGATAAATTCTCTACCGTCAGATTCTTAAAACCCACTATCAACCATCAAAATTAAAACTCCGCCCAAAATTCAAATTTCAAAATTCAATCTCACTTGACCGTTAGATCTTTTCTCTCTTCCCTTTTAAAATCTTTCCTCAGTCTTTCCCTCTCCTTTTTGCTTCAAGAGTCAAAGACACCATCTACGTGTCTCTCTCTCTAAAAAACCAAACCCTAAAACCAAATCCATCTCAGAAACACCTCTCTGTTTCTTCATCAAGATACCCTAAAATTTCTCTCATCCCCTTCAAGAAACCCTAAATCGCGAGTGTCTCTCTCTACAATGGCGGCAGAGACCAAGAAAATCCCATTATCAACAAGCGATAGCTTAAATATGAACCAGGAAAAGACAATCGAAGAAACCTACCAGAAAAAGTCGCAACTGGAGCACATTCTTCTGCGACCCGACACCTACATCGGGTCAATCGAGAAGCACGCGCAGATCCTCTGGGTTTTCGAGAATGACAAAATAGTCCACCGATCGGTTACTTATGTGCCGGGGCTTTATAAAATCTTTGATGAAATATTGGTGAATGCAGCGGATAATAAGCAAAGAGACCCGAAAATGGATTCTTTGAAGGTTGTGATTGATGTGGAGAATAATTTGGTTAGTGTTTATAACAATGGAGATGGGGTTCCGGTGGATATACACAAGGAGGAAGGAGTTTATGTGCCCGAACTGATTTTTGGGCATTTGCTGACTAGCAGTAATTATGATGATACGATGAAGAAGACTACTGGTGGGAGAAATGGATATGGTGCTAAGCTTACGAATATTTTTTCGACCGAGTTTGTGATTGAGACGGCTGATGGGAAAAGGAAAAAGAAGTATAAGCAGGTAAATCTGAGTTAGAAAGCTGGTTTCCGTTAATGGCTTAATGATTTTTTTTTAATTATTTATTAAAATATTAAATCTATCAGATACGAAGTGCACTACAATTTAAGGTTTAACTGATTAGCGAGATTGCAGTTGAATTGTTGCTTTATACACACACACACACACACACACACACACACACACACACACACACACAGATATATATTTATTTATTTATTCTGGAAGAGGTTTAACGTACTTCAAAAGGTTTTGATTTAATTTTATGTTGATTTTTTTTGCTGGGATCTGTGATATGTGAACTGGTATAGAAGTTTAACTTTCAAATTCTAGTTTGTTTTAAGATGAATTTTAAGGTACTTAACTAGGCAAACTATGCTTTAAAAGGACAAAGTGTAATGATTATGCTGGATTCTTTTGTTGATTTTTTAACACGCTCTTGGATGTAACATTGGTTTGTGTTGCTGATATAAAGGTTTTCTCTAACAACATGGGGAAAAGATCTGAGCCGATAATAACTAAATGCAAGGAGGGTGAGAATTGGACCAAGGTGACATTTAAGCCCGATTTGGCTAAGTTTAGCATGACTCACCTGGAAGAAGATGTGGTAGCTCTGATGAAAAAAAGGGTGGTTGACATGGCTGGTTGCCTTGGAAAGACTGTCAAGGTTGAGCTCAATGGAAGTCGTGTTCCTGTCAAATCATTTCAAGATTATGTTAGCATGTACTTGAATTCTGCCGCTGAGTCTGGCTCAGAACGCCCAAAATGGTTGTTTTTTATGGTCTTTTTTCTGGCTATCAAATTCTTTATATGTTTCTTCCTTTAAGATGCTCAATGGGTATTTTTTGGTTTTGGCCAGTTTCTACGAGAAAGTTGGTGAGAGGTGGGAGGTTTGTGTGAGCCTTACTGAAGGTCAATTTCAGCAGGTAATTGAGAACCTTTCTGAATGAATCACAGTTTATTTCCAAGTTCCTATATCCTGAATAATTGGGTTTCTTTAACAGGCCAGCTTCGTTAACAGCATTGCCACCATCAAGGGTGGAACTCATGTTGATTACGTCACTAATCAGATCACTAACTATGTGATGAATGCTGTTAATAAGAAGCACAAGAATTCCAACATCAAAGCCCATAACGTGAAGAACTATTTGTGGGTTTTTGTCAATTGCCTTATTGATAACCCTGCTTTTGATTCTCAAACAAAGGAAACTTTGACACTTCGCCAGAGCAGTTTTGGATCAAAATGTGAACTTTCTGAAGACTTCTTGAAGAAAGGTCTGTTACATGTGTTGTTTGGTTTTCTGTAAACTGGAGTTCGTTATTTATTATATGATAGTTCTGTGTGTTTTATGCTGATCATTATGTATTTGCAGTGGCAAAGTCTGACATCGTTGACAACCTCCTCTCGTGGGCAAAATTCAAGGAAAATAAAGAGCTTAAGAAAACTGACGGAACAAAGACAGCAAAGGTTAATGTGCCAAAGCTTGAGGATGCGAACGAGGCTGGCGGGAGGTATTCCGAAAAATGCACTTTGATATTGACAGAAGGAGATTCGGCAAAAGCTCTGGCAGTAAGTTCCATGATCAACAACGTTTTCTGTGGCAACATCAATGTAACTTTCTTTAACAGCTATTGATGTACGCAGATTGCTGGTGTGGCTGGGCTGTCTCAGATGGAACGGAACTTCTACGGGGTATTCCCTTTGAGAGGTAAATTGCTCAATGTGCGAGAAGCCACGCCTAAACAGCTCAAAGAGAATAAGGAAATTGAGAGCATCAAGAAGATTCTTGGGTTACAGCATGATAAACAGTACAGCAATGTCAAGTCTTTGAGATACGGTCATCTGATGATAATGACAGATCAGGTTAGTGCTTCACTTAGATATTTTTTCCGTGGCGCTCTCCCATAATCCCAGAGCAGAGATTTGCTAACCTTTTGTGCTTTAAACAGGATCATGATGGGTCTCACATTAAAGGTCTACTGATCAATTTCATTCATTCATTCTGGCCATCATTACTGAAAGTCCCATCTTTCTTGGTTGAGTTTATAACTCCTATTGTCAAGGTTGGTGCATTTAACTAATCAGTCGTTAAAAAATGGTGATATTTTTCTTCAAGAACTTTGGTAACTTTCAGTGCTCATTGTTCGTGCAGGCTACTCATAGAAATGGAACAGTTCTATCCTTTTATTCCATGCCGGAGTATGAATCCTGGAAGGAAAGTTCGAGTGGGAATGCAAGTGGCTGGTCCATCAAATACTATAAGGTTTGTTCACTTGACATGGAAGAAAGGAATCTGGGTATACATGGTTATATTCGTGTGCTATCAGTCGTTTGTTATCATTGTCATTCCATCCTGGAGTAACATAGTTGATGTCCTTGTAGGGGTTGGGAACAAGTACATCCAAGGAAGGAAAAGATTACTTTAAAAACCTTCACAAGCACAAAAAAGACTTTTTATGGATGGATGAGCTGGACGGGGACGCGATAGAGCTTGCGTTTAGCAAAAAGAAGATTGAAGCAAGGAAGAATTGGCTTCGGCAGCATGAGGTTGGTTTTTGCTGCATATCTGTGGTTAAGAAAAGAAAATGATTATCGTATGAAACTACTGTCTTTTAAGGGGATCTTAGTTTATCCGAATTTTGCAGCCTGGTACTCACCTTGATCAGAACCAGAAGCTCATAAAGTACAGCGATTTCATTAACAAGGAGCTTATATTGTTTTCTATGGCGGATCTTCAAAGATCTATTCCTTCAATGGTTGATGGCCTGAAGCCTGGTCAGAGGAAGATCCTTTTCTGTTCTTTTAAGAGGAATTTTGTCAAAGAAGCGAAAGTTTCCCAGTTCTCTGGTTATGTATCCGAGCATTCTGCTTATCATCATGGAGAGCAGAGTCTTGCCGGTACCATCATTGGAATGGCACAAGATTTTGTTGGCAGTAATAACATTAACCTTCTTCAGCCAAATGGTCAATTTGGCACTCGCAGTGTGGTAAGATAAATGATGTCTCACTTTTTGAAGTTGAATCAATGCTTAGTAAGTTGCATTAACCCTAATCTGATTCTCATTTTTTGTTTTTGAACCTGTTCTTCACAGGGAGGCAAAGACCATGCAAGTGCTAGGTACATTTATACCCAGCTTTCTCCTATTACAAGGTTCTTGTTCCCAAAGGATGATGATGGCCTTCTTAACTACTTGGATGAAGATGGACAAACCATAGAACCTACTTGGTAAATGTTTCATTTCAATAATAAAAGGAGTTATTGGTGTCTTCAAGGTGATATTTATAAAGAATGTTGCCTAATAGCCTTTCCGGTCTAGGTACATACCAATTATACCAACGGTCCTTGTAAACGGTTGTGAAGGAATCGGCACTGGCTGGAGCACTTTCATCCCTAACTATAACCCAAGGGATGTTGTTGCAAATATAAGGCGGTTGTTGAATGGTGAAATGATGGAGCCTATGAATCCATGGTATAGAGGTTTTAAAGGAACTATTGAAAAAGGTGCATCCAAGGAAGGTGGTTGTAGCTACACAGTAAATGGACTCATTAACGAAGTCAATGAGACAACACTCAGGATAACTGAACTGCCTATCCGTAGATGGACTGATGATTACAAGGCATTTTTGAATTCGGTTACAGAGGGGATTAGAGATGAAAATGGAAATTTACCAAAAGATCCCTTCGTTAAGGTAATATTGATATCTAACAGGTAGTGTATTGTGTAATGCTTGTGTTTTCTAATGGAAAATGTTCTGGTTGCAGGATTTCAGAAAGTATGGTGATGATGCTGCTGTACATTTTGAAGTTCAGTTGTCGGAAGAGAACATGCTGGTTGCAAAGCAAGAGGGTTTGCTAAAGAAATTTAAATTAACTACCACAATTAGCACGAGTAACATGCACCTCTTCGATTCAGCAGGGGTGATTAAGAAATATGACAACCCTGAACAAAGTACGAGTTAGATGTCATTTAATCTTTGTTCTCCAGTACATTACGTTGTTTGAATGCTCATTTTTCATCTTTCAATCCGCAGTTCTTGAAAATTTTTTCCACTTACGGCTTGAATACTACGAGACAAGGAAGGTAAGTTCACTTTGAATTGTACAAGAACCCATAAATTTTTTCAATTACTTCCCATTGATAAACAGTTCTAATTACAGTCCTTTTTTTCTAATGCATGCAGAAAGTTCTGCTGGAAAATCTAGAATTTGAGTTGTTGAAATTGGAAAACAAGGTCAGGTTTATCCTTGGAGTTGTGAGAGGGGAAATCATTGTGAACAACAGGAAAAGAGCCGATCTGTTACTGGAGTTGCACCAGAAAGGTTTTAACCCCATTCCAAAGAAATCTAAGGCTGTAGTTGCTGGGGCGACTGACGATACAGAAGAAGCAGAAGACAGCCCTGATGTTTCTGGAGTGCGGGCTAGTGACTATGATTATTTGCTGTCAATGGCAATTGGAACCTTGACACTTGAGAGGGTTCAACAGCTATGTGCTGACCGGGACAAACTCAATGGGGAGGTTGACAGTTTAAGGAAGACAACTCCGAAAGTTTTGTGGGTGAAAGATCTCGAGGCTCTTGAGATGCAACTTGATGTATGTGCAGCGAATCAACACTCCATATTTGCTTTTCTCTAACTTATATTCTACGCTTTGCTATGTCATTTTCTTTGCTGTTTCATCTCTCTGATTTTTAAGCAATACATGCATTTAGATGCTGGATGAATACGATGCTGAAGCAGAGGAGGCAAGAAGGAAATTAAAAGGTGGTGGTGCAAAGGGTGAAACTGGTTTTAAGGTTTCTAAACAAGCACCTAAATATCCACGGAAGTACACTAAGAAAGCCATAAGCGAAGAAGTATCTGTTGAGACCACAGGAACATCATCCAGTTTTGCAAGTGAAACAGGTCAGCAGGCTGAGATGCTTCTACTAGCAAATTATCTTTCTTGACATGTTTTATAAATTTCTTGAGCTCTGTTAGTGTTTTTTCTTTAGCTTCGTCGGAGAATGCTGCTGTGGTAGTGAAACCCAAAGGAAGGGCAGGCTCAAAGAAGGCTCCTGCTAAAATGGTACATTTTTCGATCCTTCCAACTCCCCACCCAACCAAAAATAAAAAGAAAACAAAACAGCTGACAGATGAAATTGGAGCTCTTTGGAACTTACAATCTACTGTTTCTGTTGTTTAGCAGGAAAAACTCTCTCCAGTTTTGGATGACATTGATGAGGATGATGAAATAGAATCTCTGAAGAATCGACTTAATGCATATAGACTTGATTCTTCGCCTGAGCAATCAGCTGGTAAGTTTTCCTCACCAATTTATTTCTCATTATACTTCTTTAGCATTCAACAAAATTGTTTTAATGAAACTTCAATTGTTTTATAGAAATTAAACATCTGAATTTTGGAACTCAAAATGTTTTGTAGAAAAAACCAGTTTTTTCTCTGTCCATTTGAAAAATGATGTGGTTTTAACCATTACTCAAACACTGATGTGGTTCTAAGCCACAGATCTGCCGTCCTGACTTGTGATCTTAATGGCTGGTTTGTTTTACCATCACAGATATGGAAACTGATGTGCTACAAGTACCAGCTAGGAGAGGTGCTGCTCGGAAGAAGCCTCTAGCAAATGTTTCAGTGATTTCTGATAGTGACGATGAACCAAACCTTGACGATGACGCTGATGTAGAAGTGAAAGCTTTACCAGAAACAAAAAAGAAGGGGGGCAGAAAAGCTGCTGCTGCAAATGACAAGGCAGCCAAACCACCTGCACCAACAAAGAGGAGAGGACCAGCCAGCCAGCAGTACCAGGGATTGGGCCAGAAGCTTCTAACGGAAATGTTGAAGCCTGCTGAAGGAGCAGGAATATCGCCAGAAAAGAAAGTGAGGAAAGTGAGGGCATCTCCATTCAACAAGAAGAGTGGTTCCGTGTTGGGCAGAATTCACAAGGAAGATGATACTGATAGTGAACCGATGTCAGCTTCTTCATCTGAAAACACTGATGTCATTGACGTGCCAGCAAGAGCAAGACCGCAGAGGGCAAACCGGAAGCAGACTAGGTACGTGTTGAGTGACTCTGAGAGCGAGAAGGAAGAATCTGATTTTGAGCAGGCTAATGATGATTCAGACTCTTCCTCTGACTAGGAGGTTGGTTGGTTGGTTTAGTTACGGGACGGGAAACTGGAGCTCATTTCCCTAAGAACTAATTGTATGCATTTTTTTCGGGCAACAATTACCTGAAAATATTCTGTTAAAATAATTTTTCTTGTGAAGAATAATTTGATATTTGCTTCATAAAGATTTTTAATGAGCAAAA
This sequence comes from Populus euphratica, assembly GCF_000495115.2. Lineage (NCBI taxonomy): Eukaryota > Viridiplantae > Streptophyta > Magnoliopsida > Malpighiales > Salicaceae > Populus > Populus euphratica. The sequence goes on along the minus strand of NW_011499867.1, from coordinate 367,956 downwards.
TGATTTTTTAATAAAAAACAATGAAAATTAAAATAAAGATCCATAAAGACTTTAATCATTTAAAAATAAATAGGATAAATATGTCTCTTCAATTTAACCTCTATTTCTTTATTAATGTATTCCTTAATTGTTTAAATGCAGACTTGTTATTTAATCAGAAACACTACTCTGTAAAAATATTATAACAGTTTTCATAAAAAAAAAATATTAAAATAATATCTCAATATTTAATAAGTGATTAAGAGAAAAGAATAAATTAATATGATAAAAAAACAAAAAAAAAACTTATTTTCATTGAGAGAATTTGTATTTTGTTCTTGCATATCACGTGTATAATAATCTTAAAAAATGTTAATATTATTTAAAAACAAAGGTAAAGTTAAATAAAAATTTAAATATCATTTAAATTATTTTGTTTTCAGTGCTGGTGATTGCAAAGCTAATAAAAAAAGATTAAAGGACTATATAAAAGTCTGAACCACTAGATAGAAAGTTGGGCTTGCATTGGCTTGGCTCTTTCCCTTTTTTTGTTTAATAGGTCGACAAACACCATCCATCCTATTTCATATATTAAAAAATAAAAAAACACATAACGTGCCATTATTAATGGCAACTGATTTATAATCTTTGATACACAAGTTTATTTAAGAATACCTTTACTATTTATTTATTTTTAAAATTAGTTTGATAATTCTGAAGACATTAGTCTTACTTGCAAGGAATAATATAGAACTTCCCATTTGCAAGTTTTAGAAATCATCGGATTTATAATGTTTTTTTTTTTGGCCTACTGATTTGAAAAATATTTTTCTAATCACTTGAGAACTACCGGCATCATATAAATTCTTGAAAAACTAGTTTATATAAAAAATTTAATATATTGATATTAAAAATTTATTTTTAAAAAATATATTATTTTAATATATTTTTAAACAAAAAAAATTAAAAAGCAATTAATACCCCAAAACACCCTCTTAAGTTTTCAATGAACCCTTAATTAAAAAATTGATAATATATCTAATTTTTGAAATTGTGTCTAAAATACCCGCAATGCCTGTGTTATTTCAATGCTAGAATGTATACGGATAAAAAATAATAACAGGTGCTCATGGGGGGATAGCTGATCTGCCTGGGCTGTGGCTTTTGACTCTCCTGCTCTTAACGATAAAAAGGGCATAAAATTTCACATTCTACATCTTGGCAAAGGTCACTTGATTATTTTTTAATTTTCCTTGATTGTGAAAAACAAAAACAATGATTGTTCTAACTAAGTAATCAAGTCCTCAAGGTATGCCATCGAGGAGCAAAACACATCTACATTCTCCTTAACCAGTTGAGATGTTCTTCAGACAAATCTTTCCTTTGCTTCAATATTGTTATTTATATTCAAGTTCAGACAGAAAACTGCCCTAGTGCAAGAACATGTAAAATTTGTACATTGACCAAGACAAGCGATCTGCGTAGGCCTTTCTATTTAAATCATGTATGAAATAGCAATAATTGATCTGAACCGGTCAATATTTTCTTCGGCTCACAGAAAATGGCCCTAATGTACCTGAAAACAATATTTAAATCCCTTCAGACGATGAGAATTTGATCTATCATCTCTTTCCAGCTGCTTCCATAAAGGGGAGCTGCTTACAACATATAGAGATTTTGCAGTTTCTGTACACATTCATGTTAGCATTCAAGGAAGAAAAACATAAACCGAAGACACGCCTAAAATTTGTGAAACAGGAAATGGGCGCTTGCTACATTACAACAGACTAGTACAGTTCTAAAGAGTAAATTTACCTGGGATGGTGACAGTTTCTTATGCTAAACCCTACACAATCTCGATCACAAGGTAATGTTTCGTTTAGCCGCTTCCATTTTTAATAAGAGATCCTTAATATCAGCTTCCATCCTCGTCTTCATACTGAAATATTCCTGGTGAGCTCTTTCCAGGGCCTGAAATTCTTCAAATTTTTGTTTCCGCATTTCCTCAACCTCAACTATGCGCAATTTAGAGATTCTACTCGTGAACTCTTCCTTGATTTTTTCACTCTTCGCAATTGCAATTCTTTTCAGGCCCTCAGCTTCTCTTCTAGCATCATCAGCACGTGCTTGAAACATCTTAGCTTCTGCCTGTTTGATTCTAACAATGCTCTCCAGTTCATCAAAAAGGGGCTCCTTTTGGGCACTTCTCAGTAACTCGGGTTCAACAGGGCATTTATCATTCAAGTCAGAATGGAAGCTAGGACGTAGGCTAGTTGATCTTTCCAATTGAGGATTTTTTTCATTGTATACAGATTTGAACCATGCAGCATCGTGGCCAGGTCCAGCAATGGCACCATTGCTTCCATTTCCTTGTTCCTTCAAGAAAAACCCAGATGCGTTGCCAAACTTGGATGGATCACTTTCTGCAATCATGAGGAGGACATCAATGGAATGAAGACAATACATAAATAAACAACACATTGATAACGTAGGAGAGCATGGAACCTCAATATGGCACAGCAGAATCATATTAAGATTGGCAAATGCTATGAATTAATTCATTAATACTCATGCAACTAGAGACAGCATTTTGATCTAGCCTACCTATCATCATACATAACAATAAGATCACATTTTTTAACATTTTCTGACCAAAATCCCAAAGCACCCACTAAAAAAGCATACCAAAGAAAAAAAAATAGAAACACGGTAAATCTTCACAACAGCTAACTGGTTGACATGGGAACCAGCTCATCAAATTGAAACAGCAAATAAAACATGTCCTGAAGTCTGTATAAAGTTGGTACACATTTAAAGATTGGCACACCCTAGAAAATAAAGGCTGAAAATGGCATTCCTCATTCTGAAATACAGAAAAAATGATTAAACTGTGTTCACAAGAAATATCTGAATGCTCTAAAAACTTCCTCATTCAGGATGCCGAGAGAAAAATAACTTTGCAACTAAAATGTCAGCAGTTTTAGAAATGGTTGAAAGCATTCAAATTCCCCATCTTCAAAATGGTAAGTCACCCCGGTATAAGAATATATCCTACAAGGTACAAACTACAAGCAAATGTGAAAAACTAAATGAACATATTTTTCAACAGCAAAAAATAGAGAATCAATTAAAAGGGACACAGCAAAGTTAATCGATAATAATAAGCATAAAGCATGGCATACCAGCACATATCTACAGAAAGCTAGCAACCCAAAGCACTCCAAAAAACATTACAAAAAAGGTCCATTGATGTATGATTCAGAACAACTTACCAGTCAGCAAAACTATTATATAATTATAAACCTCGGCAAGATTGGACTTATTTGCCAACTTTGCCAGCATCTGATGAGCTATTTCATGCAGACGTCTCCCTCTCACATCCTTGCTGGCACGGAAAATTCTCTTGACATATTCTAGTTCTCTGCAAAATGCCTCTGCTGTCCAATCTTTTGCGAAGTTCTGGAAAACCTCCTTCACAAAGCCAAACATCTCAGAAGGATGGTCACAGGCAACGCAATGGAACTGCATCTCAGTAGTCCCTTGAGCACCACTCACACTCCTTCCATTCCTAATGCAAGCTTCTCGCAGTGCACAATCAGCATGACACCAATGAAGGCAAACATCACACCCAACCCAACTACATGTATTAGATGCCATATCAAACTTCGAGCACACAAGACACATACATAAACTGCAAAAACCATTTTTCTTCGCACAAACTTTGCAATCACATTCATCCACAGGCAAAAGACTCTGACATGTCAGATTTCTGCACCTCAAGTTCAGGAAAATCTCAGCCAGATGAGAAGATGAAATGCCACAGTCTACTTGGAGATACTCTGGAGAACCTGTTCGCAAAGCTACCAAGACTTCCAGTTGAGCACGATGGGATTTCATCAGCATATCCAAGTTTAAGTCAGACCGGTTTTGCAGCATGCTTTGAAGTGCACATATTTTCCCTTGCTTATCGGTATTTAACAGAATCTCACGGATGCTCTCCTTTAAACATGATGCAGATTGTGCTGTCATTTCATGGAATTTCTTGGCCATCACATGAATGGGCTCAGAAACTATTCTGCTAAGGATAGTCTCAACAGAATCAGCTCCGCCTATCCGAAATTGGTCTCGTTCCTTCTGGCTATTGCTCCTATATAGGCTACTGCCATGTTTCTCTTTGATGGCACGCTTCTTCTCAAAGCTATAATTCGAACCAATATCATGGGATCCCACACTTTGAGAAGGGGATCTAGTGTCATCATGATTCCTTGCCTGCCCTCCTGACAACTGTCTATGGAAACTCAATTGTCTTCCAAGTTCACTGGGCATTTTTGAGCTTCCTTGAAAAGCTTGACCATTTGACAAACCCTGTACTGCTTGAGGCTGATGAAGAGAGCCATTTCCATTCAACAAATTTTTTTGATATAAGGGAACATCTTTATGCTTAGAGTCATTTTGAGTCTGACCCTGCCAACTCGTTTGATCAATACCCTGAAATAGGGGGCGGCTGTGAACAGATTGTTCATAGTTGTCCATGTCCAACGAATTCTGAGTTAGAGAACAGCTTGGATTATGAATAAATGACTGAGAACCTGAAAATGACATTGATGCAGTAAACCCGTCAGAATTTGTTTGGAAGGAGCTAAAGGACTGAACACTTCTCCCATGGCTTGGAGAACCAGGAGCCTGGGTCGTGTCTCCGGTTGCACCAATAGGCAACAAAACATTTGGTAAGCTGAGAGAAAGATCAAGCGGTTCCAACAGCAGCTTTTCATCTTTTGACTTACTACCACGCGATTGCTCTGATTTCTCAACTCGTCTAACAGGGGAGCTAGTAAACAACTCAAATCCCCTAGTACTAGGTCCTTCCATATCGTCTTCCCCATTCCTGAATATGGCAACGTTTCTCGATTCTCTTTCGACCCATGCACCATCTTCTGCAGAATCAACATCGTTGGTTGGTGAAATAACGACACTTTTGCCCTTGTCCTTCAAGTTCTGACTCAAAATCCCTGTCACTGTATTTATATTCACTTCAGCTCCTTCATTCTCCTTAACAATTTCCTTATTTGACTCTGGCACTTCAACCTCCTCTGCCTTCACCTCAAGATCGATACCCTTACCTTGTCTATTATCCTCCTCCGAGCTCTGAGGCTCCACGACAGCTATATTCTTACTTTCCTCCTCCTTGCACTCGACTTTTTCCTTCATACTCTGGTTGTCCTTGTTGTCTTCACCAGCAACCCTATTACCAACTTCATCCTCCGTGACACTAGCATTATCATTAGAAGTCTCCTCAACATTTCGCGTCTCATCAACTTCCTTAGCCACATCCTTCCCCTCGTGAACATTTACTTCATCGGGCCTTTTCTCCTCTTCATTTACTTGATCCTTAACTTCGGACTCAATCTCAACCTTCCTATGATCAGTATCTTCGATAATATCCTCACGTCTTTCATTGGCATTATCATTCTCATTTTCCTTAGCAACTTTAGGAACTGAATCAGGTTCTGGCTCAAGCTCCCCTTCTTCCATTTCACTATTATTCCCACTCTCAACACTCTTCACCTCCATCTCAGCACTTTTAGCCTCCACCTCAGCACTTTTTGTCTCCGCTTCACTTTTCTTCCCCACTTCCACACTCTTCGATTGCTCACTCCCCGAATCCTTCGACCATGTGGGTGACGACCTCGACTTAGAATTTGAAGACTTCACTTTCCCCTCATCCCTCCCACAAACACTTCCTCGTACCGCCCTAGTTTGCTCACTCCCTGAATCCCTCGACCAAGAAGGTGACCTAACAACATCTCTCAAACCCTTAGGAGACGACCTAGCACTCCCCGTCCTCTCCTCATTTCCACCTCTACTACTAACTCCTCTATTCTCCTCAAATTCCTTACCCCCAAACCTCCTCCACGACGAAACACTCCCTTCTCTCCTCGACCTTTCCCTCTCCGACCTAAACCCTTTCGGAAAATCCCTCCTCGACCCACAAAAGCTCTCCGATCGAAGAATAACCCTATCACTACCACCACCACTGCTTCCACCATACCCTTCTCTACTATTACCGCTACCTCCTCCATTGCCATACCTATCAAACCCTAACCCTGTCCCTTTTCTTCGATCAAAGCTATCAAATTCATGATCTGATCGCTTCCTAACCATTCTGGTGCTCTCTCTATTATCATCATCAATAGATCGGTCTCGATCATACCGGGTCGAGGATGATGACGTGGAAATCAACCCTTTGCGCGCATTATCGGATTTGTAATAGAAACTTCTAGACGGTCTACTTGGATTTGAATCCTTGACTGAGGTTTTCTCGTTATAAGAATCAAGATCATCACTTGATCTCAATCTCTTCATTTTGAAACTAACAAACAATTTCACAGAAATGATTTAAAATAGTAAAATTAAGAGCTTGGAAACCCTAAATTTAGGGATCAGGCTTATAATAAATAGTTTACATATTACAAAGCGAAAGCTACGGTTCATCTGTAAATTAGTTTCAGCTTTAAGAAAACAGGCTGAAGATTTTTAACAACATTTAAAAAAAGAAGAAGCTGAAACTGAAGATTAGAGGTAGTTGTGGATGGAGAGAGACTAATTACTGGTCGATCCGGTAGACGATAGAGGAAAGTAACCGGCGAGAGGGCAGGGATAAGAGGATGGCGCGGTGGAGTTGTAAGGTATGGGGTAGGAATAGTGAATAAGGAAGGAGAGAGGTCAGATTTGGGAAAGCAAAGGATGCTGTGGGTCTCCGTTTTGATGTCTTTCTTAAACCTTATATCAGTCAACGCAGTTAAACTGCTGGTTGATTTTTTTTTCAATGTAATTTGGGGAGAGACATGGAGGGAGATCTGGATGCGTTTGTTTTTACGTAAAAAATTGTTTTTGAATTTTTTTAAAATTAAATTTTTTATTATTGTAATAAATTTTAAAAAAATATTATTTTAATATATTTATAAATAAAATATACCAAAAAAATCATTATTATAATTGTAAACACTAATGTTCATTTGAATTTTGAAGCAGGTACAATGAGTGTCTCGTAAGAATTTAATTTTTTAAATTTAAATTATTTTTATATATTTTTAAATTGTTTTAATATATTAATAAATATTTATTTTAATTTTTATGGTTGAGTTTATGGTTAGGTACCGTACAACTTATTATGCATAAAATTTAATTATAAAAAATTATTTTTTTATTTTTTTATTTACCAATCTTCTTCTATGAAACAAACACAAACTTTAATGTTAGAAGAAATTTTAAAAATAAAATAATACTCTTTAAAATAAATAAAATAAAAAAAACTTTGAACAACTCTCGGTTTTGTATTTTCTGTACTTGTGTTTATTTAACCTCTTGGAAGAAAATTTTTCTTATAAATAATTTTTTATTGAATTGTTTTTTTTTTAAATGAAAGTGTTTAACGAGGAGCTCGTTTTTCTCTGCTTCTCTTATTATCATTTTTACCGGTGGTTCTGTTGCATTGGTTTTCTTTCTCTAGGTTATGAATACGTCCACGGGAACAGGCAGAGATCCCGGAGGAGAAGCGATAAGCTGGAGATTGGCCTCAAATCAGGAATCTGATGGCGTTTCTCTGTTTCTTGTTGGCAAAGTTTGGCCCGGAAAATCTTTCAATGGAAAGGCACTTCTTTTCAAACCATGGAACGCCGGAAGAGGAATCCAGGCAAGTGAAATTGAGCGCCGCCTCTTCCCGTTGCTGTTTTTTCACTTCGAAAGGACAGCCGTGGCACTTCGACAGATAGAATCACCTTGTTCCTGCGGGAAATGGAGGGCACCACCCAGCACCGTCAAACCTTGAGGTGCCGTTACAGTGGAGGAGTCGTAGCACAATCTGGATTATTCCAGTCAAAATCTACACCCTTTCAACAACGTGGATTCCACGTAGTGGAGGAGTCTTTGAAAACAACGATAAAAAAGGTTAAAAAACGACGTGCACGCTGCTGTTGCTCTCCACCGAGAAGGAAAAAATTACTGCAAGTCACAAAAAGAAGAAGTACTTGTTACGTGTCTTCGTGTAACTGGTTCAATGGCTCTTGCTTTCTGTCATGTCACTCCGAAAACACGTATAATAAGGTTCTCCTATTGGCCGGCCAGCTATGGTTTCTTTCTCACGTATAATAAGGTTCTCCTATTGGCCGGTCAGCTATGGTACCTGTCCAGGTTTGCCCTTCGAGGCTGCATTTACTTTGCAACAGAAAACCCAATCGCCCTGTACTTCAATATTTAAAGCAAACACCACCACTCAAAATCTACACCTTACACGTTATCAGTGAGTTACATGTGTTTCCTGCACACAGCGACTTTGTGTCCATTCCTACTCGTGCACTGTCTTGAAAGGCGAAAAGAATAAACACCAGGGACGGTTTGACTCTTGCAGAGACTTTTGACGTCATATACAAAAACACATTTAATTAATTAATATTCATCTCTAGACTCTTCAAGTTTTTGGAATTTTCTCATCTGCGTAATTTTATAATGCAAACGTTACATGAGTTGTTATTCTCGATTGCTTAGGTGCCGTTTGACATCTAGGTGCTGATTGTGATGTCGGTATTGATTATTTTTTAACAATTATTTTTTATATTAATATATTAAAATAATTTAAAAATTTAAAAACATAAAACTTTTTAGTAACACTATTAAAAAAAATTAAATTTTAATTGCTATTACGTTATTTTGTGTTGTGTTGAGGGTGTGTTTGTTATTGAGTTTTAGATATATTTTTTAAAAATAATTAAATTAATTTAATATATTGATATTAAAAATAATTTTTTAAAATAAAATAATTTATATTAATATATTTTAAAATAAAAAATACTGTAAAAAATAATTATTATTATAATACCAGACAGACTTTTAGTCAAACAAAAGGCCATACGTGTAAGTTGTCCTTGAAGTGGAGGAGGAGGGCCAATAGAAAACGGAACGAGAGTCAAGGACTTTGGCCACTTGGCCATGCCTTAAGAGATAAGTTGACGACTTGTGAGGTCGATTTTTTAATGGTCTATGTAGTGGGCTATTCAGAATACGAGTCAATGTAAGTTGTCTGTTCATTTTGTAAAGAAAAATGTCCACTATTTAAAATACTTAAAGAAATTAATGTTTGTTTTATGAATACACTACTAATTATTTTTTAAAATATTTTTTATTTAAAAATATAATAAAATAATTTTTTATTGTTATTATTTAAGATTTATTTTTAACAACAATATATATAATCTAAAAATAATATTAATTTTTTTTATAAAAAAACATTTCAACCGCCAAAAAAAAAACAGGCATTAAGTTATTAATTGATTACGGTTGTGGGGAGAAAAGAGAGTCGAATTTCAAGGAATCCGTGATCTCTTGATAAATAGTAAGAAGCTAGTACTGATACGAGCGATTTATACATGGTTTAGTTGACTGTTCAGTTGAGAATCTGCATGCTTTTCAATTGGTTGTTAAGTCCTTCTCTAATTTGAAAAGGAAATTTAAGGCTGGGGCCACTCGGCTCTGGAAGAAGATAAGGATTCTTTTGTTTGGATGGCCTATGTGGGCTCTACCGAGTACGAATCGATGTGATTGCTTCTCTGATTCATGATCCAATTTGCATTTGTGTTCTTAAGATCTTGAAGATAGAACATAAAATTTACTTGTCTTGTATTTTTTGTTGGACCAAAAAAACCCAGCAATGATTGATACGATATTTGGAAACCATTTTTTTTAGTTTTGAAATAAAATACAAAAATGAAAACAAAAACAAACAATTTTATATATTTTTATTTAAATTTGATTTTTAAAAAAATTAAAAAATAAAAAGTAAAAATTATATGAAATGACTACTAAGTCAACGTGTTTATCTCCTAGCTATAATTATCAAATCTGATATAGAATGACAGATTAACCTAGTAATCTAATAGTTGATTAGAGCTATATTTTATTTTGAATTAAATTTTATATTAACTTAACCAAATTCAAATAATCGAATAAATTAACCCATCGTCTACTTGTCAAATGCTAAATTAAGGTTGTTAAATTCTAAACTAATGTCTAACAACTATACTCCTGATCTCATCCAATCTATCTAATGTTGAAAAACAATTTATTAAAATACTTTTTATATTTTAGAAGTTATGGCTATTAAATTTGGCAGGTTAATTAAAAATTGAGCTCGAATTGGGATGTTTTTTTATTATTTAGAAAATTATTCTAATTAAATTTTATTTATATAATTTGATTGATTAACTTTAAACTTGACTAACCTTATTAAATTTAAGGGAACTAAACTAGTTAATTTGAAAGAATTTTTAATATTTTTATTTAAAATGATATTATTTAAATTAAATGATATTATTTTAATTTTTTAATTTTGTATTTTAATATTTTTATTTAAAATGATATTATTTAAATTTTTTAATTTTGTATCCAAAATAATATTATTTTTAATTTATTTATTTATAAAATTTTTTATCAAAATAATATTATTTTAGATAGATTAAGTAAAGTTATCTGCCCCACGAGGTGACCTCGACGCAACCGAGATATTATTTTTAATTTATTTATTTATAAAAAAAATTATCAAAATAATATTATTTTAGATAGATTAAGTAAAGTTATCTGCCCCACGAGGTGACCTCGACGCAACCGAGTTTTATAATTACATTTAAATCACTTAAAAAGTGATCTAGACATGGTTAATTGACTGTTACATAGTAAACTGTTATTTTTCATTTCAATGTATAGAAAATTGTTACAAGTCCATCTCCACCTTCAAAAAGAAAACAGGTTTTTCATTTTTTCTCTCGGTATAACTTCTAGTAAGTGAGCAATCGATGGAGAAAATTAAGGTCAAAAAACTGTTCCATTTAAAAAACTGTTCCCCCAAATCTCATCGTGTTCGACCAAGCTCAACATCTTCTCCGATAAAAAAAAACAGAAGGTCGTGCCCTTTACCGTCAACAGAAATGTCACCAAAGGAGGAGGAGGGAGAAAGAAGCAGCACCAATGGTCCTCAGTGGTGTTGGGATATTAACTTAGAAGCCCAGAATGACCCAATTAGTTTCAAGCGTGCCGCAGCTTATTCACATGCTGTTTATCAAACTTAAAGCACAACTGTTGTGACTTATCCATTTCCTTGAAGCTTAGAAAACTTGAGGCAAATATTTGCTTTGCCATGTCAAGATATTTTTGTAGTAATGAAGCGACAAAACTTCAGGTCAAACATATACAACTCCACAAGCAATCCTACATGATCAAGATCAAAGCCATTTTTTTCTACTCCACCCCTCCACACCACCAACAACCATAACATCACCATTTCTAATATTACATCTGTTCGTCTTCCATGGCAGCTCTCTCAATAGTCCATTCTCTCCATGGTAGTTATAGTTCAATTCAAGAACTGAAAACCAGAAACTGCCCGAGAATCCTCATTCTTTTGTCTTGCCAAAGAGGCGAGCCATTAGACACCTCCAGCTCAAAACCAAAGAAAGAAATCAAGCAAGACAAGCAACTGGTGAGGCAGCTCTTTGGTAGTGTAGAGAACTTTGGGAAGGGATTGAAGGACAATTTGAGCCCTAAGCGGAAGGGTGATTGGAAAGACGTGATGCTGATGAGCTTGTCATTTGCTGTTTATGTGTACATGTCCCAAAAGATTGTCTGTGCATATTGTGCTTGGATGTCCATGCACAAGCAATGGTAGACAGCTAAACCATCATGCCTGTTCTGCATCTTCGTTATTTAGGCAGATGGATGCTGCGATGATCTTGTTAGTAGCTTGGATTTTTCCGGTTCTTTTCTGTAATTCTTGTTCAATATTTCTCGGGGGACTTCCTCAACAAATAGACAATAAAATAAGAAGTATAAAACTGTATTTGTTAATCTTGTTCACGTTATGTAGATCAAATTGAACGTTGATAGTCAAAGATTTGTCTTAGCTCTCGGGGATTAACGTCTCATCGTTTTTTATTTCCACAGCAACATTAAGCACCATTCAAGAGTTTCCACTTTCCAGCAGCTGTTACATTGATTTCCACAGAATGTCCGGTACACGTTCCAATTTGCTCAAAGAACGATCTCCTCCAAATTTGTCCAGAAATTGCCGATAAATAAACTCATATTTCATTGATTTGGATTTGGGTTGGGGACACCTGCAAATGATAAAAACACCTTGAATGGTGATCACTGAAAACGCAAACCATCACTGGTGCAGCAATCTGCTTCCAAAAAGCAAGATAGTTTTGCTTCCAGAAATCGGATTAATCGAACCCCCCATCAGTGCTAAACAGACCTTCTGTACGGTACAGAAGAGGTAAACAGACCAAATACGGAACATCCAATTTGCACCGAGAATAAAATACTTGAGCTATCTACAAAACTATTTGATTCACCAATCTTGCTAATTTATCTTGATATATCAATAATCAAAGCTGGCAAGCGCGACCAGGCAAGTGCTCATGGGACGCGGACCTCAATGGAACATGGACATTAGAGCCAGTAAGAGCTTTGGCATGCAGGGATTTTAAAGTCATCAGTAAATCTTTAATTTAGTAGATCTGGGTTCATGCATTGTTCACTCACATTTTGACCTATAGTTAGTCGGCTTTGTGCCTTTCACGCCTGAAGAGGCGATAAATCAATGATAGCAGCCATTGGCAGACGAGGATTAACCATTGCCATGTGCGAATCAGCACATTAGCTGGCTTGGGTTTTGGCTGTGGTGGTGGTCCGAAAATCCCTCTATATATCTCCTTTTGCTTCTTATATATAGCTTTATCATGCTCATCCAGCAAACGCAACTCCCTCAAAATTGCCTTGTCTTCAGGTGCATGTTTACGTGCCTTGAGAAAGTCTTCCCGGGCAGCATCTGTCTGCCCAAGCTCTGCCCTGGCCTTCCCTCTTCTGAACAAAGCCTTAGCATTGTTTTCATCCTCCACCAATACCTGTGAATCCATTACTCAGTTGATTAGATACGTAATGATCTAGAAAATCCAAATCCCAAATTTAATTTGAACGCATGAAGATGCCAGGATGTTCACCAGTACTGGCAACAAAAAAACTAAACAACAATTGACCATATGGAGAAGCCGGAATGTTATTAGGCTTTTAAACAACAATTGACCATATGGAGAAGCCAGAATGTTATTAGGCTTTCTGAGGTGCCAAATACATCTATACAAGACATTTTTCTTCAAAATGACTAGCAATAAATTCAATATCCATAGTTTTCCAGTGCACTTTGCACAGACAACAAGATAGCCACACACACGACACAAAGGAAAATGATGAGAATCTGACTGATTGATCTGGCATTAGACTACTGCCTTACCAATTTCATAAATAAACCAAACTTATTCGACATTGGAAATAAAAAGTTGCAAAATGAAAAATTGACCCATTAAAGTATACATACAATGGTGCATTGCGCAATGGCTTCTTCATAGCGCTCAAGCTTGATCAGACAAGCCGCCATGTTAAGATGACATGGATTCTTCACTGCCAATGCCATGTCTCGGTACTTGCCAAACAGCTGAAACATAAAGTCATCGCCCAAATATGCAATTGCCTGACATGAACAGAAGCCACCAGAATTAGTCAAGAATGACAAAAATAAGAAAAAGAACTACAAAAAATGCAATGCTACTTGAGGAATTCAACTCATACAAATGTACCATTTCATACTGCTGCATAGCCTCCTCAAGTTTTTCCTCCTTAAATAGAGAATTTCCATCCATTTTTCTTCGATCTGCTGCACCGATCCTCTCTTCCGCAGTCATATCACCACGAGCTTTCCCCTACAATATGCATCTCCAATGTAGATTCATCATATTAGCAACCAAATCAGATAGAGCCGTTATATTTTGAGCCGAAAGTTTTCAACAATAAAAACTATGTACTTGGAAAATCAATAAGATGTAACTTACTTCTTTGACTTCATCAAATCCAATAAGCTCGACTTCATATATTATATCTGCCATGGGAGGAACATTTGGGAAAGAAAAGCTCCCTTCTTTCCCATACCCTAATTCCCAGCTCACATGTAAGAGGGCACGTTCACCAGCCTTCATACTGGAAACACCAACAGCTAAACCCGCCATTTCATTCTTCTCTGTTATGAATGTGAACCATCAATGTTCGGCGATACATTCAGCAGCAAGATAGCAACATGATATAATTAAACCATAAATGGACCAAGATGCATAGATATTGTATCTGTGGCAATGTATAACCATCTAACTAGTTTCTTTTATTAGATTCCTGTTTAGTCATTATCATGGCATTGCGAAATGCTTCTAGAGTCATTACTGGTACAAGTCCAACTCTACACCCATAAAAAAAATAACGGTTCAATCAGCACTGTTCATTGACAGAATAGTTAACTGTCAAGCATTTGCCATGAAATCATGGATACTGACAGTTATGTATGGAAATTGCAGAAATTAAACTAGATTAGCTTAAGAACAAGAACAGAATGCCAAGCTTCCAAAGAAGAAACAGAATGAAGTGGATTTGAAGACTTTAAAATCTGAATGAAATAGGCATATACCTTTTCCTAAAACCATTTCAAATGGTCGTTGTTCATGCCATGTATCATCAAACTTGTGCTGAGTACTTTCTGTCCATGCCCTGTAGTGCACTGTCATGCAGTTGCAATTACTCAGATTATTAGGTTACAGAACGCATATGAGAATCACCATTATTTAGTAAGTGATCTCCAGAACGCATATGAGAATCACCATTATTTAGGTGATCTCAGAAACAAAATGTGTACAATTGCAGACACACTCATGTATGCTTTCTCATTTCCAACTGATTGCTGGGGACTTCAGTCAATGTTAAGAAGTGTCATTGCCCACATGCAGTTATTCAGAATTTTAGGTTTACACAGTGAAGATTTTCTGTAAGACATTTATGAAATAAAATGTGCATGCATATTAAATTCTTTTTTAGGGCACTCAACCCAAATGTTTAGGCCGATACATGGAAGATCCATAAAGAATAAAATATCAAACATCACACATGACACCAATGGCTGCACTGCAACCTTGGGCAACAAATAATGCATTACAGCAATGCAAGATTAGAGACAAGAACAATCACGCAAATAAAAGGCCTAGCTCCTCCAAGATTAATAACACCTGATAATATATTATTGCTTTCACAACTAGTCCAGTAAAAGCCAAAATAACTAACATGGTTATTTTGCTTGTTGCACAGCCAAGTTACTGAATCCTTTGCAGAATTTTCTACCTCAAAAGCTATATGGTTAGCTGGACCAAGACTGTAATAACCGTGCATGACAATAATAAGCTCAAAGTGTTAAAACCTCTCAGTCCAGATACCTAATAAATTGTTGTTGGCCTTCTGTAACGTCTCGGAGATAAAGGTCATACCATGAATGAATTCTATTCATTTTAAAAAATATTTTGACAATGTACTGAAACAACTATCAATACAGAAGATGTCCACTGACAACATAACAAACATAAGATCACAAATCATATAATGATATGATTGTATAGCTTTCAATTATTTTATGAATTGTAACTCCTAATGGTATGATTGTTAGCTTTTAGTTATTTTACGAATTCTAACTCCTGTATGATATGATTGTATAGCTTTTATTTATTTTTAGAATTGTAACTTCTACTTTTCTAGAGTAATGAACGTGACTGTGACCCAAAAAGGAAAGGAAAAAAAAATGTAACTTACAAAAGCATGTTGCATATTTGGATGGCTTCTGACCATGACCTTCCTTAATGATTTGCTTGGTGACTTTCTCGTGAAGTATTTCAACAGCGGATTCGACTTTCGGAGGATGATTCCCATCTTGCAAAGGCTCACCATGCACAACCGCAGCTTCTTCCATAGCCATTTCATTTTCATCATCTTTACCTGCAAAACAAATAAATAAAAGGACAGTAACCATTCAGTTTGTTTATGCTTCTTTTGCCATTAAAGCAAGTTATAATATGATGAGTCAACAGTTTTTAGTTATAGATGTTTATAAATAAAAATAATCTTAAAAACAAAATGAATCTAACAAACATGTCATACCCAAAAAGCTTAGACTTGCAAACATGTCAAACCCAAAGTACTTAGGTTTGACAGTTAGCCAAACTCAAGCATGTCAAATCCAAAGCATTTGGATTTGATCATTACCAAGTTCTAAAATATATTTGATTCTAGACAATCCTCTCAATTTAAAGTATTGAAGGCATGATAAACCGCCATGTCTCTCTATCTAGAATAATTACACGAACCATTCATATATAATATAATGATTCCTCTATATTCATAGGTGTATATGAGATCTTTTAAGAAACCTATCATATTTACCATCTCATTAATGATATATAAAAGATATTTGTCCTTCATTAATGTCATAGAAAATAAAGGATTTTCTAGTCCTTTTCTTCTCTAAAAACGACAAGATTCAAGAATATAAAAACTTCTTGAATCATCCAAGAAAAGATTCAAAAAAAATTATCTCTTAAAATAGATTCTAGAGCATTAATCATCTTAAAACTCAAAAATAAACATTTACATACTAATTAACCACTATCTTAAACACTAAAAAACTTATTATTTATATATATTGGATTTTAGATATTGAGAAATCATCAGAATCAAACACGACAAAACGTGGAACAATAGGTTTTACTTCATTACTTTAAACACTCCGTAGAAAATAGAGCAAAAAAACACAAATAAAAAAAATCGCTATTTGTTCTCTTACGTCATTCACTTGATCAAGAAAAAACAATATAGCATTCCATTCGCTATCCAGTTTCGATTAAAAAGAAGAAGAAAAATAATAAATTACCAATCGATTGGCTTGGAATCTCCTCCATTACTAGAACAAGCAAGTCCTGCGAAAAAAGCACAAATTAACAAATTTGTTCGATTCGTATAATCAATCAATAATAGGTTAATGAAAGATAAAAACAACGTAAAATGTTAATGTCAGGTGAGTTGACTTCGCCACTTGAAAGAAAAAACAGAGGCCATGAAAGTTGGAAATGAACAAATTACCTGTAGTTTGACTTGCTTTGATGAGATCTGGAGCTGCTTTTGTGTTTGTGTGCAGGAGAGAGAGATAAATGTATGCAGTTTGCTTTGTAACGATCGAAGAAGATTCTAGATGGAGAGGGAGAGGGAGTGGGATTAGCAGAGGAGAGAGAGGACTGGTTAATTTTAATTAATACAATGCTCGCACAATCCCATGTGATATTTTAAAATATTTTTTAAATTAAATAAAAATTAAAATATATATTAAAAAAAGATTAAAATTTTTAAGAAGTATAAGTTGTTTTAGTCAAAATTATCTTCTTTCATGCATATAATTTTTATTTATTGATTTTATCAATAACAAGTTTTTCTTATTAGCAATATGGTTTATTGAAGAAAAATTAATGACAACTAAAAATATTGGTAAGAATTATAACGAGGTAAGTGTATCTTTATAATAAAAAAATTTTCTTATTCATGTAATTTCTTTTCTTTTCTTTTTGACAAAAACATGTTTTTTATTATAAACATTTTTAAATAAAAAATTATTATTTACATGAAAAAAGATTTTGGCATAATAAAATAAAAATAATTAAGAATCAATTATTTTTATGAATCTATATAAATAAATCTAAGAGTAATAAATATAAAAAGACTATACAAAAAAATCAAAATTAATAAAAACAGAATAGATATTCTACTCTTATTGGATTTCAATAAGCAGTCTTTTAAAAAGAAAATCTATATATTAAGTTAATATATAATTATTCATAAAATAATTACTAATAGTGATATAAAAAAACTACAATGTTTTTGAAATTGTTTTAATTGTTTAGATATTATTGTAATAGATTTAATTAGAAATAAAACAACGTGAGAGGTTTATTTGACAAACAGATCGAGCATGCCTTCGCTTTGAAGAATGGGTCCCACGCAGTGGCCAGAAAAAAACAGTCTTTGTGCACGCGGTCTCTAAAACAAGGCTTACGTGCTTGAACTTTTTTTTTAATGTCATTTGTCCAGTTTTTTTTTTAATATAACGAGCAACTTGTTATTTTCTAATGCAAATCTAATCCATCTATAGCAGCTGAAAAGGTTGGGGCTTGAGTATTAAAATTTAAAAAACTTAAATTTCAACTTGTCTAATGCCCAATAAAACTTATTTAAAATTATTTTTTTTATTTAAAATATCATTCAATTAATTTAAAAATTATAAATTAAATAGAGTCAAAACAAAATTTATAAATTTTAATCTATTTTTCATAGCATATTTAAATAACAAAACCACTTTCATTTAACTTCTTTTAAGTAAATTAAATCGTTACACACACACACACTAGTCTTGTGTGCTCTTCTTCTCAAATTTATTGACTGTTCTTTCCTTTTATCTTCTAGATATTAAGGTTTGAAATGTAAAAAAATAAAGGTTGGATTGCAAATATAAAAAGCTAAAATAAAAAAGAAACAAGATAGTATATGAATTGAAACTTCAAGGACCATTTTAATTTTTTCAGCGCATTTTGAACAATAAAAAACAGGTTTTGTTTTTTGTGTTAAATTTAATCTTTATTAATTTAATTTTTGTCAGTTTTGTTTAATTATGTTTTATAATGTTGATTTTCAATTTAATTTAAAATTATTCCTGGCACTTTGCATAAATGACATAATAGAAGATAAAACAAAATCTCAACACACAAAACAATATTAATGTAGCCTAATTTGATGAAATTGAAAGAAATAAAGTTACATAATTAGAAAATAAAAAGGCACCGCAAAAATGAACAATAATTTGAGCATGGGAAACATTGATTGCCACTGTTCAAGAACCCTAGCTCTTTCGGTTTCTTTTATAATTTGTAATTATAATTTCCCTTGAGACCGGGGCATCGTTCGGATTATCTGTTATTGACTCGTCGCTAGGGAATGCAGCAAGTCCCCATTTTATATCACTATACCGTTAGCATTTCCTTCAATATAACCCTCTAAAAATAATTTGATCAAGTTGAATCTTCCGCTTCAATTTAAAGAGTATATATATTCTGGTTATGATTACAAGTTAACTGTATTTTTGAATTTTTTATTTTTATTTTTTTATATATTAATATTAAAAATTAAAAAAATATTATTTTAATATGTTATTTTTATCCCTGTAACGAGCGCGTGTACAATTCGTGCACCCATACTATAGCTTGTAGAACGAAAGATCAGGCGCGCTCCTCGTGATACTAGCATGAGCGATATGGGTTGTATGCGTGACAAAAATATATATACATATATATGTTCCTCCTCTCGACCAATCTAATCCGGAAATTGAATGAATGGTGTGTTTGGAAACACATTGTAAATTATAGAACTCCTAGCTCCACTCCAGTTTCTACACCTGTCTCTTCTCTTTCTTTCTTTTCACCCCAGCCAGAACGACAGCTGTTCTTCTTCCTTCTTCTGTTATTATAATCATTTTTTTTTTGTTTGTCCGGGCCTCTGGGCCAGGCTGTTTAGATTTTGCTGGTCTTCGTATTGTGGCTGTATTAAAAAAAATATTAAAATTTTTATCTTACTTTAAATTATATTTTTTTATTTTCTTTTAAATGTATTAATTATAAAATCCACTTT
Source organism: Populus euphratica (assembly GCF_000495115.2). Classification (NCBI taxonomy): domain Eukaryota; kingdom Viridiplantae; phylum Streptophyta; class Magnoliopsida; order Malpighiales; family Salicaceae; genus Populus; species Populus euphratica. Next base: position 348,342 of record NW_011499867.1, on the reverse strand, counting down.
AAATGTTGATTCTCATTGTTCTATGTCTAGAATGCGTTCATAATTAGTATGATTAAGAGACGTTAACAAATAAAAATAATTAAAAGATTATCTTATTTTTCTTATAAAATATTGGACTTATCATTTTTTCTCCCTTGTCATGAGAAAGTTTTTTTTTTTTTTTAAGAGAACAACTATTATCGAAATGCCATATATAAGATAAACTTAAAAACCTTCATATAAAGAATGCCACATGTTATTGTAGGAACATAGACTCTTCATTTTTATTATATAATATAAATTATTTTTTATATAAATAATAAAATAACTGGATGTTCAATCCCTAAAACGGCTTTTTGCTAATAATGAGATGATATTCGCATATAAATATAATTTTTTAATCTGATTTGTATGTCCAATTAATTTACCAACTACGTTGTTGTAGAAAAAAATTACAAGCTCAAGTTGTAGTATCTACCAATATTTACTCAATGAATAAATAGATATAATAATAATAATAATATTTTTATTTTTAAATTATTTTTAAGTTCTCTCTCATATTTCTCTTAAATTTTTATACTTATTTTTAATTAAAAAAACAAGTAGTTGTATTTTGAGGATCATAAATTTTATCCTTTTTTAAAATAAAAAAAGGGAAGTGATTGACTTGTAGGGGTGCTAGTTTTGAGGTTAAAGTGTTTTTCTCTTTCATTTTGATAATTTTTTGTTTGATTTATATTTATTTTTTATGTGATAGAAAATGCATTTGTATATTCTAACATGGTTAAATAAAAATATCGCCAAGGATACTTGTTCGGTAACAATAATCTATTCTTTATATTGATTTTAGGGACAATTGAACTCAAATCCTCAATTATTTTTTTCAAATTGGTTTTGTAAAAGAAAAACACTATTTTTTTTACGCGAAAAGGAAAAGGAAACTTGGAAAGCCGGTTATCCTCCCCAGACATTCATTACACTCTCGGTCTAATTCGGAGATTTTACCAGCTGGAAGGAATCCAGCTATCCATTCCGCATCTCGTCCTTGCAAGCTTCTTTCTCCTGACACGCAAAAAGAAGAAGCACTTCTCTCTCTTCTCCAAGCAGCAGAGTCGAAATCTGGTTTCAACTGGTAAATTGATCTCACTCCTAAATCGATCTCGAAATGGATAATCGTCTACTTGTAGGTTAATTGATCATGTATTTCTGTTAACGATTACTGTTAGGGCCTCAAACTGTGGTTTGATTCGAGATTCCAATATTTAAATTCTTGATCTGGCTTTCAATTCTTGAGATTAGGATTTTAGGGATTATACTTTCTGGCATGTTTGCATATGCTTTCTGTTAAGCTTCATTGTTCTTGTAATGCTCTAACGTTGTCCTGTTTTGTTTTGTTGTTGCTTGCTTGAAATTTCATCGTAAAAGGTTCTGATTTTCCATATACGCGTCAAATTTTGTTAATTCTGTACTGTATTAGTTCTCTTACTGAATCAAGTCCGCGAAAGAAAATGGTTTCATCTTTTTTAATCCTTTTTTTGGCCAACAGGAGTTTAAAGTAACAGTGGGTCTATATTGGTCATCAACTCTCTCTCTGTACTGGGTTCCCTGAATGCACTGATGATCGTGGATTGTTCTTCCCCTTTGCATCTAAAGAGAAGGAGACTTACCACAGTTGATGTCATGGAAGCTGAAGCTGCTAAGGCCAAGTTTGCAGCTGTTAAAGAGAAGTTCGGGCATGACCTCCATGTGTTTGAAACATCGCTAGTCTCTTCGTTGTTGCCTCAAGCGTCTAATGATGAGGATACAGATGATTTTTATGATTTCACTACAGAGGATTATTATCGACTTCTGCCGACAAAGAGGGAAGATAAATATTTAAAGACGAAAAAGATTCGAGAAGCAGAAGAAGCTGCTCGCAGGTCAAGAATAACAAAAACTGCAATTAGGATTCGTTTTCCTGATAATCATACATTGGAGGTGGTTTTTTATCCATCTGAAAAGATTCAGAGCTTATTTGATCTTCTCTCAAGAGTGCTTGCTCAGCCAGAAGTACCCTTTTACTTGTATACTACTCCTCCAAAGAAGGAAATCAAAGACTTGTCACAGGATTTTTACTCGGCCGGTCTGATTCCTGGTGCAATCGTGTATTTTTCATACGATAAGCCAAATGGAGAGGATAATGCATCTTTCAGTTCTGGTCCCTTCCTCCAGGAAGAGGTTATGTCTTTGAAAGGTTTGGATGTTGTGCCTGAGCCAGCAGAGCCGGTCCAGACTGCACTGGAACCTGCAAGGACAGCTCCTCCTCCAGTACCACAAGAGCCCAAGGCTGCTGGGAGAAAACCCGTCAAGCCAAAATGGCTAAAAATGTGATCTGACAGAGCTCTTCTAGCCAAGATTCAGCATCCAGAAACAACTCAATCAGATAGAAGCGTGCACGCTTCTAAGGTTGTTTCTTGCTTTTAATTGTGAAAGTTGCAACAGTGCCAGAGGAACTCGCTCCTTTTCCTATGACATTTCTTTAAAAGGTTGTTTATTGCTTATAATTGTGTGAATACAAGTCGACTGTCAGAAAAATAAAAGGGAAGAATGGTTTCTTCTTTTATCTTTTTACTGCTCTATGATTATCTTAGAAATTGAAAAATGGATCAAAATGGTGCGCACGGGTCTGTGTTAGTTTGATGACCTATAGTATTTATGTTTGGCAATCCTCTCGACCCTTTTCCATGCATCTAACCAACCATCTTCAAGTGGATTGTGTTCTCCCCCCACACCAACCATTCCATGATCGACTCTACTGCAGTTTTCTCATGTTGATGTTTTTCATCAATTTCCTGCCTGTCATATATGGGGCAGCAAATCGTGCACCGAAAAACTTTATTCTTCTGTGCGCGTCTGGTTGCTTTTTATGCTGCAAGGTTTTGCACGCGTGTGAAAACGTGAACATTAGGAACATCTTTTGGTAGAAGCAAGGTAGCAACATCTGATAGGTTCCAATCCATCTTTACTACACAAATTCTGTCTGTTAACCAAAGTATCGGCTTACCGTAAAAACCATGTCGTTGTTGTGTCTATGAACCGTCACTTTCCTCTGATATTACTTGAATCCAAATTTAATTCGATTACAGCCAAGTCTTAGAAGGCAGAAGGGATGTAGTGAACTGGAGAATAAAATCTATAGATCACTTTTTAGCATGAAGTTTGACTATTAATGGATCCAAAAGTCGATGACATGACATTCCAGACCATTGGTGGCTGGTCTGGTTATCTCTGTTGTTCTGAAAAGTTGCCATTAAGCAGAAGGAAAGAGAAAATGTCACAGTTGCAAAATTAAGTTATAAATTAAATAGTAACTGATATGTCTTGACTGAATAAACGAATAGCAAACGTCCAAGATTTTGGATAATGGGAGAGAAAGGAAAGCATCAGGCAATGCTTTATTTATTCTCCAAGCGAAGCATGCCAAGACTTACCTGCAAGAAAAGTTGATCGGTTGTTTGTAAAAAGGAATCACGTAATAACTATTACATGGTAAATTATATCTGATTGATTGTTACACAGAGACAAAAGACATTGAGATATTCTTAAGGCCTCAACCTGTCATGTATCTTGTTTATTTCTTACTTCTCCTCTGTTATGTCATAGGCTCCGTGGCATCTCTTCTTGTACTAATTATTCTGTTTCAATGAATTAGCTGATTTTGTCGAAGTCCTTCACCTGCAAACCATGTTGAGCTTCATTAGGCCGATTGTTATGTTCTATTTCTAGGATGTAATGGAAATCGACCATACCAAAAAGTAAATGAAAATGTGAAGTTTCTCTTCTTATTTTTCTGTTTATTTTGCTGTCCTAGAAAATTTACATGTGTGATTAGTCCATTTAATGATAATAATTTTCTAATATTTTATCAGCCAATAAATTAATGACTTTGTCTCGAGGCATTTGCCATAATACTTATTGGATCACTGGACTTATTTTTTAATTCATGATTGATAACATGCTGATTTAGAGTTCGACATGTGATTTGATTTACTCCAGAACATCACCCCACTTAGATGGCTTAATTTCCTGAAGTTACTCCCCCGTTTTCTCCTCATAGCAAGCAATCAATTATAGCCACTCAACTCACAACAACCAATAGACGAAAAAAAATGGTGCTCTCCATGAAAAATAGAAAGGTTTCGTTTGCAGACAGCCCTCTGCAATTCAGGAGGAGGGGGGATAATAAAGAAAGAGAGAGAGACAGAGAGAGAGAAGCAAAGACGTAGGGAATGGAAAGCGTTCACGCAGTTAATGGCTCAGCTCCAGCTTGCCCTGATTTCATTTCGTATACGGTAAAAAATGCAGCAGGAAAGGTGATTTCCATCGGCTTGGCATTTGTTTTCAGCAACCTCTCACACCAGCTTCTAAAGCCTCTATCCCAGCCACGCATAGCTTCTGATATTGCTGTAGGTTTCTCTCCTACCCTCTCTTTCTTCCGTTCAATAAATACTTGACAGCTATTTCCAATTAAGAAGCTTGATTTTGTTATTGAGAATATTTCTTGTGTGTAATCTTTATTGGCCGCAGGTGGGCCTGGTGCTTGGCAACATAAGTTTGATACGCCATGCTTTCGATGAACAATTTATCGACATCTTAAATTCTATTGCTGAATTTGGTATGATATGTTACATGTTTGTGCTGGGAATGGAAATGGATCCATATGTAATCTTTAAAGCACCATCAAGAAATGCTATGGTAGCCTATGCTGGAATGGTGCCCACAATCATTTTAGTTTGTAGCATAACCCCGTTGCTGCACTATTATCAGCACCCTACCATTGGTTTCACTCTTTCCCTCTCCACCACTCTCTCCGGCAGTTCCTCCCATATACTAACTCGCCTTATAACCAGTCTCAAAATAGGCAAGTCAGATATAGGAAAACTTGTAATTGCAGCAGGAATGCACTCTGACATGATATCCATGCTTCTCGTCTCCATCGGATATCTTTGTTTCCCAACCGCTATCACCATTAGCGACTTTGCCGCAAACATTAGAATGACCTTAACTATGGCTGCTGCTTTGCTGCTCCAAATAATTTTCACGGCCACAGTTTCACCCATCTTTATGAACTGGGTGAACAACGAAAACCCTGAAGGGAAACCCATGAAAGGTTCCCATTTGGTGCTTTCCGTTGCCTTCATGGCTTTTGTTTGCAGTGTCGCCCCGATTTATGGATACAGTCCCATTCTCAGCGCATTCTTGGCTGGAGTTTTCTTACCGAGTGAGGGGAGAGTATCAAAATGGGCAGTTGGCAAAATCAACTACCTATTACCTACCATTTTCTACCCAGTGTTCTTCTTTTGGATGGGGTTTCATGCTGATTTCAGTAAATTTGAAGCTAGCCATTGGGGAACATGGGGAAGGTTTTTGGTCCTCGTATTCATCACAGTATTTGGCAAAGTGATTGGAACAGTCATATGCGGGGTGATGTTAGGTTTTCATCAGCGTGAATCTGCTGAACTCGGTCTCCTTTTAACTGCAAAAGGCCACTTTCATGTATTTCTTGCAGTTGTTGGACTCCTGGTAGGTTCCCTGCTTCTCACTATATCGATTATGTTACTTTCTTCTTCAGTTTTTGCTTTTTCAAACGAAGTAGATGACTGGTTACTAACCATGACACTTAAGTTTGAAATATGTTGATTACTGATTTCCAAGTAGATAATTGACAGTTAAAAATGTCATGAAAGGCCTTCGTTTTTTATAAAAGCATCGATGAGGATTTTAGGTGACAAAAAGCAACCAAAAAGTAGTAGTTTACATGCCCCACAACATGAAGTCCATTGATTTTCCTCTCTGCAGCTGTGCTTTGAGGCCAAAAACTTTCAATCTGAATAATACTGCAAAAAATTTAAGTTTAGCAATACCAAGATTTGGAAAGCAATGGTTTTGCTGAGTTCATGTCAGTTGCAGCGTTATTGAACTTATCCTGCATTCATGCATTCAATGCAATTTAGCAATGGAAAGTTATGTTAACTCGTTTCTAATATTGTATTCATTTTGTTAAATTGATTGCAGTTAAACATAACAACTACTACGACTAGCATTTCAATCATTATTGTGATCTTCCTTTCGGTTCTACCCACCCCATTAGTTGTGTCACAAATCATAAAACGTGCAAGGAAACGTGCACCTACGCAACGAGTGGCTCTTGAGTGGCTCGACCCCTCTAATGAGCTTCGGATCCTGCTATGTATTCAAGGAGTGCATAACGTGCTTTCAACCATCAACTTCATGGAAATTTCTCAAGGGGCGTCAGATCCAGGAATTCTGGTTTATCTTACCGACATGGTTGAACTCACAGATCAAATAGCTTCTACACTGGTTCAAGAAGGAATGGACACTGTGACCGTGATGGACAAGGATGTGACCGAGATGAGAGATCAGATCTCTACTGCAGTCCAAGCTTATGTAGAGGAAAATGGCAATGGTATAACACTCAGACGAATGCTTGCTCTCTCAACATTCAATGGCATGGCCAAAGATATCTGCAATTTAGCAGAGGACTTGATGATCTCCCTCGTCATATTGCCATTTCACAAGAACCGGCATGCAAATGGGACGTTAGATGGGGGTAATCCTGGGTTCCGATATGTGAACCGTAAGGTAATTACCACCAATCAATAACCTTTAATAAAAAAAAAAAAGGTGCAGACGTTTTGATTTTTTTTTTGTTTTATTTCTAATTATAAATAACCAAGAATTTGTCTTTCATCTGCATCCAGGAACTGACTCACGATTTAGCATCATAAATCATGCATCACTTATCTATTTTCTGCATTCGTGCAAGTTGTCTGTGAAAAATTATCAACCATAATGCCAATATTTGGCTTAACTAGGTTTTGGTTTCAATTAGGTGCTCCGGAATGCACCATGTTCAGTGGGGATTCTTGTGGACAGAGGTTATGGGCTGGTAGAGAAAATATCAAAGTCAGTAAGCTCTTTCCAAGTAGCAGTCATCTTCTTTGGTGGCAAAGATGACAGAGAAGCACTAGCTTATGCAGGTCGTGTTGCACGACATCCTGGAGTAAAACTTACGGTGATAAGATTCCTACTTGATAGTGATTCGGTGACTGCCTCGAGAAGAGCTGGCAATTGTAGGATAAATGCTGCTGTGCAGGAACAAGAGATGAAGCTTGACGATGAGAGTTTTGCTCAATTCTATGAGAGACACATCGCTGGGGGGCATGTTTCCTATAGCGAGAAGCATGTTGCCAATTCAGCCGAGACCTATGCTACTCTGAGATCATTGGAAGGACAGTATGGGCTAATAATAGTAGGGCGAGGTGGGAGGGTGAACTCGATATTGACTATAGGGATGAATGATTGGCAGCAGTGTCCGGAATTAGGCCCAGTAGGGGATGTTCTTTCAGGGTCTGATTCCTCACATACAACCTCTGTTTTGATCATCCAACAACATAGTCTTAAGGGAGAATTAGATGGTGTGGATGATGAGTTTTCCATCATGTAAATCTCTAGTGAGATAGTTCTAAAATTTAGGAAACTAATTGTAGGAAAGAAGCAGAATAGTTGTAGATAGAGCTGGTAGAAAGGAAAGAAATCATGCAGATGGAAAGGTAGAAAGTAATCTATGATTATTCACTTAATGAGAAAAGAAAAAATGGAATAAGTATACCATGTGTTTTAAGAGCTTGCTAAGGTTGATAATGGTACTATGCCGTATTCTCTAGTAAAAGAAGTCATTTCCTGCCATATCAGACTACGTAGACTGCATAATTTACTGGAGACATTTTGTTTTTTCGCCGATGAATAACTTCAATCCAGACTTCTTTAATGGCTATGCATTTCTGGTTCACATCAACTAACAGATGTCATTGCAAAAACTTCGCTTCTACTCTTCGCGTCCTAGTAGAGCTAATAGTGGGTTGCTATGGTGCCATTACCATGCCGATGGCCATATGGGCAGCTCCAATAATCCTAATGGACATCGACATTGTGATGGTGCCGAAGCATAGGCATTCTAGCCTTTCCAGCTATCAGGATTCTCCTGCCTAGGTAAACTGCACTGATGAGCTTTTGGGCAAGACTATAGTTGTTGATAGAGTTAACCAAAAGCCTCAAGTCCCGTTGCTCCTTGGTGGCGTGGAGCTCGCACAACGAACATGTATAGAACACGTTCATGTGCCGATTGCATCAAGAGAGTTGCCTTATTCTGCATACCCGAGGAAAAGATCCACCAGCTTAGGCCTGTGAAGGTAACGAGATTCTGCTTTGGGCCAACAAAATCCCATGTTGGGCTCTGTGCATACCATCTAAATCCTCAATTTTTTGCTATCCATACAAGTCACTAGTGACCATATCAAATGCTAACCTTCCCGCTGACAAAAACCAGTGGGACTGTTGAGCAACTATGGTTTAGGGGTAGGCTTCCTTTTCTCTGTTGCCTACGGTATATGGTGCAGCATGTTACCGCTTACACCAGCAGAGCCCTGAGTGGATACAGTAGAATTAGTTTCAGCTTTCGAGGATCACGTCCGAACAGAAAATGAACCTAAGCTGCAGCTCGAATCCAAAAAATAGAACCCATGTGGAGAAAGGGCATCATTTGCATGAAAAGAAAAAATAACAGCAGTAGGGCTGGTTGAGAGTGTGAATCAATCTGTGAATTATGCTTGAGAAAAACATCAGCATGCAATTTCCCAGGCAAGATTAGCTACAATACTTTTGTTGTCCATCTTATCTGCCAGAAGTCATCAGTTAATTACAACCAGAACCAGGTCCCCATCAAAATCATATGCTTAAAAATCCCTTGAAAATCTTGCCATCTCAGCCTCCGAAGAGAAACTTACCATCATGGAGCATGTTGTTGTTGCCTATGGGCAGTGGCTATTGTTGTTGCTTGTGAAAGCATCTGTTGCTGTTGGTGGAGCTGTGGATGGTTGGGCTAATAGTGAAAAGGATGGAAGAATGTTACCGCATTTAAAATATATAATATTTTAATATTTTTCAATAATTGTGTCTTTTAAATTCTGCTCAAGTAAAAATGCAAATACCGCTAGTAAATGACAAAACAGTCTTTGGTAGTATTTGTTATTATAATAGTAATTGAATTTTTTTTATTTAAAATTTATTTTTGATATTAATATATTAAAAAGATTAAACATATTAAAAAATAACTTACAAAAAAATCAAACTTAAAAAAAAAAAATCCACAGCAAAAACAAACACCAGCTAATTAGTTGTATGATCTCACACCTCATCCCTACTTCAAACAATTTATAAAAGCATTCGAGATGAAAAACTTCAAAACATGCTGAGATCACGGGGGTGTTTTTAGGGCTTCGTCACGTTTAGGTCAGGATAGAGTTTTGGCCCGTGTTGTGCCATGATTGGCCGACTTTTTTTTCAAGGTAAAAAATCAATGCTAAGAAAAAAAAACCGACTTGACTAATTAAACAACTTAATATTAAAAATTAAAATTTAAAAATAGATAAAAAAATAAAAAAAAAAAGATCAATTAAAATAAATTAACCTATGATACGTGTAATTATGAGCATAGAATTTAGATAATTTTATAAAAAAAATATAAAAAATAATTCTTAATAAATTAATAAGAATATAATAACTCCATAAAAAAAAAGTTAAAATTCAATTTCTATCAAATAAAATACTGAAGGATGAAAATTAAAAAAAAAAAAGTTGACAAAACTCGATCCAAGCTCACTCAAGTCAATACACAAAATCTCAAACTTGGTCATGATACTGGGGTAACTGCATTTAAAGGCAAACTTAATAAAATTATGAAGTTTAGTTGTCGAATAATTTAATCTTGAAGTACAAAAATTAAAAAAATAATTAAAAAAATTTAAGTTAACATGATTTAACTCATTAACCTCATGATCATGGGCATAAGATCATGATAACTCAATAAAATATAATAATAAAACACAAAGATTAAATCTCAATTCATCAAATGTTAAATGATGAAATTGAAATAAATCAGAATTAAAAAAAAACAAATAAAAAAAATCAACTCATGTTAACTTTTTAAACTGATAACCTTCGTTGTAAATCTAAAATTAACCTCATAAAAAATACTATAAAAATAATATATATATATATATATATAAAGCATAAGCTTAGAAACATAAAAAAAAAAAAAAGTAAGGATGAAACTTCCAAACATGATCTACTATCTAAAACTCATAACTCTTGAAATTCTTGACTCGGGTTCAATCAAGGAGTTTGGTCCCAGCCAATTTAATTTTAAAAACATGAAAACATTTAAAAAATTTGAGTCAACTCGGATTATTCCATTAACTCCGTGATCATGAGCATAAGATCATGATAACTCTGTAAGAATTAAATGAAAAAAAAAACATAAAGACTAAATTTTAATTTATCAAATGTTAAATGATGAAAATGAAATAAATCAGAATTTAAAAAAAAAGAAAAAAATAAAAGTAAACCTATATTAACCTTCTAAATCAGTGACCCTCATTATCAAGTTATCAATCCAAAGTTAAGCTCATAAAAAAACTGTAAAAAATAATAAAATAAAACTCTTATATATATATAAACATGGTTTAATGTCTCATAACTCTTGAAATCTTTGATTTAGGTTCAATCAAGAAACTTAGTTCCCTATCAATTTAATTTTAAAATCATGAAAAAAATATTGATTTTCAAAACTTGTCAAAACAGAAACTTAGTTCCCTATCAATTTAATTTTGAAATCATGAAAAAAATATTGATTTTTAAAACTTGTCAAAACAAAAATGATATCAACAAAAATAGCAGGGGTCAAATTTAATAGAAAAACCTATAGAGATGAATTGTAAAAAATATATATAAAAATATCTTAGATAAAAAAATAATAATTAAAAAAATAAAAACCAAATTTAAAGAATAAAAAATGAAAGCAAGATAAAAATTGAAAAATATTTATATTTTAATGATTATCTAGAATAAAATATCAGCAATCAAAATAATAAAAAATCGAATATGAAGGGAAAAAAAATTAAAAAGGTTGGCTTCGAATTTTAAAGTATTTAGCATGGGATTTGAGAAGGTAAGAAAAAAAAAATGACTGTGAGAATCAAATTAGATGAGCATTTAAAGCACACGCCACCCATTATAAAAAAAATGTCAAGAACTTTCAAATATCATTGTAAAGATCAATGTTTGTTAATAAAAAAATAAGGTTAAATTGTGTTATTGTAAAAAAATCACCTTGCTTTTCTTGCTTTTCTATGTATGGTTTAAAGGTTTTTTAGCCCAGGGGTAATTTTTTTCCAATCACTATTCTAATTAATAACAACTCGTGTCTGTCTAGGGGTGTAATAAATCCTCATTCTCCTTTAATGTTTTTAAAACTAGTTCACATGTTCACAATGTATGTTTTTAATATAACAGAAAATATCAAGGTAATAAAAGATTATCAAGTATTATTATCAACTTTAATTAAATGAGTTAATTTTGAAATTTTTTTATTTGGCTCCTCATTTTATCCGAATTTAAAATTAAAATATATAGGAGTTAGTTAGACATAACCCGGTCAACTTGACTGATTTAAAGACAACTTGATCAAAAAGTAAAAAAGTTTAACAAGAAAATAAAGAAAAAAATTATGAAATTAACATGAAAAAACCTCTTAACCCAGCTTCTTATCCCAGGTTGATTTTAAAATTAATTTGTGTGGGAATTGTAATGATGTGAACTAGTAAACTTGATAATTCTAGAAATAATTCGACTGATAAATTAAAAAAATATCGAGGATAAAATTAAAAAAAAAATCTTTCAACTTCACTCATCGCTTAACTTAGGTTTAAAATTAAGCTACGTGAGTGTTATTCTAATATGATCCAGTCAACTCGTAATCTAAAAATAACCCGATGTACTGGTAAAAAACACGAGGACTTGACTGAGAAAAAAATGATAAGAATGATAAAAAGAATCCATCGATCTGACTTATTATCTAATTAAATTTAAATTTAAATTATATAAAAGTTATCATATTATACGAGATTAAAGGCAACCTAAATTATTATTGAAGCAAGTTTGATGATGAAATAAAAAAAAAAAAAAACGAAGAGGGGCTTGAATTGAAAAGGAAGAAGAAGAAACTTCACGTGAAACTCTATTAAATTTTTAAAATTTCTCAGTGTAACAGGGTAATATATAAAAAATAAAGAAAAAGTCCCATCAAATTTTCCAAAATGACATGACATTATTTATTGTCACTAAAAGCATCTCTAATGGTATAACCAAAACAAGCACCAAAAATAAATAAAAAAACTAATTTTTTATCTTTTGTTTCCTAATTTTGTATCTCAAATAAAAAAAATCAAAATGACTTTTATGTCAAAAGAAAAATTATATATATATATATATATATGCTAACTAAAATTTTCAAATAAATTATTTTTTTCATTCATTAAAATTTTATAAAAAAACCAAGAATATTAATATTAAAATGCAAAAGGATCGCTAAAATAAATTTTTTTAATGGAGTGCATATTAAAAACAATTATGTTTACACTATTTAAAAAACAATATTAACAATTTAACTATTATAATTCTTTTTTATTATTCAGGATGCTCAAGTAACCACAAAAAGATTCCCGTTATAAAAATATCATCATACTGAATAAGAAAACCTCTTTATTTTCCCATCCTAATCTAATTTTTACTTTCAACAATAACCATAATTCTAATTATTTTTTACTTTCACTAAAAAAAAAAAACCCCACTAAAACGAGTCCAAAATCTAATTCTTACCTTCAATAATAACCATAGAGAAAACCCCCCGTCTCAAAATTCTAATTAATTAATTCAAAAAAAAGGAACAACCTCTAAACCCTCCCTTCTCTCTCTCTCTCTCTAAAAAAAAAAAAAAAACTCAAAACTCCTCAATATGGCCTTTCACGTAGCTTGCCCAATTACATGGTCAGTAGTGGTAGTATCTTCACAACTTATAACACCAAACCCCTCCTGTCTTTACTATTTCTTCTCTTTTATGTCTCTCTCGCGAGAGAGTTCTCTGTTTTTTAACGTGGTCGACTGATACGATATCTTGTTTGTTTTGGCTCTCTCTAATTTGCAGTCGCCGAATTTGTTTTTGCTCCCTAGGGTTTCCGCGAGATCTCCACTCGACGAAACCAAAGGCTGACTTCCTGTTCGATGTAGGGAGAATCGATGAGTTTTTGAAGGATCCTCTGGGAATTAGGGCTTCCAGGGAAGGAACTGTCCTGGTTTCCGTTCCTAAGGTTGTGCCTGTACCGGCTTCGATTCCTCCGACGCATTCGCTAGAGGTCGTTTCGGCGAGAGATAGAGAAGGTGATGGTGGTGTGGGGGATGAGGCTTTTTCAACGCAGACTAGGCGCGTGGCTATTCAAAGGCAGGCTGCTGCTGCTAAGGCATCTGCCGAGTATTATGCCAAGAAGGTCGGGTCTGGTGATACCGTAAGATTTTTGTTTCCTGGTTGTTGTGCATGAATTTGGTCTTTGATGTGAGGATGTTTCTGGTTAGTTAAGATTTTGAATTTTTTATTTTCTTGGGAATAGTGTGAATTGTGATTGTGTAGGATAATCCCATGATTGGCCACTCGAATTTGTATTATTTAAACATTGGTTTATTAGATACCTGTGTTGAATTTGGGATTCAGGGGTGTTCTGAATAGCTAGTTTATTGAATTTGAGCTGATTTATGGCGTCTGCAGTTGCGAATTTGTTTTTTTTTTTTTGTGATTCTATTATATAATTCAATTAATAGAATAGAAGTAGTCAATTTGACTGAAATGTTTAATTTGGATTTTGAATTGTTCTTGAGGATTTGGAGGTGGGTTTTTGAGTTTGACCTAATCTTGGATTTGTTTAGACATTAAAAAGCATGGAAGTCTGAGACAGTTGAAACTCAAAACAATCACTAGCATCCGCTCATTTTCTGAATGCTGATTACTCGTAACTGTTTTTCATTCTAATATTTTTGTTATTCATTTGCGTTAGCTTATTTATAATCCTGAGAAGATTGAAAAGAAATTTATGAATTCTTATTGCTTATTCATTATTATTTTGCTAGCGGGCAGCATGTTATTGGAACCCTTTTATTGCACTAGAACTTTCTCATCTAGATGCACTGGCATGTTTCCTTAGGCACAAATCCACAGTTGATGAGCTATGGAAATCAAGTAAAATGACTTTTGGCTGCTATTGTGATGACATATGCTATATCATTTGCTAAATACCACCACCATCTGTTTAATTCAGGTTGCCTCAAAAGATACTCCGGGAGAAGATGCAGGTCCATTTTGTCAGATATGCTTTGTGGGTCAAACTGGAAGAAGTGAGAGAGCGAGGATGATGCTCCCATGTAAAAGTTGTGGCAAGAAGTACCACAGGAGCTGTTTGAAAACCTGGGCTCGGCATAGAGGTAAAACTCATTGGGTTAAAAACTCTGAAGGCTGCTGTATTTTTATTTATTCTCATAGGTTGAGTGATTGATGGCAGATTTATTTCACTGGAGTTCGTGGACCTGCCCATCTTGCCAAACTTGCGAGGTGCTCATTGATATAAATTGTTGATTAATTAACGAAGTTGCATCCGTACTTTTTTTAGGCAAGAAATTTAGGTAAATTCTAGATTTCCAAAGTGACCTTCCTACCTGGCCATGAATGTCATTTTATGCTTCTGTGCATCTGAATGTTGTATCTCTTGACAACTGTAAGTCCATGAAATGTTAAGAGCTAGAGAGAGTTCATTCTAGTGTTCTGTTTATTCTATTCCTTAAAGTCCTTCTCAAAACAGATGATTTATTTATGTTCTGTATAGTTTCCATGTGCTGGAAGCTTTCTGGACACATAGAACGTTTTGAATACCTTATCTTTGCTCTTACACTTTATAACTTCTGTCCATAGGTATGCCGAAAGACTGGAGATCCAAATAAGTTTGTGTTTTGCAAAAGGTGTGATGGTGCATACCACTGTTACTGCCAGCATCCTCCACACAAGGTGATGTGTTAATTGCTTGTTTTTGGGTGTCATATCTAGATTATAATGGCACTACTAACAGACATTCCTGCATGTTGCAGAATGTCAACTCTGGACCGTACTTGTGTCCTAAACATACAAGGTGTCACAGCTGTGGATCTTCTGTCCCAGGAAATGGACTAAGTGTGAGGTAATGGTTGTCAACAGTTAGTTTAAACTCATAAATATGTTTTTTTTTGAACAACTGATGTTTAGTTAATCATTTTGTTTTCCGATCTTGCAAAAATGTGAAAAATGCATATATTGTGCGTGTATATAGATATTTATTGCTTTGTGACTTATGGAATACCTTGATATATAAATAACTTGTCATTTTTGGTATCAATCTCTCTTAAGCATGCCTTTCAGCTCCATACATGTTAATGAGAATGCTTACCCACTCCAATCCATTATGCTTGCAATTTGATACGTTGAGTGTGACACCTTATCTGAGTATGTATGGCAATTTGGAAAGTGATTGTTATGTGCAGGTGCATCGATGATGAATTTGTTTGATTTATGCACTTTTGATAGATATCTCTGATCTATACTGCCTAACTGATCTTTAGAATGCAAGTAATTGAAGCCTAAGGAAATAATGGAGCATGATTTTGGTAGGTAGTGGGAGGAGTTGTCTTGACATGCAATAGTTACATTTATAATTCTAGTGTGATTGTACTTTTTCAACAGGGTTTAGTCTTCTTTATTTCTTACTATTAGCAGGTTCATTTGTCGTATGTTTTTAAAACACGCAGGTGGTTTCTGGGATACACTTGCTGTGATGCTTGTGGAAGATTATTTGTGAAGGGAAATTATTGCCCTGTTTGCTTGAAGGTATTGTCAACTTCATGCTATCTTTGGGTTGTCACAAACTTTTCATTAAAAAAAAGCTGTTCTATGTTAATTACTACTACTTGTAGTCTGCATTGATCGATCATTATATTTAAATGCTTCATCATCAATCCAAAAAAATGTCCCAGATGATTTTGTTTCGTAACTTGATATTTATACTTTACAATATGAATGAAATTGATTAGATGTCTTGGGTAAACCTTATAGGTTTATAGAGATTCAGAATCAACTCCAATGGTTTGCTGTGATATATGCCAGCGATGGGTGCACTGTCATTGTGATGGCATCAGGTTTGTCTTTCCCATCTCAAAATACAGGGCTAATGGCAAATTAGGATGATAGATGTTCTTGGAATTATCAATAATCTTAACAGAAACTTGTTCTTTATGAGCTATTTCCTTTCACAATTATGACAATTCTGGTATGACGAATCTGGATTGGATTCTGCTTCACAGTTGTTGCTTCTTTGGTAATGTTACGCGCCTTTTCTTGGATGTAAATCCTTGTTTGATGTCAATAGTGGATATCTAATAGTGCTTTTCATGAGCAGTTATTTATAGGAAGTAATTTACACCTTGGAGAAATGAGATAACTTATTCTGAAAGAAATGTTTTGCAGTGATGAAAAATATCTTCAGTTTCAAGTAGACAGAAACCTACAGTACCAATGTGCCACATGTCGTGGAGAATGCTATCAGGTTTGTTAATTGTAGAAATCTCTCTCTGAAGCTTGTACACATGTGGCTAGTCTTGCTTAGATGTGGTGTGCTGGGATGGTTTGGTTATAACTTCTTTTCTTACACCATAAATGTATACTACAGGTAAAGGATCTCAAAGATGCTATTCAAGAGCTGTGGAGGCGACGAGATAAGGCTGATCATGGTTTAATTGCAAGCTTGAGAGCTGCTGCTGGGTTGCCAGCCCAAGAAGACATATTTTCTATCTCTCCTTATTCAGATGGTGATGGAAATGGTCTGGAGGCACTAAGGATTGATTTTGGGCTTTCTATAAATATCTCTCTCAAAGGGATAGGCGGCAAGTCACCAAAGAAGAGTAATGATTATGGAAAGAAACATTGGAATAAAAAATATCCCAAGAAAAAAGGTTGTCATGCTGCTTCAATTAGTAAGTCAGAACCACATCAGCACGACATTCATTCTTACGTACATGATACGGGTGATTGCAAGAATTATGACTCGGAGTCTCAAGCAAAAGGAGGATCTGATAAAAGTTTTTCTCCTGTTGCTGGTATTGTGAATCACACCGAAGGGGTTTGCTCAATCAGTCAGCCAGGGGGTTGGAAACACAAGTTTGTTGATGAGGTGATGGTGAGCGATGGAGAAAGGACATCCAATGTTTTTAAAATCAAGAGTAATAAGCCTCATGATGTGGATAGTGGGGATGATACTGAAAAACATGCCGGCAAATCTAAGTCTGTCAAGGCAAAGAGATTAGTAATAAATCTAGGTGCACGAAAAATAAATGTCAGTAGTCCAAAATCTGATGTTCAAAGCTGCCAAAGTGAACTAGATTTGAAGGCTTCCAACAGTAAGTGATCCATGTGTCATTCAACTGCTTGTAGTGCAATTATTAATATGTTATTATTGACATTATTAACTTGAGGATGTTATCATTTTACCTGCTAATTCACTGACATGATTGATTTTTGCAATTTGCAGGAGATACAGTTGATCACTCTGGGCAAACAAGAGGTTTGATTAAGTTTGCAAGGAGAGAGGGTAATTTGATTAAGTTTGGAAAAGTAAAAGCTGAAGCTTCAAACTTCAATCCCAAATATGATGGAGGGAGTCCTTGTGATGGATATGAAACTGTTCCCCTAGATCATGCCCGTGTTTCATCAGCTAAAAAGAGCCTTGAAGGAAGCAGGGTTGTGGTGAGGCCTGCGGGTGGTGAAGTCCCTACTTTAAGAAGTGACAAGTTATCTTTGGGAAAGCAATCAGAGGTCGGGTCTGATACACATACAGAAAGCAATGGTGATTCTGGTGACACTCCCATTTTTCATTCATTACCAAAGGAGTCAAAACTTTCTTTGAAGCTTAAGATTAAGAAACCTAATCTTGAAAATCAGAGCTCCCTTATTCATCTGCATGAAGAAGAAAAGAGTAACATAAGGGGCCAAAGGTCAAAAAGGAAGAGAGCATCAAGCTTAATGGAGAAAAAGATGTATAATGATGATGAAGGTATGCTGCCATCACATCTAGACAGTGAAATGACAGAAGCTAATTGGATATTGAAAAAATTGGGTAAAGATGCTATTGGAAAACAAGTTGAAGTTCATCAGCCATCTGACAATTCATGGTGAGTTTTTGTTTTTTCCTTCTGGGTGAGGGATAAAAAAGTATTTGCCAGTGAGTACATGCATCATATTTCGCAAGTAATCCACTCCATTTTGACATCCATCTTAGCCTGTTTTAAAGTAGGAAGGGGCTTGTTCATGGCAACCTTGTATCACAGAAACAAAATGAAGCTGATGGCGGGGAGGATCAATTTTGAAACTGGTTTTGAAGTATTCCTAGGTGGTCCAACACTCTCCTTCAATTCCATATTTTGTATGAACCCCCATCCATGTGCAAGCTTCTATGTCATAAGCTTGCTTGTTTACTGCTTTATTGAGTTGATCATGAGCATTAGAACTTAGAGTCCTTCATGTCCTGCTACTCTTTTGAAATCTAGTTGAAATTCCTGCTACTCTTTTGAAATTTGGTTGAACTTTGGCTCGATATTTATTTAAAGTGTCTGATGTTTTCTTGACCCAGGCACAAGGGAGTCGTCTCTGATATTGTTGAAGGCACATCAATGTTATCTGTTGCTCTAGATGATGGTATAGTGAAAACCTTGAAACTTGGGAAGCAAGCAGTTCGCATTGTTTCTCAAAAGCAAAAAAGGTCAAAAACATGAAAGCTGAACTTGTTTTCAAATATTGACAATTGCATCTGGACTCCAGATACTCATCCCATTTTAGTTGAAAAGGTAGCGTCCATTCCTAAGGACCACAGAGATTTCAGTTGCATTTTCTGGTTGCATGTATGGCTGGTGATGTTTCATGGAAGCAGTGTTTGCTAGGGTGCTAGCTTTTAACATTTACGTGAAATTATTTTGTAAAATAGTGATTATTTTGACGGAGGGCTATCCTTCCAACCCCCTTCCCCCTCCCTCCATCAAATGTAGCTTGCTTTCCCAGTGCTTGGAACTCTGTATCTAGCCAGGCTTTTAGATTAACTTGGTTGTGTTGTTAATCCATGTGCGCAGGAAGTAGCATTGCCCTTGTTAACTGTAGTTGAGCTTACAAAGCTCCGGACCTTTTGTTGTCTTTTTTTTTTTTCTTTCCAATTTTAATCTGTCAAGGTTTCATTGCTTCCCATAATGAGAGGGAAGTGATAAATCCGTGCTGGTCTCTGTTCTATCTGATGCAGATATATGGGTGCATTATGTGTATTATGAAATCAAGTCTCTGGTTTGCCAACCCCATTGTTCACTAAACTTCCAGGGAAAACATATTTGGGCACTGCTTAGCTAAGACTCCTATCAGAGAGCCACTTTTATCCTCTCAGATTTCTCTGCACTAATTAAAAACTGGTAATATCAGAGGTATTGTGTTACCAAACCCTGCTGTTCACTCGTGGCGTTCCATCTCAATTTCCTCTCCTCTCCATTACGTTTACCTTTTCCGTTGGCAAGAGTGCAGCACTTAACTTTGTACACATGAATATGTAATTGGAACAAAAAGTCGGCACTTTCTATTGCTTTCATATTCTGCAGATCGTAGCCCGACAACATTAACAGTACCATAAAGGGTTCACGAGAAAACAATGAGTAATCATACAGGTGGAGGCGGCAGGTCTAGTAAAAGCCAAAATCCAACAGACTCATCTGAATCCAAGTCGTTTTGGATGGCAAGAAAATGTAAACCTCCACATGCCTTCTTTGCAGCTTCCCAGGCTTCAGCTTCAGCTTCAGCTGTTGTTACGGGAGTTTTCTTATAGGTAGCATAAACATAACGGGTTGCAATTCCAACTGATAGAATCAAGCAAGCACGAGGAGTGTCAGCTTCAATTGCGCACGCTTCCAGCCCGTTCATCCATGCTGCTATAGCAAACGAAAAGATTCGAATAGGTGGCTCGGTCTTACGAGCGTCACAAAATTCTAGAAGGCATACTTACAATTAGATGCACTAAAAGACCACAAGATAGTAAGACAGGACTTCATGGGGATGGAAGTGGGGAAGTCTGTTAAAAAATAAACAGCGTTCATGGCAATCACAATTTTTTCCCAAGGAATAATAATTGCTCGTAACAATCATCACAGGAATCAGATTCTTGTATATTTTGATATGCATTAGGATTCACCAAAAATTATGGAAGCATCTGCTGTCGATGATACAGCAATTTCAGTTCCAATTCTTTAAGTGCATAATCAAGTAGAGATGCTATTTCCCAAAACTCAGAAACAAGAAAAGGCACACCATGCTTCTTTGCTATATAAGAACGATGGTGCAGAGCAATGTGATTATCACTTAAGATGTCATCAGCAGGGATATCACGAATGCGATTAGGGCCCAGTGAAAAGCTAACTGTATCGATGACATCATGACCTGAAGGTCGTTTTATCCGATGAACATTTTAAAAGATTAGGATATGCAGCAGCTTTATGATCTTGGTGAAGTGAGTTTTGCACGATTGTCCACAAAGCCAATGTCCATGCATCTGAATAGTGCATGAGTTTCAGAACTTTCTAGTCCGTGTTCCTTTTTCTGTGATTTTTTAAAATTCAACCCAGCATCTTGTACGAGGATCAAGTTTCCCACGC
This sequence comes from Populus euphratica, assembly GCF_000495115.2. Lineage (NCBI taxonomy): Eukaryota > Viridiplantae > Streptophyta > Magnoliopsida > Malpighiales > Salicaceae > Populus > Populus euphratica. The sequence goes on along the minus strand of NW_011499867.1, from coordinate 327,663 downwards.
CACGACAGAATTAGAATGCAAATGGTATTTATAGGACATAACCAGACGAATCATTTCAATACATGGTCTTTGACTATACCAATATTTACATGAAATAACATTTCCCAGGCTACAGAAGATGAAATTAGAGGGAGAGTAGACCTGCTAATGGTTCAGCACGTGAAGATGCAACAGCAAGTCCAGGTATCATTGTCTTGTCATCAATCTCAATTCCCAATAAATCCAAATCCAGACTTGCACCAAAAAAAATCTTGTCCCTGATGATGCAATTTCCTCTCGGACAGCTGAAAGCAGGAAAATACATCAGCAAAGAACAGAGCAAGCTTTCAAACAAATCAAAACATACAGTATTTCGAAGCTGGCAGCATGCAGTATGTTATTAGCTTCAGAAAGCATGGCTCTTACAGCCTATGCCACTTTTAAAATTTGAACTTTCGGTAAAAGTTGTGACCCGATAGACAGTCTGCAACACTAAGTTAAAATAACATTTACAAATGTCATTCATATGCAAGGCAGATTTATCTTTTGTGTCGGATGGAGACCAAAATATAGCATTCTCAGTGTTTTATTTGACAACAACAGCCTCGTCCGTTGGTTGTCATGGGCTGGGCTTGGATAAGATTGCTGATCCAAGATAGTACTTGGAGGTCCATGCCCAACCTTCGACGAATCGGTTTTCTCACACGAGCAATCATAGTTCATAAGATTAAGATTAGTATGGTAATTAAAAATATTTAATTTCCTTTTCTTGATTGATTAAATATATTAAATATTTTTTCACGATTTGAAAAGTGAATTTTAAAATTATTGATACAATATCAATGATAGTAATTATAAGTCCATGCCCCATAGTTGAGGGGGAGGACGGATTCCGAGAAATATAAAAAATGTCTTTTGAAATGAACGATTATAATTTCAAGAGATTAACTTAAGACTTAAATATATTTATTTTATTTTCAATTTTAATTTTTGTGAAAGTAAATTAATTTTTTTATTTGAAATGTATATTGTTAATAATTTCTAACAACAAATTTAGTTTTGTTTGATCGACTTGGCCGGACCGATCTACCTTCAATCTCCCGTGGACTTCCCCTTACCCCTTGCAAATCTTCTTCATCATTATTAATAGCACTCTAATGAAGTCAAAATATAACTTTCACTATTTTAACAGAGATGAAAATCACGTTTATTTTTATATTTTAAAAATATTTTTGAGAAAAAATTAAAGTTTTTATTTTTATTTTTTTTCTTCATTTTTTTATTCTCAGATATTAATATCAAAAATATTTTTTTTAAATAAAAATATTATTTTAATATATTTAAAACAAATATTTTTAAAATCAATCATTATTATACTTTCAAACCCTTTTAAAAACACCAACCACTCATGTATCCATCACACGAGTCTTTAGTTCAATTTCATCCAGTATTTTTTATCATTTAATTTCAAGAATGTCCATCACGATCAAGATCTAGGAGAATCATCAAAAAAATTTAAGGATTAAATTGAAAGATATTAAAGTTTGATGACCAAGTTGAAACAAATTTTAAATTTGAATGACCAAAAAAAGAAATTTATCAAGTCAACACTAGTCATGAATTGTGAGACGTGAAATAACATTTCCTCTAGTTTCTTTGTTAAAAATAATGTTAACGCTAATTTATTAATAATGGATAAGTAAACATGGATTCATAGAATTCTACCGAGCAATGCTAGTGGATCGAGGTGAAAAAAAGAAGAGGTCTATAAATAGAACCCACGCCCGTTGCTTCAAATAACACTTTCGAGTTTCGTGCCCTATCAAGCACAGAGGTGTCTCTACCGCGAAGAATGACGCGGGAGCCACTTTTACAGTTTCGGCGGCCGGTGTCTTCCTCTAATGTAAACCTTAATCTCCCTGTTACTTTCTCATATGTTCACTTATGCACAATTATTTGGGTGTGAGCCAGTGTATTTATTTCAACGTTTTGTTTCTTTCCTGTTTGATTAAATGCCGGTTAGAAAGTGAGTGCTTTCTCTTCTTTCACCCCCAATTTCTTAGCACCCAGAACAGTTCATTCTGATGCATTCACCGTAGCACTTAGCCCCAAAAGGAATTTAATGGTCTAATGGCACGAATCCCAAGCTCGAGATGTCTCAGAGTTCTTTCAAGTCATGTCTTTGCAATCTAACCCGGAATTTGAATAGAAAAGAAAAGGAAAAAGTATATCATCTAGGCTTGAATGGAGTCGATAATTCAAGAAGGTGATTAGTTTAATATTTCCACAGGGAGATTTGTAGTAGAGCATGTCAGCTTGGTTGCTGGGTATAATATAATATATACGGTGATGTAGTTTCTATTTAACATGGATATATGTACCTAAGAGGAGCAAGCTTTCTCAGAGAGAAAGAGATGGTGACGTTATCTGGGCACTCTATGATCTCTTCTTTTACTCCTTTTCATTGTATTATTCTCAAAAAACAACGCCGATTTGCCAGCATTAGATTTATTTTCCAACTATTCAACCAAGTCAAGAAGAACCCTTTCTGTTTGTGCTACTAAACACCAATTACATCATATAAACACTAACACCATGATGGGTGCTGAGCGATTTTGTCCTCCTTTGTTTAGATACATATCCGCTTGTTTCAGTCTCTCTTGTTTGTCTGTTTAATTAGGTTGATAGAATGAAGTTTTCTTTTTAATTCCTTTCGAGTCAGTGAATCATAAACAAGAAAGAATTATTTTTTATTAATTGAAACAAGAAAGAATACCCAGCAGCAGCAGCAGCATAATGCTTTATTGTGTTACACAATCATTAAATCTGTTTTGATTGCATGAGTTCTCTCTATCTTGACAATTTTACATCAAAAACCTTATTTTGTATTGTGTTCAAATTTTTCTCTCTATCTTGACAATTTTACATCAAAACCTTATTTTGTTTTGTGTTTTTTTTAGTTCAAAATTGTTTTTGAAAAATTTTGAATTTGTTTTTGTTTTATTTTTTTAATATAATTTTAGATCATTTTAATATATTATTTAAAAATAAATTTTAAAAAATAATAAATATTATTATTTTAATATATTTACAAATAATTTTTTTTTTAATACTTCCAATTATATTGGCAGACTTAACAACTATTTAAAAATTAATGATCTAGTAAAAAATGATTTTTTTTCTTTTTTATAAGTATTAGAAATTTGATTTTTTTTTGAAAAGTGGAAATTTGTTTAGTGATACGAGTGACCGGTCAAAATTTAAATATTAATTTTTTAATTTCTTATTAAAATAATACCGTTTAAATTATTTTTCTCCCGGTTTTAAACTCTACATAGCAGTTAATGACCGGTAATTAACGACAAAAGGATCCCGCTTTTAAAAATGCCGCAGTGACAATTTTATTGATCACGAGTATAATCCTGACCGTACACAATCGACGCGCTACTATAAAACGAAATTGAAAACTTGCACGCGCCCGTAACCTATACACCATATACAGAAACGGAAGATCATTCCATCGACAAAACCATCTCTATTCCCCCCCCAAAAAAAAAAGTCCCCAAAATCTAATTTTCACCTTCAACAATTAATTAATTAATAAATAAAGGAACCACCTCTAAATCCTCTCTCCAAAAAAATATTCAAAACCCCTCAATATGGCCTTTCACGTAGCTTGCCCAATTACATGGTCAGTAGTGGTATTATCTTCACAACTAATAACACCAAACCCCCCTTCTGTCTTTACTATTTCTTCTCTTTTATGTGTCTCTCACGAGGGAGTTCTCTCTTTTTTTAACATGGTCGACTGATACGATATCTTGTTTGTTTTGGCTCTCTCTAATTTGCAGTCGCCGAATTTGTTTTTGCTCCCTAGGGTTTCCGCGAGATCTCCACTCGACGAAACCAAAGGCTGATTTCCTGTTCGAAGTAGCGAGAATCGATGAGTTTTTGAAGGATCCTCTGGGAATTAGGGCTTCCAGGGAAGGAACTGTCCTGGTTTCCGTTCCTAAGGTTGTGCCTGTACCGGTTTCGATTCCTCCGACGCATTCGCTAGAGGTCGTTTCGGCGAGAGATAGAGAAGGTGATGGTGGTGTGGGGGAGGAGGCTTTTTCAACGCAGACTAAGCGCGTGGCTATTCAAAGGCAGGCTGCTGCTGCTAAGGCATCTGCCGAGTATTATGCCAAGAAGGTCGGGTCTGGTGATACCGTAAGATTTTTGTTTCCTGGTTGCTGTGAATGAATTTGGTCTTTAATGTGAGGATGTTTTTGGTTTGTTAAGATTTTGAACTTTTTAATTTCTTGGGAATGGTGTGAATTGTGGTTGTGTAGGATAATCCTATGATTGGTCAATCGAATTTGTATTAGTTAAATTTTGGTTTATTGGATACCTGTGTTGAATTTGGGATTCAGGGGCGTTCTGAATAGCTAGTTTATTGAATTTGAGCTGATTTTTGGCGTCTGCAGTTGCGACTTTGATTTTTTTTTTTTTTTGTGATTTGGAGGTAAATGATGAAATGATTATCTTCTCTCAAATGCTATCTATATAATTCAATTAATAGAATAGAGGTAATTAATTTGACTGCAATGTTTAATTTGGACTTTGAATTGTTCTTGAGGATTTGGAGGTGGGTTTTTGAGTTTGACCTAATCTTGGATTTGCTTAGACATTAAAAGGCATGGAAGTCTGAACAGTTGAAACTCAAAACAGTCACCAGCATTCGCTCATTTTCTGAAAGCGGAATATGTGTAACTGTTTTTTGTTCTGATAGTTTTGTTATTCATTTGAGCTAGCTTATTTATAATCCTGAGGGAGATTGAAAAGAAATTTATGAACTCTTATAGCTTATTCATTATTTGTTTGTGGATTTGGATGTGGGTTTTTGAGTTTGACCTAATTTTGGATTTGTTTAGACATTAAAAAGTACGGAAGTTAGAGGCAGTTGAGAATCAAAACAATTACCAGCATTGGCTCATTTTCTGAATGCTGATTACTCGTAACTGTTTTTTCATTCTCATATTTTTGTTACTCATTTGAGCTAGCTTATTTATAATCGTGATGGAGATTGAAAAAGAAATTTATGAACTGTTATAGTTTATTCATTATTTGTTTGTTATCGGGCAGCATGGTATTGGAACCCTTTTATTGCACTAAAACTTTCTCATCTAGATGCACTGGCATGTTTCCTTAGGCACAAATCCACAGTTGATGAGCTATGGAAATCAAGTAAAATGACTTTTGGCTGCTATTGTGATGACATATGCTATATCATTTGCTAAATACCACCACCATTTGTTTAATTCAGGTTGCCTCAAAAGATACTCCTGGAGAAGATGCGGGTCCATTATGTCAGATATGCTTTGTGGGTGAACCAGGGGGGAGTGGGAGAGCGAGGAAGATGCTCCCATGCAAAAGTTGTGGCAAGAAGTACCACAGGAGCTGTTTGAAAACTTGGGCTCAGCATAGAGGTAAAACTCATTGAGTTAAAAACTCTGAAGGCTGCTGCTTTTCTTTTCTTTTTTATTCTCATAGGTTGATTGATGGCAGATTTATTTCACTGGAGTTCATGGACATGTCCATCTTGCCGAACTTGCGAGGTGCTCATTGATGTACTCTGTTGATTAATTAATGAAGCTGCATCCATACTTTTTTGAGGCAAGAAATGTAGGAAAATTCTAGATTTCCAAAGTGGCCTTCCTACCTGGCCATGAATGTCATTTTATCCTTCTGCGCATCTGAATGTTGTATCTCTTGACAACTGTAAGGCCATGAAATGTTAAGAGTTAGAGTTCATTCTAGTGTTATGTGTATTCTATTCCTTAAAGTCCTTCTCAAAACAGATGATTTATTTATGTTCTGCATAGTTTCCATGTGCTGGAAGCTTTCTGGACACGTAACGTTTTTAATACATTATCATTGCTCTTACACTATATATCGTCTGCTTTCCATAGGTATGTCAAAGAACAGGAGATCCAAATAAGTTTATGTTTTGCAGAAGGTGTGATGGTGCTTATCACTGTTACTGCCAGCATCCTCCACACAAGGTGATGTGTTAATTGCTTGTTTTTGGGTGTCATATCTAGATTATAATGGCACTACTAACAGACATTCCTGCATGGTGCAGAATGTCAGCTCTGGACCATACTTGTGCCCCAAACATACAAGGTGTCACAGCTGTGGATCTTCTGTCCCAGGAAATGGACTAAGTGTGAGGTACTGTTATCAATAGTTAGCCTTTCCACATAAATATGGTTTTTTTCTGAACAATTGATGTGCAGTTATTCTTTTTAATTCTGTGGTTACTTGCAAAAATGTGAAAAATGCATATCTCGTGCCAGTATATAGATATTTATTGCTTTGTGACTTATGGAATACCTATATATATAAATAATGTCATTTTTGGTATCAGTCTCTCTTAAGCATGCCTTTCAGCACCGTACCTTTTAATGAGAATGCTAACCCACTTTTCAATCCATTTTGTTTGTAATTTTATATGGTGAAGGTGACACCTTATCTGAGTATATATGACAATTTGGAAAGCAATTGTTATGTGCAGGGGAATAGATTATGAATTTGTTTGATTTATGCCCTTTTTGATAGATATATCTGATTTAGACTACCCAGATGATCTTTAGAATGCAAAGTAATTGAAGCCAAAGAAAATAACGGAACATGTTTTGGTAGTTAGTGGGAGGAGTTGTTTATTGACATGCAATAGTTACATTTATAATTCTAGTGTGATTGTCCTTTTCAACAGGTTTTAGTCTTCTTTATTTCTTACTATTAGCAGGTTCATTGATCATATGTTTTTAAAACATGCAGGTGGTTTCTGGGATACACTTGCTGTGATGCTTGTGGAAGATTATTTGTGAAGGGAAATTATTGCCCTGTTTGCTTGAAGGTATTGTCAACTTCATGCTATCTTTGGGTTGTCACAAACTTTTCATTAAAAAAAAGAAGCTGTTCTATGTTAATTACCTACTGCTTGTAGACTGTCATGATTGATCATTATATTTAAATGCTTCATCATCGGTCCAAAAAAATGTCCCTGACGATTTTGTTTAGTAAATTGATATTTATACTATACATATGAATGAAATCGATTAGATGTCTTGGCTCAACCTTATAGGTTTATAGAGATTCGGAATCAACTCCAATGGTTTGCTGTGATGCATGCCAGCGATGGGTGCACTGTCATTGTGATGGCATAAGGTTTGTCTTTCCCCTCTCAAGATACGCAGTGCTATTGACATGTTAGGTAGATTCTGCTGCACAGTTTTTTCTTCTTTGGAATTTTTAAGTGACTTTTCTTGGATGTAAATCCATGTTTGATGTCAATATTGGATATCTAATAGCGCTTTTCATGAGCAGTTATTTATAGGAAGTAATTTACACCTTTGAGAAATCAGATAGCTTATTCTGAAGAAATTTTTTGCAGTGATGAAAAATATCTTCAGTTTCAAGTGGACGGAAACCTCCAGTACCAATGTGCCACATGTCGTGGAGAATGCTATCAGGTTTGTTAATTGTGGAAAGCTCTCTCTCTGAAGCGTGTACACATGTGGCTAGTCTTGCTTAGATGTGGTGTGCTGTGATGGTTTGGTTTGAACTTCTTTTCTTACTTCAGAAATGTAAACTTCCAGGTAAAGGATCTTGAAGATGCTATTCAAGAGCTGTGGAGGCGACGAGATAAGGCTGATCGAGGTTTAATTGCAAGCTTGAGAGCTGCTGCTGGGTTCCCAGCCCAAGAAGACATATTTTCTACCGCTCCTTATTCAGATGATGATGAAAATGGTCTGGAGGCACAAAGGAATGATTTTAGGCATTCTATAAAACCCTCTCTCAAAGGGATAGTCAGCAAGTCACCAAAGAAGAGCAAGGGTCATGGAAAGAAACTTTGGAATAAAAAATATTCCAATAAAAAAGATTCTTATGCTGCTTCAATTAGTAAGACTGTACCACTTCAGCAGGACATTCATTCTTGTGTACATGATTTGGATGATTACAAGAATGATGACACAGAGTCTCAAGCAAAAGGAGGATTGAGTAGATGTTCTTCTCCTGTTCCTGGAATTGTGAATCACACTGAAGGGACTTGCTCTATGAAGCAGCCAGGTGTTTTGAAACACAAGTTTGTTAACGAGGTGATGGTGAGCGATGGAGAAAGGACATCCAAAGTTGTTAAAATCAAGAGTAATAAGCCTCATGATTTGGATAGTGGGTATGATACTGAAAAACATGCTGGCAAGTCGAAGTCTGTTAAGGCAAAGAAATTAGTAATAAATCTAGGGGCACGCAAAATAAACATCACTAGTCCAAAATCTGGTGCTCAAAGCTGCCAAGGCAAACAAGATTGGAAGGCTTCCAATGGTAATGATCCACGTGTCAAAAAAGTGCTCTTAGTGCAATTATTAACATGTTCTTATTGACAAAGCCCTTTGTTTCATTATTACCATATTTTGTTCATTGCTAATTTTTTTATTGCAGTGGTTTCTCTTCATCCTTTTGCTGATAAATTTTTGGTGATCATATAAAAATGCTGATGTTATCATCTCACCTACCAATTCACTGACATGATTAATTTCTGCAATTTGCTCGAGATGCAGTTGATCACACAGGGAAAACAAAAGGCTTGATTAAGTTTGCAAGGAGAGAAGGGAATTTGATTAAGTTTGGAAAAGTTAAAGCTGAAGCTTCAAACTTCAGTCCCAAATCTGATAGAGGGAGTCATGCTGATGGATATGAAACTGTTCCCCTAGATTATGCTCGTGTTTCATCAGTTAACAGGAGCCTTGAAGGAAGCTGGGCTGCAGTGGGACCTGCAGGTGAAGTCACGAAATTAAGAAGTGACAAATTATCTGTGGGAAAGCAATCAGAGGTCAGGGCTGATACGCATACAGAAAGCAATGATGAATCTGGTGACACTCCTATATTGCAATCATTACAAAAGGATTCAAAATTTTCTTTGAAGCTAAAGATTAAGAAACCTAATTTTGAAAATCAGAGTTCTCTGATTCCTCTTCGTGAAGAAGAAAAGAGTAACATAAGGGGCCAAAGGTCAAAAAGGAAGAGAGCGTTGAGCTTCATGGAGAAAACGATGTATAATGAAGATGAAGGTATGTCACAATCACATCTAGACAGTGAAATGATGGAAGCTAATTGGATATTGAAAAAATTGGGTTATGATGCTATTGGAAAGAGAGTTGAAGTTCATCAGCCATCTGACAATTCATGGTGAGTTTTCCTTTTCCTTTTTTTTCTTTTGGGTGTGGGATAAAAAGGTATAGGCCAGTTAGTACACGCATCAAATTTCCTGATTGATGCATTCCCTTTTGCCATCCATCTCAGCCTGTTTTAAAACAAGAAGTGACTTGTTCACGGAAATATTTGTCTTATCATGGAAACAAAAAATGAGGAGGCTGGTGGTGGGGAGGGTCAATTTGTAAATTGGTTTTGGAGGATTCCCCAGTGGTCTAACACATGCAATCCCATCATTTATCTAAACCCCATCCATGCGCATGCTTCTATGTTATAAGCTACTTGTTTGCTGCTGCTTTATTGAATTGATCATGAGCATTAGAACTTGGAAACCTTCATGTTCTGCTACTCTTTTGAAATTTGGTTGAATATTGGCTCGATGTTTCTTTAATATGTCTGATGTCTTCTAAACCCAGGCACAAGGGAGTTGTCTCTGACATTGTTGAAGACACATCAATGTTATCTATTACTCTAGATGATGATAGAGTAAAGACCTTGGAACTTGGGAAGCAAGCAGTTCGCTTTGTTTCTCAAAAGCAAAAGAGGTCAAAAACATGAAAGCTGAACTTGTTTTCAAATGTTGACAATTGCATCTGGACTCCAGATAGTCGTCCCATTTTATAGTTGAAGAGGTAGTAGTGCCCATTTCTAAGGATCACAGAGAAATCAGTTGCATTTATGGCTAGTGATCTTTCATCGGAGCATTGTTTGCTATGGTGCTTTTAGCATTTATGTGAAATTCTTTTGTACAACTAGTGATTATTTTGACGGAGGGCTATCCATCCGGGCCCCCATACCCCTCTCTTCATGTGCTCAAATGCAGCTTGTTTCCCAGTGTTTGGAACCCTGTATCTAGCTAGGCTTCTAGAATAACTTAGCTGGTTGATAATCAGTACATGTGCGTAGGAAGTTGCGTTGCCCTTGTTAATTGTAGTTTAGTTTACAAAGCTCCGGAACTTCTGTTTCTTTTCTTCTTTTTCTCAAATTTAATTTAATAAATGGGTGCATGTGTACTATTATGAAATCATGTCCCTGGTTTTCCAAATACTCCCTGTCATTAACAGATGCAATGCGAACTGTAAAGTGGCTCACAGCTGGATCGAGAATCAGAGCTGGATGTATTGGATGATTTTACAAAGAAAATATGTGCTTTTTACTAAAACAGAAAAATGACCGGGGAATTTGAAGCTGGATGATAATCTTTTTCTGAGTCGCAATCAAAATGGTTGCAAATGTCATTACCCGGTACTTTTATGGTAGAAATTAGCGGTTTAAATACCAGTATTTTGGCAGTAAGTGGGAGAATGTTTCTCCAGGAAATGCCCGATCCCCCCCCCCCCCCCCCAAAAAAAAAAAAAAGTTTGGCCGGTAAAATAGTTTAGGAGGAGTAATATCCTCCGTATCTTTTGGCGCTCGCAGCATGAATGCTCGACTCTGATTGTTATGCGGAGCATCAAACAAGCAAGGAAAGCTTATTGGGCAGCTTTTGTCCAAGGCGTTGCTGCTTGCCTGAACAGAGAACCACTTTTATTCCTTTCAGATTTTTCTACACATGAGAACTGTTAAAGCCGGAGGTAATTTGTTACCACCCTGTAAGTTATGAGGGAATAGACTGAAATTTGTCAACCTCTCTCAATAATGATCCATATGGTTCTAAATCAAACAAAATCTATTTAATAGATGATAGCATTCACACGCAAAAAAAAAAAAAAATCCTAGAAGCTTTTGCTATAGCAAATCTACAAGTTATAATTGTTTGACCTCTAGCAGTGTTCCACGAATGCATGAATACTGATCTCCAATCCTAAAATTCTTTTGTAACGGGGAAAAAATATTTTGGGAGTTAATCTAGTTTTACTCCAAGAATGATCAACACAGAGAAAATGAATGTCTTTTTCCTTTGAGAAGCTAATGTCCAAGATTTTTCTGGTTTTACTTTCACTTTTCTACTCGTTCTCTTTAAAATCTTGGTTTCTCCTTGACTTAAAGCCCTTCTAATATGGTCTTTTACTTCTTTTTGAGTTTCAATTAAACTGAAACGTGTTACTTTCTTCCAAGAAGGTAGGTTAGCCCTACTTGAGCTAGGCTTATGTGAAGGCCCAATATTTTAGGCTTGTACTTTCAACTCCATGTGGGCTTTTATGGTGATGATCAAGGCTATCATTTGGGGTCACAAGCCCATAAGAATATCAAAGCCTCACGCCTAGCATGTACTCGGACATCTCAAATTCGATCTATACTTGAGTTTTTGCAAGAGTTCTAGTGCAAGTGGTACTCTTGAAGCAAATCCTAATCACATCAGGAGTTCTAGTTTCATGGACAAAATTAAACTCTTACAGAATTCTAGTCTTATTAGGAATTTATAGGAAGTACTGAATCATTCGTATTATATAGACATTCAATTATATTTTTATACATTTGACCCTTTAAGCCCTAAATCACATTTGTAATAAGAGAACTTATGTTCATGTCCAGCTTTAACCAAGCTATGCTATTGATTAAGGATATTTAATGGCAGTATCCATATTGTATAAGATATGTCTCACATTATATAGCATGCATCTATCGTTATACAGACTTTCATTAAATAAGTAAATATATAATGTAATTAAAACAACTTGAAAAGATAAAAGAATGCTTTACTAATTTTATTATATAACTATACTGTGCTTACACCGATAAGCTCCAAGGTTATAACGCACACAATCGGGACGTTCCATCTCAATTTCCTCTCCTATCTTCTTCATTTAATGTACCTTTTCCATCGGTAAGAATGAAGCACTTATCTTTATCCATGCTCACATGAATACGTAACGAAAACAAAAATCTGGCTTCTATTGCATTAATTTTCTGCAGATTGTAGCCCAACAACATTAACAGTATTGAAAAGGGTTTATGAGAAAACAATGAGTAATCATACAGGTGGAGGCGGCAAGTCTAGTAAAAGCCAAAATCCAACACAGTCATCTGAATCCAAGTCGTTTTGGATGGCAAGAAAATGTAAACCTCCACATGCCTTCTTTGCAGCTTCCCAGGCTTCAGCTTCAGCTGTTGTTATAGGAGTTTTCTTATAGGTAGCATAAACATAACGGGTTGCAATTCCAACTGATAGAATCAAGCAAGCACGAGAAGTGTCAGCTTCAATTGCGCACACCTCCAGCCCGTTCATCCATGCTGCAATAGCAAACGAAAAGATTCGAATAGGTGACTCGGCCTTACGAGCGTCACAAAATTCTAGAAGGCATGCTTACAATTAGATGCACCAAAAGACCACAAGATAGTAAGACAGGACTTCATGGAGATGGAAGTGGGGAAGTCTGTTAAAAAATAAACAGCGTTCATGGCAATCACAATTTTTTCCCAAGGAATAATAATTGCTCGTAACAATCATCACAGGAATCAGATTCTTGTATATTTTGATATGCATTAGGATTCACCAAAAATTATGGAAACATCTGCTGTCGCTACAGCAATTTCAGTTCCAATTCTTTAGGTGCATAATCAAGTAGAGATGCCTTTCCCAAAACTCAGAAACAAGAAGAAGCACACCGTGCTTCTTTCCTATATAAGAACGATGGTGCAGAGCAATGTGAGTATCACTTAAGATGTCATCAGCAGGGTCACGAATGCGATTAGGGCCCAGTGAAAGCTAACTGTATCAATGACATCATGCCCTGCAGGTTGTTTTATCCGATGAACATTTTAAAAGATTGAGATATGAAGCAGAACAAGTGAACAACATGCAGCTGGTTTATGATCTTGGTGAAGTGAGTCTTGCACAATTGTCCACGAAGCCAATGTCCATGCATCTGAATAGTGCATGAACTTGAGAACTTTAAAGTCCATATTCCCTTTTTCTGTGATTTGTTAAAATTTAACCCAGTATCTTGTACGAGGAACAAGTTTCCCACGCCACGACAGAATTAGAATGCAAATGGTATTTATAGGACATAACCAGACGAATCATTTCAATACATGGTCTTTGACTATACCAATATTTACATGAAATAACATTTCCCAGGCTACAGAAGATGAAATTAGAGGGAGAGTAGACCTGCTAATGGTTCAGCACGTGAAGATGCAACAGCAAGTCCAGGTATCATTGTCTTGTCATCAATCTCAATTCCCAATAAATCCAAATCCAGACTTGCACCAAAAAAAATCTTGTCCCTGATGATGCAATTTCCTCTCGGACAGCTGAAAGCAGGAAAAATATATCAGCAAAGAACAGGGCAGGTTTTCAAACAAATCAAAACATATGGTATATCTAAGTTGGCAGTATGTTATTAGCTTCAGAAAGCTTGGCCCTTGTAGCCCATGCCACTTTTTTAAAATTTTAACTTATGGTAGAACTTGTGATCCGATAGACAGTCTACAATACCAAATTAAAATAACATGTACAAATTTCATTCATATGCAAGGCATCTTTATCTTAAAGCAGGAAAAATATATCAGCAAAGAACAGAGCAGGTTTTCAAACAAATCAAAACATATAGTATATCTAAGTTGGCAGTATGTTACTAGCTTCAGAATGCTTGGCCCTTGTAACCCATGCCACTTTTTTAAAATTTTAACTTATGGTAGAATTTGTGATCCGATAGACAGTCTACAATACCAAATTAAAATAACATGTACAAATGTCATTCATATGCAAGGCATCTTTATCTTATGTGTCGGATGGAGACCAAAATATAGCATTCTCAGTGTTATATTTGACAACAATTAGTTACTTGTACCTGAGTAAGGTAATTGGACAAATGCCCATTTCTCCCCGAAAAGATTGTCTGGAAGTTCCATTGGGAAAGGGTTATCTAATGCCAGAAGTGGTTTAGCTCCCTTTTGGAAACCAGGATGGCGCGTATATACAGTCTCATAGCGCTCCTCCAGCCATAGAAGTAGTGATATGCACTGTAAAACATATCAATTATCAAAGGTGTGACTGTAGAACATAGAAGTTCTAAACCAAAACTCGAATCGCACTTCAAACTTAAATAAGCAAGAATCTAGAGAACCCTCAATGCACTCCATGACAAAGTACATGAAACTAGTGTGGCATGTCTGTGATTTTGAGGTATCTTAAGAACCCCCTGGATTTCCTTTCTTACTGACTAGCATCCGAAAAAATTGCGATATTTTCTCGTGTCTAACTTGGTAATGTACCAATCATGCTTTTCGAAAGGCACCTAAAATACAAGGTTTAAAGCATAGATGAACTTATTAATACTCTTAACATCTAAATTTAACCTTCAATGGTTATGACCATTTCCACATTTGATCGAAACCACCTCATTAATCATACTCGTAACATGAACGGAAAACAATACTTACCCGTTTACTTGGAATAGGCTTTATACCTATCTCTTTACATGCTTTGGTTATAATTGTCTGCATCTGTGACCTATAAACAAAGAAACAATCTTATCATCGGGCACATACCATCTTTAGTAAAGACAGTCACTTATGCAGCTGTGTGTGTCTGCGCTGGTAAATACATAACAGAAACAGATAGTAATGTACAAACTACCGTAAAAGATCACCTGAAGAACCTGATTCTTTCAGGCAGGGGGACACCAAGATCCTCACTAATGGATACAATAGCATCCTTCAAAGTGATACTATTGATAACATTGTTAGGGAAGTATTTTGTGAATTGAAGTGACAAAGAATCATCACAAACAACAAGCTCCCATACTTTCTTGCCTCTGACATCAAGTATAGGTCTAGAACAAAAATCCAACTCCCACTCCACAATGCTGTCCGGATCAGTTTCCTGGTCAAGATAGACCGTTTCTGCAGTTGGGTCATCTTCGAGGTCCTCTTTTTCAGTCTCCACTTCTTCTTCTTGTGTTGAGACTGAGAGTTTGGTTATGATGTTTGATTTGAGATGAAGAGGTTTTACGTGGTTTTTTGAGCGTTTTAGAGAGAAAGGGAAAGGCATCTCTGAGGGTTTTGAAAAAGAAGCGGTTTTGGATATGGGTTTGTGAGGAACTCTCGTTGGATTGAAGCTAAGAGTAGCCATGGAGGCTCTGTGACGGAAGAGTTGATAAGCATGGTAGTTCGGCAGTTATACATCCACCACTCATGTCCGTTGGTTGTCATGGGCTGGGCTTGGATAAGATTGGTGATCCACGATAGTTCTTGTAGGGCATGCCCCACGGTTGGCACATCGGCTGCTGCGATCATAATTTTAAAAAGTTACCTTAAAAATGTTTGTTTTTTTATAGATTAAATTTATCTAATAATTTCTCCCCGTATGAAAAGCGGATCTTAAAAATTTTTAAAGAGAAATATAGTCTCAGTTGATACTTGAGTTCATCCGATAATGTCTTTATCATAAAATATAAACAATCATAAATGTCAAGTGAATATGATTGATTATGATGATTTTTTTATTTTTGATTTAAAATTTATTTAAAAAATAATTGTGGTTTCTTTTTAAAATATTAAAATATATTAAAATTATTTTTTTATTTTTAAAAAAAAGTTTTGAATTTTTTTTAAAAAAAATTAAATGGTCTGAGCATGGATTAAAACTAGGTTTTTCCTTTGCATATTTCAAACTAAAATTAAGCAAGATGTTAGAAATTAAGCAATGTTTTTTATTGCGTAAATTATGAATTATTTAAGCATTTTTAACTAAATCTCTTGGATACTTTACCCCTGGTATTATAGCTATAATTACATTAAAAATATGATTATAAAACAAACTAAAACAAGATAGGATTCTACTTTTTTTGATGTGATGCCTGGCCCATATGTATTGTAGACTTATACAGTTAACTTGAACTAGTCATTTGTTTTAGTACTTGAAAAAATAGTTGATATCAATAACTCCATTTTTTTTTTAATATCATCTTTTCATATTGTATTGATATTATTTAAAGCGTCGTATTTTATTTTATTTCTCATGCTACAAATGATGTCAAAAAAAATATTTCAACGATGAATTGATGTTTGATTTTTCAAAGCAATAATTTATAGAATTAAAACAATAATAACCAAATTTAAAACATGAATAAAAAAAGCTCCTTTTGTTCTTTACTTCTCATGGCGTGCAAAAAACTATAGCTTGATCATTCAAGCTTTCTTTTACTCACACCTGCATCTAATATTCTGCATAATATTTATAATGACAAAACATTTTTTCATAGAAGTAAAAAAATTGCATGACTTATAAAATTAGATTTTTGATTTAAAACATTTTTTTCAGTTTAAATCATCATGGTTTTTTTGTTGCTTTTTATTCAATTAAATATGTTGCTAATAAAAAATATTTTATTTTTGAAATAAAAAAATTGTAAGAAATCAGAAAACTTATTTTAATGAAAAAAATAAATTTCTACTTTAAATTTTATTCACATATTTTTTTTTATTTTACAATTAAATAAATTTTCAAAAATCATCGTGTCGTGGAAAATACCACTAGTAAATACAAAATAGAAGAAATGGATAAAGTAGAAATTGATCGAGGAATTATACCTAACAATTCTAACGGTAAGACAAGGAGAAAAAAAAAGGACCACGAGAAAGCCCTACCTCAACAAAACACTTTCGTGCCCATACAAGCACCAAGGTCTCTCTGCCGCGAAGAAGGCGCGGGAGCCACTTTTCCGGTTTCGGCGGCTGATATCTTCCTCTAATGTAAACCTTAATCTCTCTGTTATTTTCTCATAATTATACAGCAATATGTTCACCTACGCAAAACTATTTTGGGCGTAAGCCGGTGTATTTATATATCAACGTCTTGTTCCTTTCCTGTTTGATTAAATGCCTGTCTGAGAGTAGTTTCTCTTCTTTCATCCCCAATTTCCTCGCACCCAGAACAGTTTGTTCTTATGCATCCACCGTAACGCTTAGCTCCAACAGGAATTTAATAGTCTAATGGTAAGAATCCCAAGCTCGAGATGTCTCCGAGTCCTTTCAAGTCCTATCTTTACTATCTAATCCAGAATTTGAATAGACAAGAAAGGAAAAAATATATCATCTTGGCTTGAATGAAGTCGATAATTCAAGAATGTGACCTATTTAGTAACTCCATAGCGAGATTTGTTGTAGAGCATGTCAACTTGGTTGCTGCGTATAATATAATTTATATGATGATGTAGTTTCTATTTAATATGGATATAGGCACCTAAGAGGAGCAAGCTTTCTCTGATTAAAGAGAGAAAGAGGTGGTGAAGTTTCCTGGGTATTTTTTGATCTCTTCATTTACTCTTCATGTACTATTCTCAAAAAACAGCGCAGATTGTCAGCATTAGATTTATTTTCCAACAATTCAATCAAGTCAAGAAGAATCATTTCTATTTGTGCTACTAAACATCAATTACATAATATAAACACTCACTTCGAGATGGGTGCCGAACAATACCGTCCTCCTTTGTTCAGGTGCGTATACTTGTGGTTCAGTTTCTCTTATTTGTTTGTTTAATTGAGTTGATAGAATGAATTTTTCTTTGCAATTGCTTTCGGTTGGTTATATTTGCAGTGTTGCACCTATGATGGAGTGGACCGATAAACATTACAGAACTGTTGCACGGATCATATCAAAACATGCATGGCTGTATACGGAGATGCTTGCTGCAGAAACAATTGTTTATCAACAGGGAAATTTGGTATGTGAGTGAAAGATTGAGGATGGAAATGAATTATTTTTTATTGGTTGGTGATTGGCTGCCAGTGTGCAGACTCTTTCTGGATTCACCAGGAATTGTAGACTAACAAACGGTTTCAAGAACTTGAGATAGGGAGTTTATGATGACTAATGAGGTTGAGAGGAAGACATGTTCCTAGTACTTTAGATCTTTCATCATGTCAGTAATCACATAGCTGGTTCCAACAATGTTAAATAAAACACATGTGTGCGCACATGTCCGTGATAAATACACACTGAAACCAAATAATTGATGAAATGTATTAATGGGGCATGCTCTTATACATACATACATACATACATACATACAAATATATATACATACATACATAGCTATATAATTGCCTTCTCCTAAGCATGCAGTTTGGATCATTTCAGCATATCTGTACCATCTATGGAAACTAGTTTCCTCCTTGGTATCTTCTCGTAAATGAATGTACCTACCTTTTGCCTCACATATTCGCCTGTTTCTTTCATCATTGCCATTGAGTGTTTTGGATTTCTCCTTCATTTGGTGAGATCTTGGCTTATTGATTAGTTCCTTCTTGAAAACTACTAATTCTTCATTTCTTGTTTATATTGCTCAGGACAGATTTTTGGCATTTCCTTCTGAACAACATCCCATTGTGCTGCAAATTGGTGGGAATAATTTAGACAACATTGCAAAAGCAACTCAACTTGCTAATGCTTATGGCTTTGATGAAATTAACTTGAAGTTAGTAGAATTCTCTGCTTTGCTTTTAATTCTCTTGTTGTTTTTTCTAGGATAAACTGAGTCAACTCATTTTTTTCCTCCAAAATTTACCAGTTGTGGGTGTCCTAGTGCCAAGGTTGCTGGACATGGATGCTTTGGTGCCCGTCTTATGCTCGATCCAAAGGTTTGGTAACTGTGCCAATTAAATTTATCAGTCCTGGTCTAGATGATGTTTTTATTTTCTTTTTCATAGTTATTATGTTCTCATAAATTCTTTGGTATTTACAAGGAAAGTTTGTCAGTGAAGCCATGTCAGTAATCGCTGCCAACACAGATGTCCCTGTCAGTGTTAAATGCCGAATTGGTGTAGATGATCATGATTCTTATAATGAGCTATGTAAGGACCCTGCATCTGCTTTCTTATGTTTCTCTGAGGGAAAACAAAATTAGACAATTATGTAATTCAAGCACTTGTCCCGTCAAAAGATTTAACCTTTGAACAAGTAGATAATCGGAAAACTGAGAATAGATGTTCTCTATTGGTCCTCTTCATGGTTTATCACATGTCCTATTGCTTGCAAAATGGTTTTAAATTCTTGTACCTATGCTTTTATGCTCTTTGGATGCATTTCATCATCAAGTTATTTACTCACCACTGATTAGAATCTTGGTATTGTTTCCAACCAGAGTCTTGTGATTGTTTTTACTGTAAATTCTGAAGTACTTCACAGACCTTGCAAAAGCCACAGCTGTCCTGTTCATGCATTTTATAAAGAAGATATCTCGCACTGTCTATGTGGAAGTTTCAAAAAAATAAAAATAAAAGTCACAGAATTACTAATTAATATCTCTCTTTATTGTAGCTCTCTACTTATTTTTGTTCTTTTTAAGTATTTCCTTTCAGATTATTTTTTTATATACAAGTTTTGAACTTCAAATCAGCCATACAATGTGTAGTAATTTTATTCAAGACTGTTAAATACGACCCCAATGAAAAAACATTCTAGCTATGCCACTGAGTGAAGAGGATGTATTAAGAGGTAGTTTGCTTATTCTAACAATAACGCCATCCTTGATTACCATGTATATTAAAACTGTCCATACTGAATATCGACTCGACTGCTAATTACTTGTGATTTTTTGGTGCTAAAATTTTTGGCATTGTACCTTGATCTTAATGTTTTCTTCCCCTTTCAGGTGATTTTATCTATAAGGTTTCTTCTCTATCTCCCACTAAGCATTTTATTATACATTCACGGAAGGCTCTGCTCAATGGCATTAGCCCAGCTGACAATCGAAGGATTCCTCCCCTGAAGTATGTATGGGCTTTAAAAATTTAGTTTGTGATTGAATTTTAACATAATTAAATTGATGCTACATAAATTATTTAGTAAGCACAACAGTAGGTTGCTATTCTACAAATGAGTTTCTCATTAATTTTAAGCATCCTTTGATCAGATAATGATGTGCTTGAATTTGTGTTATGAACATGCTGGTGCAGATATGAGTACTATTACGCCCTCTTACGTGATTTTCCTGACTTAAGATTTACAATAAATGGAGGCATAGATTGTGTTGATGAGGTGAGGCCTTGTTTTCTCGTTGTATAATTAGCTTCTGGTTACATTTTGATTCTAGCTTTTGCAATGCTTTTAAAGGTTCATCGAATTATGAGTGTTCTTTTATTGCCCATGTCCCTCATGATAATGCAAAATTGTTTTGCTCATTCCGGACATCTCAATTGATAGGTAAATGCAGCATTAAGAGAAGGAGCGCATGGTGTAATGGTTGGGCGTGCTGCCTACAATAAGTATGTATAATGAGTTTTTTATGCACTTCTTGTACCTGACTTCTTCTTTCTTTTTCTTTCTTTTTTAAGAAGGGGGGGGGGGGGGGGGGGGGGAGGGAGAACAGGTGACATGGTTTAGGCAACCTTAAAATCTCCCTGTGGACATGATCTGATAATCCTTGTCTTCTCACAGTAGGGAATTTCAACGAGCGACAAACTCTGAATATCAAACAAACTGTAGTTGCTGTATATTGTAAAGGGGAAAATAAAAAACTCTGAATATCAAACGAACTGCATACTGTAAAGGAGAAAATAAAAACTTTAAATGACTTGTTTTTCTGTCTCGGGGTATTATAGTAATGATATTTGGGAAGAAGTAAAAGATAAATATATGGAGAGAGAAGTTTCTATTGCAGAAACACAGGTAAAACACTTGCTGCATCATTCACACTGCTGAACAGACTATATGCATCTTTTCTAATGTGACGGTAAAAAAACTAGAGGGGCAACTGTAAGTTGTGTTTTTTAGTCCACAGAGCAGTTGCTTCGTGCAAGTGTTCAGGCTTCAGCAGTAGAATTTTCTCCAGAATTTCTTTGTTAGGACATTTATTTGATGTGAGACCATAAGGCCCTTTTTGGTCGCGTGGACTTTGACCAAACTAGTAACCTCTACTTTTACATAATGGGTCAAGTTTCTGCTACAATTGATAGGATACGACAAATATAAGACAAACATACCTTTAGGCTTTGCTTTTCCATTTTTATGCAGCCCTCTCTCTATTATATTGTTCTCCTCTGATGTAAATCTAAAGAAAGCTTTATATTTTTTCAGCCTCTGGAATACTCTGGCACATGTTGATTCTGCTGTTTATGGCGAGCCAAGCAGCGGCCTTACACGTCGTCAGGTTGAAGAGAAAATATGACCTTCCATAGGCACTCACCTTTATGATTTCCTTATATCCTATTAACATCATTTTCTGGTTTCATTGATTTTCAGGTCCTTGAACAATATCAAGTATATGGGGATGCTGTTCTGGGAACATATGGGAATAATAGGCCTAATATGCGGGAGTTGATAAGGGTACGTTATATTATTTTACTGATTATTTTGAAGCAATCATTTTTTGAAAATAACTTAAATGTCTTATTTGAAATATAAAGCTACATCTCATAGAACTTTCTCTGTTTCCTTGGTATTTGCCAGGGATGAATAATTATACATGTATACTCCCTCCATAGTGCAGAACAATATTTTTATTTTTCCATGTCTACTAGTTAAAGTGTATAGGTATGGGTGCACAACTTGTGCTGCTTTTTGCCATCATCTGCATGCTATGAGAAATTTAGATTTAGTTCTGATTTTGTTGAGTTGTAAGAAAAGGATATGCAGACATGCTATTGGTGTAGGATTCTTTTTTGTTAATCACATTTCACGTCTTGAAGTTTTGGTTACTGTTTGGTTTGGATTTATTCATGTTCTAATCCCCTTGGATGAGAATGGAAACTACTCTACATCTCTCTTTTATCCTGCTCTTTGAATTTGCATTTTCTTACTGCTATAATATATTTAAAAAGTGTTAATATGCTGCAGCCTTTATCTGGTTTTTTCTATTCTGAGCCCGGAAACAGTTTGTGGAAACGCAAAGCTGATGCTGCTTTCCTGAAGAAGAATATTACGGTATGTTGATCACAATAACCTTCTTAGTTTCGTTTAAGAATTGGGGCAAGCGTGGACAGTTTTTAACCTACTGTTTGGTTTGCAAGGTTGGTAGTGAGTGTTCGAACTACAATATCCAGATTGGAAAATTTTCCTAGCGTGTAGGCACTCAATAGAGATAATGTCAATGCAGAAGTTTAGGAAAGCATTGATTCATTCTTATTTTAATTTGTCTTCCTTTCTATAATCAAGTAACCTCACGCTAATTCCACTGTGTCCTTCTTGTTGAACATGAGATTACCATTACTCGATTGTTACCTAAATTCAAACTACTCTGAACATTGCAGACAGTCAAATCCTTTTTTGAAGAAACCCTAGTGGCGATTCCTGATGCTGTCTTGGATTCACCTGTTGCGGAGCTACCATCTGGTCGTAAAGATCTTTTTACTAAAGTACGGGGATTGCTTCCACCACCATATGAAACCAGAACAGAGGATGTAGTAGTAAATTCTCAGTCTTAACATAGAGGCTTGATTTATACCTTCCTACATCCCATAGCTTACACAGCATTTGCAATTTTTTGGATGACCTGGCTGGTTGGTCCGTGTAACATTATGTGTGAATTATGTGTTAAATCAGAAGATTTATGATTGCCCCTCAACACTGAGGTACAAACACTTTGGATGTACTAAAAGCCTTCGAACTAGGATTACAACAGGGTACCCAAATTGCAAGCAGGTAAAATTACAAATGTATGGCAATGAATCTGATAGTTTTGGAATATTAACATATTTTATGGTTTAATTTTTGTGCTCGTATTTTCGATGCATATGGGATTACAATTTTTGGCTTTGAAAGTCTGTGATCGCAATTTGTTTCTACCTTTCAAAGTTCTATGGGCTGGAGCAGTCTGGCTTGTATGTACATACTCTGTCGACCCAATTCCCCGAGCCACTGGTTCTCATTCTCTAAACAGATTAGCTACCAGATGGTTTAAGACTGCTACTTCTTCCCCGTGATCAGTGGCCGGAGCCAGAGTCTAGGGGATAAATTATTAACAAATGTTATATTTTAAATAAGGAGATAAATTTTTAATAAATATTATATTATATAAACATGTGTTTGAAATTAATTTGAAATAAATATGTTAAATCATATAAAGTAAAATTAATTTAAAAATACTTTCAAAATTAAAAAACTTATATTATAATTATTTTTTTGAATTTTTATAATAACAAAATTTAGTTGAATTACATGATAATTGTAGATCTTCCATATAAAATTTTTAATAAAATATATATTAATTTATCAAAATCCATTTATCATGTAGCATATTGTACATAATGCATGGATAAGGATTAAGATTGATAGTCTAAATTTATCATGATAAATCATTTTTAAAAATAAAATAATTTTTTTTTTTAAGAAAAAAATAACATTCACTAATTAGAATCAGGATTGCATCCATATATTAATTCTTCTCTAGCAAAATACAAATTGTCTAACAAAAAAAAAAAGAGAAAAAATATATAAAATATGAATTATTTAATTACCTATCCTGATTATTTTATAGGAAGGTATAAGGAAATTAACATTATAAAAAAGACCAATCTTAAGCTTAAACAATTTTAATTATGCAAATATCAATTTTTACTTGCTGGTAATAATTTAAATGTTTACTTGTTTATCTCATAAAAAAATTTAATTCCTAACTAATTTATTTGTAAATGATATAACTTTTAATTAATTCAAAATAATCAAATCAATATCTATTGTTCAAAATCTTACAGTCTAATCCACTACTATTCATCTTTAATTTATTCAAAATATTATATATATCAAAACCTCTAAATTATTATAAATCCTAATATTTTTAATAACTAATTATAAAAAAATAAAAATTAAATTAAATTAAAAAATTACCTAAAGTTGCTTAATTGGACTTGAAAAAAAAAATTGCATAAGGAAGAGAGCAGCTAAAAAAAATAGAAAAGCTCTTGAATAGTTAGC
This sequence comes from Populus euphratica, assembly GCF_000495115.2. NCBI lineage: Eukaryota > Viridiplantae > Streptophyta > Magnoliopsida > Malpighiales > Salicaceae > Populus > Populus euphratica. The sequence goes on along the minus strand of NW_011499867.1, from coordinate 303,626 downwards.
GGGGGGGAAAAAAGAAAATTTTGGGGAAATGAGAAATATGCTAAGGTGCTACACTTATATTATACATATTATTTATTATATTAAAACACAAGTCAATAAATATAACTGCGTGTCAACTATCAACACTTCACCATATTATACTGCTCATGATTGGCGGCACTGATCTCGTGGATCTATGTAAGTGTTAGCATAAGATACAATGCCCACTTCTTTTTCTTACCTTTCACTTGTATTCCCGGGATTTAACAAGCCTGGACATTATATAAAAAACAAAAGAAATAAATTATCCGTAAATATAGCAGTACCAGTAACCCGTGTACAAATGGCCTCAATCACCACGACTGCCTCATTCGTCAACAGCACAACCTTTGGTGCCCGGTCTTCGTTAGCTTCCAGCCGGAGACTTGTGTTAGCTAGTGCTGCCAGAGCAACTATGATGGGATTTTATGTTTGTTTTTTTAAGTATTTTTTATTTTAAAATATATTAAAATAATATTTTTTTATTTTTATCTTTTAAAAATACACATCCAAATAATTTAAAAATACTAAAAAATTATTAATTAAAGAAAAACTAAATTGGAATATGGAACAAAAACACGATGGACTCGCTGGGATTACTGTGGCCGAGGAGCCGAAGCCAGGGAGCCCTCAAGCCAAGAAGATGTAAGCATCGGTTAGGGTAACCCTGCCAACCGCTAAGATCTGTCGCCACTGAACTGAGGGTATTGTTGTCTTGTCAGTTTTTCTATTCTGAGGTTGCCATTCCTGAGAGCCTGTGTACTTTAACCACTAATGAAGCAACTTTAAATTGCTTATATTCGGCTTCTTTTGTTGAGGATGTTGCTTCACAATCCGTTGTGCGTCGTATCTATTTCTGTTATCATCTCATTCTCGGACAAGCTTGACCGAGGAAAAACCAAAAAAAAAAAAAAACATCCTTGAGAGGATTCGATACATGTTTTTTTTTTTTTTTCGTGTACCTATGCTCCTTTGCCACGTAAATCAATCCGAAGTATCCTGGACTTTGTCTTAATTTTTTAATATTTTTATCTGATGATGAAGATAATGGCATCATTGACCCAAGTAATCTTCCCACTTCATGCGCTGCGGTGATGAAAACTCTCCTGTCCTGCTTGCATGTCTCCGATACTGAGATAAATCTGGGATCGAAGCGCGCGGTGCGTGCATGGTTCAAGTGTGTACTGAGGGAATGGTTTTTTTTTTTTTGTTAGAAAGTAATTTTTGTTTTAAAAATAATAGTATAATAAAAAAATAAATTGTAAAATAGTTTTTAATATTTGATTATATTATGAAAAATAAGCTAAAAAATAATTTATTAATATTTTATATTTTAAACTTGTTAAAATAATAAAAAAAATCTTACAAATTAAAAAGTTGAATGAGAATGAGAATGAAAAAAATATAATTTTATAAATTATATCAAATAAAATAAATAATAATTAAAATAATAAAGGTTAAATTTAAAAAATAAAAAATAAAAAAATAAATAGATTAAAATAATTATTATTATTATTTTATAAATTATTTCAAATAAAATAAGTAACAATTAAAAGAATAAGGATTAGATTTGATAAATAAAAAAAATTAATTAAAAAATAACAAGAGAAAAGAAAATAAAAATTAAAGTTAATATAAAAATTAAAAAAAATATATATTCAAAATAAAATATATATATATATATATATATATATAACAATTAAAAATTTAAACATCAAATTTGATATAATCAACAAATAATATGATATTTTTAAATTTTTTATAATTTTTATAAAATATTTTTCAATTAAAATAAAAAATAAATAAAAATCAAGCCATATTTTTTTAAGTAAAAAATATTTTTTATTAATTAATTTTTTTATAATAAATAAAAAATTAATTTTTTTAATCACTTTTCATTGGATCAACACCCCCATCCTAATCACAAATTTCAAGCAAATTAACTTTTAGACAGACCATGGCCAATTTCAGGAGTAGATAAGAACATGTCATGATGGCGGCGTGTCTATTGACTGACAAGTGACAAGGCTCGTTGTTAAAAGGTATTAACTTTTTACCTTCCTTCAATTATTGTGCATTCGTTCACAATACATCATTGAAGCAGTGTATTTTATTTTATTTTATTGGTAATTTTCATTTTACTTCTTGAATTTTTATTTTGCATAATTTAATTTTTTAAAATTGAAATTAATTCCCAGTTACATATTTTTTAAAAAGAAAGGGTTAGATTGAAGGATAAAGAATTACAGTGAAAATCTTGAATAATATAAGGAAAAAATTAAAAATTTCATTGAAATATTTATTTCAAACCGGTATTTTTTAAAATATTACATGAGAAGCTCCTTAAATTTAAAGATAATACATTACCTAACTTTTTTTTATCCTTTTATGTTCGAAGGGGAGAGAGAGTCTCTAAGTTTCACTTAAAAAAAAAAATAGTTGCTGGGAAAGATTTTAACCATTAAAATAATTAATTTTTATGTTAAAAAATTTAATATAATCAAGGGTTTTGTTTGAGTGTTTATTTACTTTGAAAACACCTAAAATAAAAGATCTAGACCCGGGAATAATTTTTGTATTATGTGGATTTTGGGTTTTAAGATGGTTTTTTTTATTTTTTTGGTAGCTATAGATTGGTTTAATAAGAGCTCTAAGGTGTTTTGTATGTATTTTTAACTAAAAAAAAGTTAAAATGATTTTTGGATGAAAAAAATAAAGGGCCAAATTTTTCTAGTTACCGTAGTATTTAAATTTTAGGTTGATAAGATAATGCGTCGTCTGCTGACAACACATTATTTTTTTGATACACTTAAAGCAGGTGACGCATTGTCCAACCTATTAAACATTTAAAAAAAAAAAAACTCTCGTAAATGATTTTTGGATGAAAAAAATAAAGGGTCAAATTTTTCTAGCTACTGTAGTATTAAAATTTTAGGTTGATAAGATAATGCGTCATCTATTGACAACACATTATTTTTTTGATACACTTGAAGCAGGTGACGCATTATCTAACCTATTAAACTTTTTTTAAAAAAACTTTCTCTTTGACCTAGTATTGCAGGTCCATGTGTGGATCATTGCTTTATTGGGGCAGATGCTGGGTCTAGCTTATCGAGCTTAGCAATGTATGGTCTGATTCATTTTATTTTTTTAAAATAATATATTATTTGTGTATATTTTTTCAAATAAATGGTGGGTTTGTGTTTTAGAAAGATTGTTATTCTTTTAAAATAATATTAAGTGTGTTTGATTTTTAGAGAGGTGGGCATGATTCATCTATATATCTTTTTTGATGTTACATAGATTAGATTTTTTTTATATATTGATTTTATAGGATTTTTTATACTTGCAACCTTGCATTTTTTTTTTAATTATTGTTCAATAATTTTTATATATATGCTGTTTTCTATTATAATTATTTATGTGTTTTTATATTACAAACTTATATTGAAAAATAAATATTAAATATAACTCGGTAAATCACCTATATTATAATTTTAGATATCTTGATTTTTATTTTTCACTTGCTTTTCTTAATTTCATTTTGTTTATTCTTGATGATTTTTTTTTTTCATTATGGTAGATGGTGCTTATTGAGTTGTTTAGTTAAATGAGTGTATAGGTTTTTTTTATTTATATCTAAAAGTTTTTTCAGTATAAAAAAACACATCATAAAAGTTTTTTTAGTATAAAAAAACACATCGAAGAATTATTCATATATTTTTTATTATGATTTGATATTTATTCTTGTGATTTTTTATTTTTTTCTCGAATCTTTTATGGAAGTTTTATTATTTTTAGTTTCACCTTTTAATCCAAATTTATAATATATCATTTTTTTCCTTGTTCTTTTAATTTTTATCATTTTGTTAATGTTTTCATTCCTTTTAATCCAACTCTCATATTTAAAATTTGTTGCTACCATTTAATTTATTTTTTATTGTAATTTCAACATGCATTGTTTTTATTTATTTTTTATTTATTTTGTATTTTTTATATTGTTTTTTTTGGTGATTTTAACTTTCATGGTTTTTTCATACATAGTATTTTTGGTCGTATAATGCAGATTATAGTTTAAAAAATTAATAATGATTGATTTTTTTATTTATATTTTTTTATAAAATTATCATATTTTCATTTATTTTTATATTGTTAACAAATAAGATCATTAAATTTTTTTTGAATTGCTGTGAAAATATATTTTTATAATATCGGTAATAGTTCATTTTTTGCATTGAATTTTTTTTTTTTTATTTCTGTTTTGTTACTTGTCGATATCTTATTTTTTAATGATACTATTAAAACAATAGCATTTATTAAACTCACTTAAACCAACTATCTGAATATTATATTTTTTTATTTTAAAAATATTTATTTTTTTATTTTTTTATGTATAAATAAAAATAGTCATCTAATTAGTGAATGCTATAAGAAATCATTAGTTACAAAGCTACCATCTCTACCATGTAAAGTTGTAAATGATTATATTAAGGATGTTTATGGAACATGATTATAGTTATCTTTTTAAAGTAATTTTTATTGAGAAATGTATTAAATAAAATTTTTTATTTTTTAAAAATTATATTTAATATCAACGCATTAAAATGATTTAAAAATATAAAAAATATATTAATTTGAAGTAAAATTTTTAATTTTTTTTTTAAAAATAATTTTAAAATATAAAAGTAAACATACCTTCAAAAAATACTTTTAAAATATAAAAGTAAACATATCTTTAGACTTGGTTTGCCGACATTATATTAAAAATATGTTTATCAAGTTAAAATTGTTGTTTATTTTTAATTTATTTTAATATTTTTGCATTGTTTGTTTAAAATTTATTTTTATTTAAAATTATTTTTAAATTATTTTAATACAATAATATCAAAAATATTTTTTTTAAATAAAAATATTAGTTAAATATATTTTTTAATAAAAAAATTCTAAAAAAAAAATCATTAATATAATAATAAACAGTCACTAAAGCCAAACAGTTTGCGACCAATTTCGCGCCCCACTGAACATTTTGAGCCGTATACTGTCTTTTTCGTTTTTGAAGGACAAAGGCTGTTTTAGGAAGATCATCCGTAGCTTTCTTCCAAAGCCCTTCAAACGAGCATGCAACAATTAACTATTCACAACCCTTTTCTTTTAACCTGCAAGGGACCTTTTTCTTTGTCCTTGCAAGAAAAATAGAGGTAAAATGTAGGGTATTTTAGATATGTAATAGTAATTATTTTTTAAAATATTTTTTATTTAAAAATATATTAAAATAATATATTTTTAAAATTATTTTTAATATTAATATATTTAACAATATTAAAAAAATTAATTAAATTTTTTTTTTAAAAAAATATTTTTAAAATGTAAAAATAAATAGGGTTTAAGAATCTTCTGGAATTTGTGCTTTAAATGATGTTTCTAAAAAAAATATTTTTTTATTTAATTATTTCTATATTATTTTGATTAGCAAATATCAAAATTATTTTTTTAAATATTACTTTAATATATATTTTTTTAAAATAATTTCGAAAACATTGTATAACGGTAGTATTAACGGTATCGCTTTACTAAAATTTGCCGTCCATCATCCTTTTTCTTTTTAAATAAAAAGTAAAAACTTGTGATTGAAGACTTCCTTCCCCCCTCCAAAAATATAGCAAAAACCAAACAACTTCCACAGCGCGCGTATAAAATCCGACTACATCACCTCTTTCGGGGTCGGCTCACATTTCTCCTCTGATGCGCGTATAAAATCCGACTACATCACCTCTCTCGGGGTCGGCTCACATTTCTCCTCTGTCTGATAAACCCCACACACACACACAGCAAAACAGAAAGAACCAAAACCTCTGAAAAGCCTAAGTAACTAACCAAACAACTATGGAATCGTCCGAGAACTACGTCAATCACGGCACTTCATGGACCGCCGCAACTAACTGGACCATCGCCGCTGGCTCTCTCGTTAACTCAATCACTTTCAATAATGATCACCATCAAATCTCCCCTGTCGATTCTAAATCTAAATCTCCTCTTATCCTCTACGCTCCTACACCTGATTCCTCTCCCTGCGAGATCACTTGTAAATCTTCCACGCTTATTTTATTTTGTTATTGTAAATTATTTATCTGTTATATTTTTTGAGAATCGATCCCCCCCACCTCCCTACCCCGAAGATTTTACTGTATCTGCTGTTCTGCTGTTTGGACACAAAGATAACGAAGGGAAAAAAAAGGATGATTTGAAAAGAAAAGGGGAAACAGGAAACTTGTTTTTTTTTTTTTGTGAATTTAAGATTCAGGTTGTTTTTTTTTATGCGTGTTATTTATGTTTACAAAAACTAGAAAATTTCAAGGCGTAGAAGTACATACTAATTACTTGTGTTTTACTCTTTTAGTGGTTTACTGAAGTTTTCATAGAAATAAATAATTTTATTATAATTTTAATTTCTAGAGTTTCTTGGTCATCTGAAGAGGAATTGGTGGATTAATCAGTGATGAATGTCTTTGTGAAATTCAACAATCAGTTTGTAAATGTCTTATCCTGAGTCATTTTTGTGGTTAAGATACATCATATATGAATTTGATGTTTGAGAGTAAGTGACTATTTGGCGCTGCTGTTGAACCATCATTGCGCATTCCGCCATTTTTGAAAATATTTGTTTTTGTTTTTGAACTGTTTTGACGTAATAATGTTAAAAATAATTTTTTAAAAAATAAAAAAGTATTATTTTAATGTATTTCCAAGTAAAAAATACTTGACGTAATAATGTTAAAAATAATTTTTAAAAAAATAAAAAAAATATTATTTTAATGTATTTCCAAATAAAAAATATTTTTGAAAAACAATATCTACTATTGTCCCAAACACCCCTAAGTATTTGGCCCTCAATCTAAAATTTGTCAGAGTGTAAGCATTTTTTAGACAATGATAGAAATTAATGTTGCATTATTCTAAAATTTGCATGGTAATGGGTCCTGCAATATGCATTTTTCTTGAAGGCTTTTTTTTTTTTTTGTTTTGATATTTGTGAAGTCTACCCTTTTAGAATAGGTGGTCATTTGAGGAGCTTATTGGCAAATTTAGATTACACACTTGGGTTTCATTGCTCTCATGGACGAGTTTAGTTAATGGCATTTATTAGTCAATGGGCATTTTTATTGCTATATGATGTATTTTTCTATCCATAATGGTTCATTTGATCGTAAATCCTCAAATGTCTGTAAGTCATAAGTTTTTTTTTTTTTTGGTTTTTCAAGATATTTAAGTGTTATGGTGGACTAAAATTGTCTAGATGTCTGATTAATGATTATAGACTTATATTAATTGTTGCTAAAAATTAAAGAAGAGTTCTGAAATTGCAAGAGTTTTATAGAGAAATGGTGTATTATCACTCATCATCTTAAACCGTTCTGTCACACGGAATGTTATTATTTGTAATCTTCTTATTTATGTCAACTTGAAGCTGGACGAGAAATTTTATAGTCCTTTCTCACTCTCTTTGTGAATGATCCAATAATTTCTTATAATGCAGGTAATTTTACACAAAAACATGAGGTGAGACAGGTTTATGTTCGAAGTACTGCTCGAGTTTATGAAATATACCATGCTCCTGAGCTGCGGAGCAGCAGTGAGTATTTGTGCACTGTTTGCTGTGGCATTGCTGCTGCTAGAAGTGATGAGGTGCAGCACGCTACCAATATTGAAGAAGCTGTTTTGGCTCATGCAAGGAGTTCCATTCAAGAACTAGCTGAAGAGAAACTCAGAAATGGTAGAAGCCTAACCCCCAATGAAAATGACTGGTTTGAAGTGAAAGTTCTTTATAGTCCCCTGGTCATCAACAGAAACAGTTCTTCACCATCAAATTCTGACATAAACCCAAAGAGAAACTCACAGGTAATGAGATTTGCTGCTATAAAGACTTATCAAAGACAAGCTCATCTGCCTCCTGTTGCCATGCTGGGATATTTGCCTGTTTGTTTCTTTCCATTTTCCCCATACAACAAAAGAACTCATCCAAGGTGTCAAAGCATTTTTCTTTACCTCTTTCTCTGCAATTGATGGGGCTTTCAAGCACTACTCTAATGTAACTGATACATACTAATTTGAGCTTTTTTTCACTAGAAAATGAATACAAGATAAAAAAAGGGAAAGTGGATGTGATTAAAGTACCCTTTGAATTTAAAAGATCGAATGTTTCGTGTTTTCAATGAGTAGGTCTTTTTTAAGTTGAATATCATTAGAGGGGTGTTAATCTGTCTCGCTTTTCCAGAACAAGATATGGATGCTATTTCTGGAGTCGAGCTGTGTAATATAACTTGTGTAATATATCTTGTAACGGGTCAATAAAGGCCTTGCCTTTCCTTTTTTTCGCATTTTCTTTCCTTGCTTTCCCTCTCTGGTTGGTTCTGTCTTACTGCACAATATCACTTCCCTTTGGGGCACTTTTCTTTGGTTTGTATACTATACAACTCTACTTCCGAGGGAGGGTTGAAATGAATAGAAGCTAAACAATAGAACTTAATTGAAAGCACTTAAGCACAGTTGACTCTTTACTGCTTTATCTTAATTGATTGTCGATGCCTGATGGATAGAACTTTCAGGACTTGTATGAGGCTGCAGCAGAGATCACTGATGCAAAAACTTCCATATCCCTTACACTCAGGCTGCTTTCTCTTAAGAATAACGGTTATGTTTGTGTTGATGAAGTTTATGTATTTGGTGATCCTGTCGACGCAAGTAGTTTGGATAATCAAGTGGGTCTAATGGAAAACTCTGCTGGAAGTTCACTTATGGCCATGCTTGTACCTCCCTTTTTTCAGTTGCCTAAAACAAAGGGTATTGGTGGAGGAGAAGATAAATACAATATTGATACAAGGGAAAGGCAAGAGTTGCAGGAAATTGGGTCAAAAGAAGCTGTTCCAGTTGATGTCGAGAAGAAAATTCAGGAGGAAGTGAGGTTGCACAAAGTTGTTGGGCCTACTTCCAAACCAGTCCAGCATGAGATCGTCCAACAAGTTTCAAATACAGAGAGCAAATCTGATATTTCACACAATCATTTTGAAGGTGTCTTGGATCATCTTGTCTCTCGAGTTAACAGAATAGAGGATCTCTTTTTGAAGTTTGAGGAAAGTATGCTGAAGCCCATTAACAGCATTGATGTGAGGCTCCAGCGAGTTGAGCAGCAACTTGATGTGCTCACAAAGAAAACTGAGAACTCTGCTCTGCTTTCTGGCACAAGAATTTCTGCTCCTGAGTTTTCATGCAGTGAATCAGAGACCAGCTCCTTCTATAACAGTGGGAGTGGGGATTCTGGTTATATGGCATGTGAAACAAATAAGAGCCATTCACCTTCACCTCTGACTTCCATTCTCGCTGATGCCACCCCTGTTTCAGTAAATGACACAAAGTTACAACCTGGTCTGGTAGTCACTGCTCCTGAGTTCTCAAATTATGATGATGAGTTAGAAGATCATGCTGTAGAATCAGTGAAGGAATCTCCGAAGGTTAAACAAAAGCATGCTATGTCAAGTGATGATGCTTTAGCATATGCACTTGCTGGATTCTTGTCTTCGACTTCAATGCAGTCCCAGAAATATTCTCAAACTTTTGCATTTAAGGCTCCTGATTTTCCAAGTGAAGAAGAAAACACCAATGAGAAAGCAGCTCCACCAGTGGTTGAATCTGAACTAAATGTAGACCCTTCCCCTTATTTCAGTGAATCTGATGGGACAGAGCACATGGGAATTTCACTTTCTTCTGTTTCAAATGTTACTACTCTAAAGGATGATGAGAATGTGATGAGATATCTTGATGATAATAGATCTTTGAAAATGGCCGTGGGAGTTGATGAACAATGCCAACATAGCGAAGGGGGAGAAAGTGATTCACAGGACATTTGTGTTGGCCATGCAGTTGCACCAGCCACATATGATGTTGCAGGTACTGATTCATATCAGATGACAGACGACATAAAGGATGGAGAAGTTGGCGATGGAACAAGTGACATTTTCGATCTATGGAAAACCTGAAACAATTTTCTGTAGATCAGCCTAATGATGGCCTTGTTACGATCCAGGAAGTAGCTGTTTGAAATGAATTGGTCGCTTCTACAGAAGGCACTGAAGAAGAGTCTAAACACAGCTAAGGGGGAGAAAGTGATTCACAGGACATTTGTGGTGGCCATGCAGTTGCAGCAGCCTCATATGATGTTGCGGGTACTCATTCATATCAGATGAATCACGGCATAAAGGATGGAGAAGCTGGCAATGGATCAAGTGACATTTTTGATCTACGGAAAACCTGAAAGAATTTTCTGTAGATCAGCCTAATGATGGCCTTGTTACTATCCAGGTAGTAGCTGTTTCAAATGAATTGGTTGCTTGTACAGAAGGCACAGAAGAAGAGTCTAAACAAGACATTCCGCAGAACATTGTTGATCTCTCATGCGCTTCTTCCATAGTAGATTTTGAATCTCCAATCCTGAAGTGAAATTTGTTTCTCAAGGAAACTCGGGTATCAAGCCTCCCCTTGAAGCCCTTTTGGCTGGCATGCCAGACCTGGAAGTTGAAGTTCCTTCAGTTACGGAAGACAATAATGATGGTTCTGGAATTGGCCATCAGTGCAACTTGATTTCAGTTGAGGATTTTGGGGCTATATACCCCCATTTCAGTGGATATGGATTATCACCGTCTAAATGAGACGCCTTCGAATATGGAAGCTGATAATCTACACGACTGTTATACAAGCAGCGGCCAGGAAATGCCAGCTTCACGTCTGATATGAGAATGAGCTGTTTCTGTTGATATGTAGAGGCTAAGCTGTATACAAGTACTAGTAGCCCGCCAACTGTTATCTTCTTCCACTGATTTGCCCCTTCATTTCTACCTCTGTCAACGTGTTTGTCAATGGCTGCATTTGATGGATGCTGTTTTGCCACTGAAAATTTGCAAATGCTCATGTCGCTTCTCAAGAAACTCCCCAGTGAATCTTTTTCTGCAATATACAGCGTAAGCTAACAAAAATGGGCAATGAATGAAGTAAATTGACTTTCTTTGTCGCCGACATGGAAGGTTGGGATCCATTCCATTACTGTTTACGGAATCACAATTTTAGCTTCGCCGTCTGTGTTCCCCAAAAAGTAGGTTTTTTTAAAAAATTAGTTTTCGGAAAGTAAATTCTTAAAAAGTAAATTATATTATATAAGTTAGAAAATAATTTTGTATTTGACCATAATATGAAAATTAGGTTGAAAAATAATATATTAATATTTTTTTCAACACTACATCTAATAAATAAAAGGTTGAAAAAAATAAAATAAAAAAAAACTTTAATTTCATATATTATTTTAAATAAAATCAATGACAATGAAAAAATGTTTAGTCATTTTTATTTTTTTTAAAGTTTTAAAAAGTGCTTTAGAGAAAATAAAAGAAAAATATTTTTTTAAAACCAATTTTTTTATTGAAAAGTGTTTTATCTATGACCAATTTTTCTTAAGATTACTGAATATTTCCAAACCTGGGAGGATTTTGTGGTTTAGAAAATAAATAAATAAAAATCAAATCACTGCTAAGGTTATGTGGTGTTTGATATTATAAGAGTGAATATTTTTTTTTAAGATTTTTTTTTAAATATATTAATTTTTTTATGTGATATTATCCCACATATAAAATTAAAAAAAAGGTAATTTTGTTTTGAAACAGACAGTATCAGCGAAAAAAACAAACACAACTAACTGGCATTAGCCAGCAGAGTTTTCAAATTGGACTACCCGCTAATAAAGAGAGAAGAGAAGAAGCTAAATATAAGCTCCCCCCTCCAGTAACAGCAGCAACTCGAGAGGCGCTTGGCAATGGAGGCGGCAGTGATAGACGCTGGTACTCAGCTCCTTAAAGCCGGCACGGCAGTTCCAGATCAAGCTCCGCCCATGGTAACAATAATCATCCGTCCCCTCCCTTAGGGTTCCCTAACAAAATCACAGCCAACAACAATTTATCTTCTAATTTTTACCTTTTCACTTCTTTTTAACTATAATTTTACAATTTTAATTTCTATTAGGGTTTTCATTTCCAATAGTCTTTTTTTTTTAATTTGTATTAAAATTAATTTATTGTTTGAGTAGATAATTCCGAGCCAAATGAAACGAATGGTGGAAGATGGAACATCGGGCGATAATAATGAATCCGTTTTTGAGGATGTAACTGTCGATCCTGTTGTTCGAGGTTATATAAGAGATTGGGATGCGATAGAAGATTTGTTGCATTATGTTTTATACAATGGTCTTGGTTGGGAAGAGGGAAATGAAGGCCAAATTTTGTTTACCGATCCGCTTTGCACTCCCAAGGTTATTTTACACCTTCCTTTGACATTCCTTGCCTAATTTCTTTGTTTGTTAGCATGAATTTAGTAAGAGAGTGTGAAAACCTTATTGAATTTTTGTATTACAGGCTGTTAGAGAACAATTGGTACAATTGATGTTTGAGACATTTAATGTTTCTGGGTTTTATGCGTCGGAGCAAGCGGTGTTGTCTCTTTATGCAGTTGGCCGCATATCTGGATGCACCGTTGATATCGGTCATGGGAAGATTGGTGTGTAAAACCTATCTCTTTAAAGTTTAAGCTAATGGTTTTTTCCATTGGATACCTTCACTTTCGATCATTGCTTGCAATCGATGTGCATAAATTTTATTTTCTTGTTATGCATGAAGAGTGTTTCTGGTACTTAACTTGTCCCTCATAATGTAAGCCTTTGATGATGAAAACTGGAGGAGGTTTTTGTAAAGCTTAATTTTCTTGGTGGTTCGCGCTTGATTATCACCTATTTTCTTTCTTTATTTTCCATTTCAAATAGCATTTGAACATGAGCTTGTAGTCCTTTAGTTAGCTTAAGACATAACAAATACTAAATGGGTAGTGAGTACCTTTGTCTGGGTTAGTTTTCTGGCTGAGATGTGATCTCTCTCTCTGTCTGTCTCTCCCTCTTGTATTACCAGATATTGCACCAGTACTTGAAGGTGCTGTTCAGCACATTGCTTCAAGAAGATTTGAAATTGGTGGTGTTGATTTGACGAAGTTACTTGCCCAAGAACTGAGTAAATCTAATCTTTTGGCGAATCTCAATGCATCTGATGTTGAGATGTTAAAAGTAAAGTACTCCTGTTGTGCTGAAGACGAGCTTGCTTACGAGAAGACTCAAAGGTCAAGTGATACAGAGGAGCATACCCTTCCTGATGGACAGGTTTGTTTTTGTGTGTTGTTTTAAAAACTAGTCTCATCCAATCAGGTTCAACCTGGGTGTTCAAGCTATGATGTCAGAATTTGCAATAAATATGGGATCTAATAATGATAGCAAGCTACTTATATGTGATAAAGTTTTCTTTTAAGTTTAATGTCTTGGTTGGTATATATAGAGTGTAGTTACGGTTGTTTTTCAAAGTGCTTTTTACTTGGAAATATAGCAACATAATTTTTTTAAAAATTATTTTTGATATCAGCACGATATCACATTAAAATGATCTGAAAACACAAAAAAAATATTAATTTAAAACAAAAATAAAATAAAAAAATGTAAAATGTAAAAACAAATAGGCCTATAGTATGTGGAACAGTTAAGCTAACACATAGTATAATGGCCCGTTGGTTCAGTGGCTCACTTTCACTCTCTTGATCCATGTTCAAACTTTTATTTCCCTGCCTGTCTTTATGAATTTCGTAATTCAACATCACCCAAATGACGGGATTGATATATCATTTCCTTCCCTGTTCACTAGTTAACCTGCAATTAGTTTGAATCAACTGGTTCTTTGGCATCTCTTTTGGTGGGAAAATTGGACACAGAGTTCCAATCTCATGCGGTTTCATGGTCTCTTGATCCATGTGGCTGGTACCATCAGGAGCAGGCCTCAAAAGATTGCTTTCTGAGTTCTAAGATTTAATGTAAATTATGTGATAATACAGTACCTTGATTATGTAAAACTCTTGAAACTATTTTGGGTGAAAAATGAGATTGGAACGTGTCTGACAAGTGACTGCAAGGGGAGATTCTCCTTTTGTGCCAAAAAATAATTTTCTAGCCTAGTATTGCTTTTGTTAATCTAGTATTAGCATATTCCTGATTGACGCTTGATATGAAATATAGGAATTCAGTACTGCTCTGAATGTTTGTTAGGTGATTAGAATTAGAAGAGAAAAATATACAATTGGTGAGGCATTATTTCAACCATCTATACTGGGTATAGAGGCACTTGGAATAGTTGAGCAGCTTGTACGTAGTATTTCAACTGTTTCTTCAGAGAACCACCGCCAACTGCTGGAAAATACTGTACTTTGTGGTGGCATAACTTCTATGCCTGGTGAGTTTATTTATCTTTAATTGAAATCTATGTACAGTAGTTTAAACATGATGCCCTTTTGCTGCTGCATTCCCTTCTTGATCAGACGGAATTTGTTGCTTGGGACAGCTAAAAAATTGCTATACCGATGCCTTCTGCAGGTTTTGAAGATAGGTTTCAGAAAGAAGCAAGCCTGTGCTCTTCAGCTATTCGTCCTTCACTTGTAAAGGTAAGTGATCAGATATACTTTTATTTATGTATTTTTCCTGAACTTTTGGGGTTTCGTGTTTATTGTGTGCATGTTTTACCGTGATTATCCTTATGTTGGCCCTGTGATGTGAGGATGCTGATTGGTGGTGGGATTGACATGAGCAAGGCAGCAATGGGAGCACTTTGCTTCTTTCCTGCTTGTCGGTGCATAACAATCCTCAGATGTTTAGGATTTTTCTAACTCACATGTTCCGCAGTTCGGCATATAATGCTTTTGTGTTTATGTGAGGAAGCTGCACGTTGTCCCATTGTAGATTTTCTTTGTGAAGATTTCATAAGGAAACATATTTTAAAAAATTGTTAGTGTATCAAATTCTTTTTAGAAGTATACTTGTTTGAACATTAGAGGTTTTTTCTTTTGATTTAAAATATCATAGATTATAAACGAAATCACCTTTCTACAATGTTTAGATAGATTTAATGCTTTTGTTACGTGTAGGTCAATATCCTCCATGCTAATATTACCAGTATTTCTAGAAGGAATAAATGAAACAAGACTAGGTTACAGGTTAGAAGTTCATTAAATGGTAAACTATATTCTCTCTTATATATAGTTTCAAGACATTTACTTTGTAAGTTTGTCATCATAGACTATGTCTAACATTTTTTTTCTAATTCCCATATATTTTTTCACACGCCTGTTTACGAGTGACAGTGATAGTTGACAGTTTTCTCCTCCTGGAAGTAGTGGACATGGTTTTCCTTTTCCTTTGTGCTTTATGTTCTTTTGGTAGTCTCTTATATAGCGCATTTCAAAATTTGTATTTGTGTTCACGACAGCCTCCAGAATATATGCCCGATAAGTTGACGGAGTACTCTGCATGGGTGGGTGGTGCCATACTTGCCAAAGTTGTGTTCCCTCAGAATCAGCATGTTACCAAGGGAGATTACGATGAAACTGGACCATCCATTGTTCATCGGAAATGCTTTTGACCCGTTTAATATGTGTGAGTTGCTAAATGTTTTTTCTATTCCTACTCGTATTATGGTAGATGGCTAGGATGGCACTGAACAATAGACTAGTAGGATTATCAACTTGGAAGAAATGCCAAATAATAGTCTGTGTTTGTAGTTTTTCTTCATTTTTGGACATTTCATGGATCGTATGATTCAACAGGATTCCATTTAACCTTAAAACATTTCTTGTTTACAGTGTCGTCTTTACAGAAGTCTGGTAGCTGTTATTTGTCAGCAAGTAGGTAATCTTTTACGTGGGATTAGATTTAAAACATGTACTTCTTGACATTTCTGAAACGACCATCAAGAGCTATATTATATTATTATTTCAGATATTCATTAACAGGGGCAAACTTAAGGAATTGAATTGGAAGACTGAAAACTCTGTTCACTCATCCGTGTATGCACCCACTCTCACTTTCTTCTCACCATAGTTCGTTGACCTATGTTTCCTAGGTCATGTGCTCTGGTGTTCAATTCCAAATCCAAGCAACCAGATTCAATCATTGGTGTCAGCGCAGCACCATAGTTCCATTGTATGCATTAGTAACCAGCTCTGCTCCCGGTTCTTCTTCTTTGTCTAAGATAGGTGCCCTAGTTACAGGATTTTAATTTTCCTTTCTTAATAAAGCCCAATCCAAGGTTTATTAATACAGTGGTAGGTTTATTAATTCTTTCACCAACAGATCATTTTAGCTGAGCATTGGCATGTGGACGCCTATAAAGGAAAAAGTCAAGGAACTCCACCATTGATGATAATAATCATACCAAATTCAAATGATTGAGAATTTGATTTGATTGCCACACCAACTACTTTGTAATAAACACTTGTCCTTACTCTTTAGTATCTATAGTCTACTCTTGTCCTTGCTCTTTAGGATCTATAATCTTCCCTAAATACGACGATGTTTATGCTCACCCTCAACTCGAAGTGGACTGTTTGAGGACCTTGTTTTATTAACTTGGACGCGTAGAACCTGTAGGTTGAATTTCTGGGTTATTATAAATAGTCCCGGATTTTATTTTTCTGAAACCTACGATGTTTCCTGTTCCTATTGAGGCCGAGACCTAACCAGAGTTCTTGTCAAGTTTAAAGGAACCCTCTGAGATCCGCCGATGCTCATGCTAAATTGATGAGTTTATGGATTTATAGTTTTCATGGAACAGCCCTTTTGCTTATTTTGAAACATTCGCTGATAGTTTCGTAATTTATTTTTACTAAAATTTTGCTGCCACTGGGTAACTCGAGTAAACTTCACTTGAAATTCTATAAAGATATAAATGTTACTCTAGGTGAAACTAATGGTAGAAAGTAGAAACACAAGTGATGGTCATGGATACTGTATCTATGGATCAGGTTTTGTATTATTTATATCCAAATATAAATCCAAAATAACTATTTAAATGACTAGATATAGATTTTTAATATCTGAGTCCTAATCGGATTTCGGGTACTCATAACTCAAATCTAAATATGGCATGACTTTGAATGTTATAATTGCTACTATTTAATAAATAATTAGCTTGATAAGCATATAATTTTTTCAAACCTCAAGATTATTTGTTTATTTTGAGTCAATTAGATCAATATTCATATCCAACCTAAAAACTGACCTTTTACCTTAAGAGTTTCACTTGAACCTGATCAGGTCTAGAGAATTTTTATCTATTTGGGTTGATATCATTTGGGTTTGGGTGAAATTTCTATGCGTGTTTAATATTGTAGTGTATAATTTTTTTTAAAAGTGTTTTTTTATATAAAAATACATGAAAGTATTTTTTATTTTATTTTTAATATTAGTATATTAAAATTATTAAAATACACTAAAAAATATTAATTTAATGTTTTTTTTAAGTGAAACATAAAAAACAGGAATTATTATACTTTTAAACACTCTAGAGTAACTTTGAATGGTTTACAATTTAAATTGCTATGACCAAACATTACCCTTATATATATATATATATATATATGACAATTCCTTCCTCCTATTTCATTTTTTTTCAATGATGAATGGATTGATGCAATTATTATTATCATTATTAATATACATGTACTAAAAGAAATAGTATTTTCCTATAGAAATGATAAATATATAATTTTTTTAATGTAGTGGGTACCATAACAATGGAAAATCTGTAATTTTTATTTTTTTTACAAAAAAGAATTTTATTTATAGATTCCTTTCCCTTTTTTTTCCTTACACTTGATATATTTATCACTTTACATTTGATTTATTTATAGACATTCTTTTTGTTTATATTTTTAATTTTTTCTAATTGTTTTCAGTTTCTCTTTTTTTTCCTCACAATTGTTTTTTTTGGAAAAATTATTATGTTTCATTCTTTATATTTGAAATATTTATCACTTTATACTTGATCTATTTACACTATTTTTTTGTTCTTATTTTTATTTTTTTTCTTGACACAATTGTTTAGGGGAAAATTATTGTACAATACAAAAATTAAAATGAAATGATGTTTCACTATAACAATTGCAACATTATCTTATTTTTTTACCACGTTAAAAAATAACTTCAAACCCTACATGTCATCCTCTAACTTTTATAAAAAAAAACAATTTGTGAAATTAGAATTTTTTATCATTTAATTTTTTTTATTTGTTAGATTTAGCTTTTATTTTTTTAATAAATATGAAGAAAAATTAAAATATTAATAAGTTATTTTTTACTTATTTTTCCATGCCATAATCAATAATTAAAAGTGTTTTCCAACTTGTTTTTTATAATATTACTAAATTTTGAAAAATAATCTATTTTTTTGTAATTTAATTTTTTTATATATATTTTTTTAAAATACAATGGCTAATTCTCTTCTTGTTTAATGATTTGTTTTTTTTTTTAATCTTCTTCAATGATAACTATCGTACTTTTTTTTTTTTTTGTCAAGCGTGAATGGTTTCCACTAAGAAAATCCTTCTATTGTGCTCATTTTTTACAAATGCAACTACAAATGTTAGACGTGCATATGTAATGTATGCCTAAATAAATAAATAATTTTTTTTTAATAATGACTAAAACTAAATTTAAAAAATCAAAAATAGATATACATCAAGATATATGATTTTACAATACAAGTTAATGACCTAGTTTTGTTTTTTAAAAACGTTTAGAAACAAACTTTTATTTAATTAAATTATAATAAAAATAGACACATTACAAAAAATAATTGAATAAAATTAAAAAAAAACATTAAATAGGGTTGGAGAAAAAGAATGCATACTAAATAAAATCAAAATCAATTGGGACTTCATTCAAAAAGATTTTAAAAAATATTGAAATTTATTTATTTTAATTAACCTCAATCAAAATTAAACACTGATTGGGTTGGGCATCCATCACATTTATTTATTTAATCTAGTTTAATTAAACTCAATTTAATAAAAAAATAAATAAAGTTATTAAAAAGGGCCATCCGCTTGAGTTGGGAGGCATACCACTTCGCTCATAAAACGAAAGGTCATGCGTGTTATTTTTTTGAAAATGACCTTAGAAAACAAATGATATATTATTTACCCTTGTTTTTTTTTAAAAAAAATAAAAACAGATAACAAGTGATTTAATTTTTCAGAAATCAGCCATCAAGGAGTGGTAAAAAAATCATGCAATAGTTTTCTAAACCCAAAAATCCAGGAATCTTTACCCAATGTCAATTGTAATCCTTTTTTTGTTTTAATTTTGTGATATTAAACAATTTGAACATTTTTATGCAAAGCAAAATGTGTTTCTTAGACTCCGAGAACCCTTAAAAGAGTTTTATAGAGATAAAAGGTCAATACAAATCAATCCAATGCGTAAGGAAGTATTGAATAAAAAAAATCATGTTAAAAAAAAGAAAAGAAAAGAAAAATTGGCGTGGTGTGAATCCCCATGCCAATGGTGTATGTCTACAGGAAAAGGAGCAATGAATTCTTAAGGGCAAGGAGTGAAAGGGCCTTTGCTAAAAATAGGGCTGAACTGGATTCTTAAATCACCTGGTTCGAACATGCGGTTCAACGGGTTTCATTCCCACAACCTCTTATTTCAAACATTTGATCATGTCACAACTCCGTGAGTAGATAGATGTCTGCAACACCCGATCACTGTTTTTCAGACTTTTGTTCAAAATTCCAAAACCACTTGATGATATTTTAATGGTTCGTTCTGGAAAAGACATCCCAACGACCATGTCATTTGGTATCCCTACAAAAGCTGAGAAAACGCCAAACAATCTATAAACAAGAGAAATAAAGATTTGGGAGCTAAAGTCATGGCTATATCATCCATCTGGTTGCTCCTGTTGCCTATCATTCTAGCTTCACGTGTTGGCTTTTTTCTTGCCAGTTTCTTCACCGAGCTCTGCACCAGAGGAAAGCCCTACACTACACTTCTATTTATAATGTGGTGGTTATCAAAATAGGAGTTGAAAGGGGACTAAGCTACAAAGCTGTCAACTATGCTTTGGGACCCAATACATTCAGACCTGGTGGCAATCCAGCCAAAATTGATGGCTCCAAGCCACGCATCAGAAGCTAAAAAACAATTTGAGTCCAAAAGCAAATGGACAAATTAAGTCCTGTTGCCTCATCCTATCCCATCCCCTAAGAAAAGTAATCCCCACAAAGAACAACAATCTATCATTCTACCCCTCTCAGTAGTTTCTCTGCCCTCTCCCGACCACACCTTGAGATCCCAAGTCACAGACTGTATGCTTTTTTGACATGGTCAATGGCCAGATGACAGAAATAAGTACTCGAGAAACTCTTATTACTCAATTGGTTTAAATTAAAGAGAACTGGAACATACATGTCATTATAAATATACAAATGGATGGGTGATTAAGATATGGGATCTTTAGACTTCCCCACTAAAGAGGGATTTGTTATCTTGCTGTCCTTTTCTTTTCTTTTCTTTTCTTTTTTGATTAAAATGGGACTGCACCAACACATTTATCTTTTCTTTTCGTTTTATACACAAACGGATCATTAAGATCTTGGATCCTAGAGGTTCCCACTTGCAGTAGGCTCTGGTAATTGGTCCACTTCCCAACTTTGTCTGGGTGCAACCTTGTCATGGACAGGTGCGTACTCCTGCGACATAGCAATCAAAACAATAACAAATCATTCCCTGCTTCTATCTGAAACCTTCCGGCCCTGTCATCCCCTAAAATAATTCAGCAACTAACGTGCCCAATACTTACATTATGCTAATACGCAAGCTCAAACTTTACATGATATAAAAGAAACTGAGAGCTACTTCCATTTTATACCTCCATTTTCTTGATAAGCTCAGCTGCTGTTTCTGCTATAACCACTATGTGCCTTGCGGTATCATTTATGAAGCCTTCTTCAACTCCCTTGTCGAATAAGGCAAGCAAGCTGTTATAATATCCATCTACATTTAACAGTCCCACCTGGTAGAAAAGTGAAAATGAAAGAAGAAACAGTACAGTACCTATCAAAAAGTATATTCTAAATTGTAAAAATATTGATGGAAGGTATATAGAATCTACAAAGACCATTTGATCTTACTGGTTTTTCATGAATTCCAAGCTGAGACCAGCTGATTATCTCTAACAGCTCTTCCATGGTTCCATAACCGCCTAATGAAATGATTACACGAAAACTTGATTCAACATATGTGCGTGCGTGCGTGTGTGTGTGTATGCATGCATGCATGTATATTTTATGCATGAGTAGTTGCTTTGAAGGATAATACATGTACCAGGAAGGGCAATGAAGGCATCGGCATGTTTTGCCATTTCTGCCTTTCTTTGGTGCATGTCTGCAACAGTTTTCACTTCTCCAACGGTTTCTCCTGATATCTGGCAAGTAGAGCTTTAACTCCATTAAGATGCAAGATGTTAGAGGGTACAAAAGCATGAAATAATAGGGACTGAATAGCGTACCTCATGAGACATTAGAGCCTTAGGAATCACTCTATATAAACAAAACATGAACAAGCATGTTAAGTTTTCTGGCTACAGCCAAAAGAAGAGCGAATATTAAAAGCAAGGAAATTAAAAGGTAGTGATAAATGGAGTACCCAAGAACATGGCAGCCTCCATTAAACACAGTTTGTGAGATCAAACCCATAAGACCTACACTTCCCCCACCATAGACTAAATCAATATTTCTCCTAACCTGGCAATTATCACAAAGAAAAACATCTGGTAAGCAACATAAAGAACCTCCTGACACATAGAATATGTGCGTTCCTTACAAACAGAGAGAACCTGTATGCAATTCTTTGATTTGTAATTATGACTTGATAATTATATATATTACCAGCTGTTTACCAAGCTCAAGAGAAGCATCACTAAATGAAGACTTGTATCCAGCTCTACTACCACAAAAGACACAAATCCTTTTGAACCTTCCTTTTTTTTCACTTCTTGCAGACATCCTTTCTTCTCCTTCCATTCTCCTCCAGAGAAGAAGAATATAAAGAGAAAAGTGATATATGGGGGAGAGAGGAAAAGAAAAGTAAAGAGAAAATGCAGAAGAGATTATGAAGGAGGATATTGTATGTGCGAGGGAAGCAGAAGGGAAACATTGCTTTTGAATCTCCACAAATCCATCCCCTCTGGGACCCAACCTCTCCTTTTGCCTGCTCAGGAGGTGTTTTGCAAGTTTTATATACATTGTTTTTCAAAGTTTTTTATTATAAAATATTAAAAAAACATTAAAAATTATCTTTAACTTCAATACATTAAAATAATCTAAAAAAATTAAATAAAACATTAATTTTAAATCATAAAAACAAATTCTACTCGGTTGGAGAAAGCCCAGCAAGAGCCCATCTCCATCTCTCCTTTTATCCTCCCCATCCGTCGCCATTGATTTTCTTTCCCACCTGGAAGGCTAGAACTGCGAAGGAATCTTTCATGGAATTTTAGACAAAAGTATATCTACAGGGCCATGCCAGCGCTCCTTCGACCTCTGGTGCCCCATCTTTTATATGTACATTGCTTTTATCATTTTGCTGTCCTTCTCTCCATCCCCACCCGATAACTACAATTGCTATTCTTCGTAAGCACATGAAAAAAGAAAAAAAAAAAAAGTGGTTGGTATTTCCCTTTTAACTTCAATTGGGCTCCGTGATAATCCACGCTGACTTTCATCACTACTGTCCAACGTTTCTTTTCTTATTTTTTTAGATAAATTTGATTCCTTTTCTTCTTTTTCTCGATTTAATAGGATTTTCAAATTCATCACAGTACAAAAAAGATAAATACAGAAAACACAAAAATTAAGATCTAAAATTAAATTTATTCATATAATAATTTTAGAGTGAATTCTACCCTTTTTAAAACATGAAAAATAAAAAACTAAGTGTTACTTTATATATCATTATTTTAGGATATTTCAAGTTTTACTTTTCAAGATTTTTTAATTTTTTAGCATTTTTGAAGTTTTATTAGGGCCTTGAAATTAATTTTTCTTTTGGTTTTATAGAGGTTTTTTTTGTCAAAGAATAATATAAGGTAATATATATAAATACGCAAAGGTATATTGGTGTAAATCGTATTTTTTTAAAAAAATATTATACAGACATATCTATCACCTAAGATGATATAGCCATATAAGAGCTGAGCTAGAGTTAAAATAATTTTTTTTTTAAGACCCACACTATATTTCTAAGAAAAACCAAGTTAACTTTTAAAATTTTATAATTTTATGAGTTAATTTGTATCTAACATATCAAGTTAGATTAAAATTTGATAAATAATTTTTTGGTAATTTACACCTTAACATTTTTATTACTTTAAAATTATATATTGTGAAATTTTTGTAATTTGATAATCAATAGCTAATTTTAACTATAATTATTATAATTTTTTTAACGATACAAATTATTTATAAATTTTAATTTTGTAAAATTACAATATCTATTTATTCTTTATAATTTTTTATATAAACTATTAACATATCTTTTGAGTAATTAATATTAAATAGTTTATCAAAATTTAAAGGAATTCTTTTCTTGTAAATAATAAAATAAGTGAATTGATTTGTTTAAAAAGTAAATGAATCAATATGAAAAAAATAAAGGTATTTGAACTTTTTTATTATTTATTTTATTTTTTAATTATATTATATTATATTATTAATTACTATTTAATTAAAATTTTTAATATATAATCAGCTAAAATATTTTTTTTATAATTTTATAATTTAAATTTATAATTAAAGTTTATATTGTATATTTTATATTGCGTTAAAAAAATATTTTTAAATATATATATTATTTTGCAGAGAACTGGGTACCGGGCCCCAGTGACCCTGTCTCCGCCCCTGCAACCACGGCTTTGATAATTGGAGTTCTGACACCTTATCGTCTTCTTGCAGTTTTCACATGCATTTATCATTTACGTACGTACCGCATTAGAAAGTACTATCTCTTCTCACTAATTGATTGGATGGATGGACTTTCTTTAGAGCACACATTGTTTTTTCAAAGTATTTATTTTTAAAATATTTTAAAATAATATTTTTATTTATTTTTTAAAATTAATTTTTAACATCAATATATACATATATATTATTAAAAAAATAATTTCAAGTAAAAAAAATCAAAATTTTTGCAACCGGTGTTTTAAACACATTATCAATCACTCTCTAATACTCAAGAAAAATACAAGCGGTAAACGTTAGGAGAAGTTTTTGTTTTCTTTCTTTCTTTCTATTCATATCGTACTTGTTATATAATCCTCCCCCGTCTTGATGTAGACAAAGGATATTTATGAAAAGAGTGATGATAATCAACTATTTAACTAAATTTACATTTTTCACAATTGCTTAATTTTGGAAACTTAACGAGAATTGCAAGAATGTGACCGCCCGTATATGCATCCAGGTACAAATATAAATTTTAATTTCATTTAAACTTTGTTTCCTCTCATTTGAATATTTCAAATTCCTTATTGCAAAAATATAAAAAAAAGTGATGAATTAGTGTGTTTTATATATGTTAATTTTTTTTACCTAAAATACATGTTTTAAAATGTCAGAAATAAAATGATAACCTAACATTTCTAAATTTAGTTTTATATATAGTTGAAGTATATGTGAATCTAATAAATTACTAAATTCGATATTAATAGACTCAACATCTTACTAAGCCCAAATGAATATAAAACTGATAATCTTTCTTAACTTCATATTGGACCACAAGACTTCACTTGTTTTTTTCCTTGTAATTGTTAACATAAAATGTTAAAGTTAATGATACTTATTTTTCTAAAATAATTTTTAAAACTTCTCAAAAGAGTTCCTCAAAGCTTATAGCCATGTAAGAACTCTAAGTTTTTTTTTTGTAGTAAAAAGCTCATCTCTCGTACCGTTTTAAAGGTATCTTATTCTAGGATATCCACTTAATTAAAAACAATCTGAAGCTATTTTTTAGTAGAGCTCAACTGAAAAACAACGCCTTATATATGTTCCTTTAGTGATATATAGGCCATTTTGAGTCTCTTTAGTTTAGCCTCCACAATAGGTTTTTTTTTCACTCGTAGTTGTTAGAAGACTGCTTGGTCTACCATATGTTAGGCAATGGCCTCCATTACTTGGTTCTTTTTGGTCATCTAACACTTCTTGAAATAGGCGCTTATCATGAAAGTTTGTTAAAAAAAAATATTTTAAGAAAATAATGGCTATAAAACCAAACTAAAAGGTTAAACGAGAAAGTTACTTATATTAAAGGTCATTTGTCCAATCAAGGTCAAATGACAGTTATAGTTCTTATTAGATATCATTAAAATGTCTGAAAGAATGATGAGAATCCTTTTTAACTATTTCACCACCTCAAGGCCAATCTCCTCGAGGATTGACCTTTCACCAATATAAGTCGCTATAAGTTATTTATCCTTCTAGGTCAAAGTAGGGAAACTAAATGATGCTCGACCACATGTGAGGTTGGAAAATGTGTCCTCAAGTTTAGTTTATTCAAGAACAATCCTAGTAAAGGGCATGACAAATATATCCTCTACAAAAAAAGTTGGAGGAGGAGGCAAAAAGGATTGTCATCAGACCCTTTTTTTACAAAAAAAAATAGGTTTATTCAAGAACAATCCTAGTAAAGGGCCTAACAAATATATCCTCTACAAAAAAAGTTAGAAGAGGAGGCAAAAAGGATTGTCATCAGACCTTTTTTTTACAAAAAAAAATAAGCAATAACTCCTGTAATTACTTTAAAAGAGGGTTAAATCTACTTGACCCCTAGGTGGGGGAATATAACTATCCTTAACTTTTATTTTTGTATGAGTCATAGTTCTTGCCAATTTATTCTTAAGGACAAAGAGTACATTTGCAATGATTGGGTCATCTTCTATCTCTTTTCTAGTCTTGCCTCCCCTCAAATCAAGAGATGAAGACCCTTATCATGAATTCTATTCCACAAACCTTGTTGAATTTTATCATTCTTCTTCACTTGTTAGTCTTGCAAAAAAAACAAAATTAACAATGAACTTAAATGTATAAGAAATAAAAGGTAAAAAAGATGCATACTTTGCTACATAACCTGATAATGCCCTCTTGCCATTCTATTGATATCATACTTAATTGAGACAAATATCAATACAACATATGCTTTCTCCTCATTCGAATTCAAATAAGGCTTACTATTAACATCAGGGGAAGGTATCCTCTAATAATAGAAACGACCTCAAATCTCTTATATTCAACATCTAGAGTTGACTAACAAGTTACCAAACCTAACATCATCAGATTCATTGATAAGAATATAAAATTGATGATATTTCTAGTCCTTATATAGGGTCATAAGAACATGTTTTTTTTTTCATGACTCTTGATATCACTATCAAAAAATCGATAAACACAAATAGAAATATCGAGGGAATATTTTCGTCTGTAAATTGCAAACGTACTGTACCAATATAAATATTCTCTTAGTATTTACTGAGGGAATTATAATGGAAAAAAAATTAAAACAAAGCAAAAAAATGATGATGTGCCATTTTTATTAACAAAATTAATCTGTCGATAAATTCGTTGGTAAATAGTGAATACTATTCATCATGCCAATTACAAAAAGAATCACCAACTGAAAATTTTGTCGGTATTTTTTAGAGAGCTCTGGAACTTTTTACTTCTCAATTACACTATTACTTAGTGTTTTTTATAGATAAAATAACTGATAGATTGAAAGTCATCGGTGTTATTTGATAGTTTTATGAAATTTTTTGATTAAATTCAAATTTTAAATTAAATATTATAGACGAAATCACTGATGAATTGAAAAGTTGTCAGTGATATTTGAGAGTTTCTAAAATTTTTTGATTAAATTGAAAATTTAAATTAAATATTATAAACAGAATCACTGACAAAATGATTAAAAATATTAATATTTAATTATCCATTGGTATAACTCCATAATAAAAAGTCTAGAATCCCTAATTTCATAATAGACAGGGCTTCATTCTTCTTCTTCTTTTTCCTCTTTCCTATATATAAAAAACATTAATATTCATTTCTTTCTCTTCTCTTCTCTTCTCAGCTCCTTCTCTTCTCCTTCATGGTCATGTATGTATTCTTCTCCTTTCTTCTTTTTTTCTTCTTAGTTTTTCTGATTAATATACTTTACGAGTTTTTTTTTCTCTTCTTATCTTTACTTGCAAACACATTTACGAGTGATTTTTAATTTTTAATTTTATTTTTAATTTTTTTGTTCTTAATAATTGTATGAATATTGTTGTAAGATTTATTTTTCATATGATTTTCTTCTTTTTTTTCCAAGCATTTTGAGTATTATAGAGTGTTGATTTATATTAATTTAATTATTTTATAGTTTTGTGAAATAGATTTTTTAAAAATATTTTTAAATAATTACCGACAGAATTACATATGATATTTTTTTTTAGGAAAATACCGACGAAATGAAACGAATAATTTTTTTATACGCCTTTTCTGTTAGTAAATCCATTGATAATAATATTTTTTTATTACTAACAGACTTGCCGACAAATAAAAATGACCGACAAAAGATTGACTGATAGAGCATTTCCGTCAGTGATTTTGTTAGTAAATTAATTACTAACAAATGATAATACAAATATCACCAGAAAATTTCATCGGTAAATATAAAGATTGTGACAGCGTATAAAATGTTAAGGTCAATGATACTCATCTCTCTATACCCTAAAGTATATAAAAGTCTTCAAAAGAACCTACCACTTATCCCTCGTTAATGATGTATAAATGATATTTTTTTTTCCTTTTCAATGACATTTAAGGGATATTTATCCCTTTTAAATGCATGTTTCATGGATATGTCACCTCTTTAATGCTATCAGGGCATATGTTGTAGATATTTTCTTTTGATAATGCTATTAAGGTGAAATCACACTCCAGCCCCTTCTTTTTATAAAGGAACAAGTCTTGTTGGCTATAAAAAACCCTATAAATCATTCAATGCCAAAAAGGTTCATAACCTTTATTCTTGATTGCATATTTATTTTCAAAATTTCTTAAAAATATCATTACTTTTTCTCTAAAAAAAATACTAACTTAACTATCGAAGAGTCCTCAAATTTACCAAAAATGACCTTTTATATATATCAACTACCAATCATCATGATTAATAAAAATATATTAAATTGTTAGAATTACAAGATCATCTGATCATCCAAGACACAAACCTTACACTCACCTTACACTGAATTGGTTAGATTTTTAGAATTATCACAATAAAGATACAAGTTTCCTAGTTTTAAGAAAGTAACTACGTCAATTCGATTTCATTTATGAATTTGCCAATATAAATGTTTGATTAAGAAAAAAAGTTACAAATTTTAAAAAAATATAATTTATTATGAAATTTATAAAAAATCAACATCTATCTATCTATCTATTATAGAATCTAATTTCTAAAGAAAATAGCCACAAAAAAATTAGATAAACCTTAAAAATACCACCGTATAATTCTTTGTATTAAATTTAACCTCAAACTTTTAAAAGTTATCAATTAAAGATTTTCATCCCTTTTGAGGTTTTCTGATGGTATTTTCATCCAAGTTATATTATTTTTTACATAGAAAATGAGATTATTTTGTAAAAAAATCATATTTATTTAACTGATTCTAATAAAAACTTTAAATTGAAAAATCAAAATATTTTAATAATAAAATTAATAAAAAAAGATGTACTTTGAATGTAAACTTGATAATACCCGATATCATTTGATTAATCTACATTTATGATTGTACAAAACTTTTATGTTAGGCACATGGGTGGGTTACTTAATATACATGCTCCATGGTCAACCAAGCGACCGTGATGAGTTGTTCCACACACTACTTTTCATTCGCGCCCATCAGGCACCAGGCAGTTATTCCCCTTGACATGCACATGTAGCCTGCAATCTTCATTAACCAAATACATGATCTCAAGAGATTAATATTTTAAATATTGTATTCTTCTTGAAATATCCTGTTTATTTTTCTAGATATATTATTTAGGCAGTTTATTTTTACATTTTTAAAGTATTTTTAATATATATATATATATATATTAATTTTCACCTTAAATTAATATTTTTTTGATAAGTCAATATTAAAAATAATTTTTTAAAAATAAAAAAAATATTATTTTAATATATTTTTAAATAAAAAATATTTTAAAAACAAGGAGAGCTACAATAATGAACAGCATAATTATTTTAGAAATCTTTTCCCACCCGCTCCCCTTTCTTGAAGCATTCAACTCAGACTACTCAATTTCAGGGTTTTTTTTTTTTTTTTTTTTGCTAAAAATCTTTGACAACAATTAACCCGCTTTCATCAAAACCTAAATTTGGATTGGCTTGTGCTCAACTTTATTACGGAAAAAAAAGGGTTCTGTTAATATTTTAAAAAGGTTATGGTTAATGGATTCTCTCAGAACGCTTATGAAGAGTCATTTAATATTCTACATTAATTTTCTTTGAACACTTAAAAGTATTGTCATATAAAATAATATTTATATAGTATACAATAGAGAATAATATAAATTATATTTTAAAATTTTATTTAATAACTTAGTTTTTTAGGTTGAGATGGTTTAAATAATTATTTCTTTTTGTTGAAATATTTAATTATTATTATTATTCTTAATATATTCAATAAAAAATATTATCTAATTAATATACTTAAATAATGCTCCACAAGTGGCCTGAGTGTGTTTGCTATCTTTTATCGTAGACTTCATTTAAATATGCTTTTAAACGACTGTAATTGAAAAAAAAATAACTTTTTCTGCTTTCTAAGACATAAATTACAGAGAATATAATTATAAATTAAATAAACGCATGCATTTTTTATTTACTACTGTTTCTAGAATGAAAAATGAAAAATTATTGGAATCTCTAAGAGCTAGCATCTATTAATACATGAAAGATCCTTCGTCCGATCTTACGAGTTACGAGCACTGTGGAAAAACTTCCCCTCTCTTTCTTAAATTAACATTCGCGCATGAAGCTTCGGGCTGCCCGTTTTCTTCGAGTGCTATATTTACATCCTGCAACAGAATCCCTCGACAAGGGATGCTCTTGCTGCAATCAAATTTAACAGCTACATCCGACGCACTAGTTCCCTTGATGTTCTTGTACATCACATTGCTTATTTGCACGGCCGAGGTCTGCCAATATAGGAGAAGAATGGTTTATGACTTCGTGTTCTTTAGATTATTGAAATCTTCATTAGTGCTACTCAAGGGATGATCGTATTTAAAGGTGATGGGGTCAGATGTGCATTACCTGTTCTTCGCATGGACTGTCTTGATCACAGTAGTTTTGATTGATAATTATGGGATTTGTCACATTACGCATTACCACATTTTGAAATATTATGTTCCTGGCATATCCAGAACCTCCCTGCAATTCCCAAGAAATATGAACATTATATCATTAATCCGTCTGCAATAACATAATCATTTAGCAGACAGCCCACAAAAAACACACCCATGTATACTAATCATTTGCATATAACACCAGAAATTTATATCAACCATCTAGTACTGCGCGCCTCCTCTGTCAAGTACAAGAAGTTATTTTGGAACTAGTGTCATTGCTTTGACTGCATTGTTTATAAATTCTAAGAACTGTCAATCAGTCAATTAATCAAAATTAGTAAACATTCCACTATTGAAGGATGTGGTCAATTATCATGAATCCTAAGTATTGTTCCTACTGTTTCAAAAGGAAAACAGAAAAATATGCAATCTTATCCGCGATCAGCGGGTCAAAGATGTTGCTTTTCACAGATTTAATTTCTTTGTTTTCTGTTGTGGTTACATCAGATTTCTTTCTTTAGGTGGCCTTATTGTGGGCTCCTACGTCTAATTCAGAAATCAGCATATTAATCTTGTGTACGTCCATGTTTCTCAGTCCTCTAGGCCCAAAATTCTACGAGGTCAGGATTGCTGACTTTGCCCTCATTTCAAGCCAACTGATTGTTTCATACATGCTCGTGCTTAACATAATTCAGCATATTGAATTGCCTCCACAAATTTACACACACACACACTGTGTGGTATTAATACTATGGATGATTCCTCTTTTGTAGTGCATATGACCCTGAAGCTGTAAAGTGCATATGGCCCATAAAAGATAACGAGAATGACTCTAATTACCTGCCAGGTCTTGATTCTGACTCCGTTGGTGGTTCCTGAAATTGTTGCTCTATTAACAAACACGTTTGAAACTTCGGCACCTGAATTATCTGCTCCCAGGCTACCAATACTGCAAAACCGCCCACAAAGCAAGCCTTAGAGTTAGGAAGAAAAATCATCTAAGAAGGCTCTTGTACACCTTGAAAGTCAGATTGCATTGGTTGAATTTGGTTAATTAGGTACAAAAAGTCTATTAGCAGTTGAGATGGAAACCTTATTCCATGACCTGGTCCGCAGGTTATGTCAGTGGCTTCTACATTCTTAGACCCGCTCACTATTGAAATACAATCATCACCTGCAAAACATAAATATCAGTTTATTAGACAATAAGATTCGGTAAAAGATTCAAATTGAAATTTAATTTCATAAAATATGTTGTTATATCATTTGCATTCGTGGCTATCAAGCTCTTGTGTTTATCCAAAATGGTATGTTTACCTGTTCTTATGACACATTTTCTTATCCTGATGTTTTGGGTGCCAGTGACATGGATGCCATCGGTGTTTGGGCTCGTCTCCGGTGCAATTACCATGAGATTCAAAGCTCTGACATTAACACAATTTTGGAACGAAAGATGCATTTGCTGTGCATTTTGGAACCTCAGGTTGGCTACTATCAAACCCTTGCATTCCAAGAAGGTCACGGCCTGTGAAACAAATATATAGATTCTTCAGACCAAAACGTGAAAGAGAAAAAACTGAAATACCTCCTTAATCTCCAGGGTTTCAGGAGCATATTTATGGGCTAATAACAAGGTGATCGAGAGGACCATGGACTTACAGTTGGTGCATGTTTGCAAGGCTGCAAAAAGGAAAACAAAGGAAGAGAAGAAGAGCCCTCGATTAGTTTTTTTTTAAAAAAAATATATAGTGGTACCAAATTGATTGCAAGATCAAATGGGAAGGTTTAATTTTTAAATATACCTGGCTTTTGTTGATTTTGCAAGAATTTTCCCACCATATTTTCCCATTGCCATCGATAGTGCCACCACCCCTAACTCTGAATTTTTGTACATTTTCGAATACGAGCCAATGTCTTCTATCCTCCTCATAGTCGCTTACTTTAGCAGACGCTTTGATTGTCCCAAAAATCTGGTGTGTTAAGAAAAAGCGACTCATATCACTTTTTTATTAATCAATTACAATATTTCAACATCCGTGATTACAGGCACTAAATTAAATTTCATGATGTTTGTGCTTTTATATATGCGTGTTGAGAAAAATGCATTTAGATAATTAAAAAAAAAATTAGTCCAAAAGTTCGATTGGTTTGCACAAAAGTCTTAGCATCACTATTCAAATATGAATGATAATCCAAATCCATTTAGATATAATGGTCCCCTTTGATTAAAGGGATTTACTTTTCCCTAAGCTGCAGCTTTTTGTGTCTTTGATGATTTTTGGCGATCAGCTTTCCACTGGTAAATTACTAAATTTCTAGCTCTGCTTTGCGATACGCCATGAAGGATCAATACAAACACAAATGCCGTTATCTAAATTGCTATTTACTGCAAGTGCCATTATCCATTTATAGAATTTCCGAGATTCTTTTCGGGTTATTTAATTCATTGCTGATTATATACATCATATTCATATAGAAATACTGTGCGTGCATGCTTGAACTCACCTTGAGTATAAGATCAGATTCACAGGGGCCTGAAAATGTTACTGGCTTGAGATAATAGATTTTGTTCTTAGGGATCACGATAACGGAACTTCCTTTAGAAGAGCAAGCCTCCTCCCACGCTTTCTTAAATGCCTAACAAAGTGCCAACAATAAATCCCCAGCATTGCAGCCGTAACAAAAGATTAAGATTTAATAACAATATAAATACAATTAATAATCTTATATTTCATTTCCATCAAATTAGTTATACCTGACTATCATCTGTTCCATCAGCTTTAGCTCCAAAATCGTCCACATTCACCACCTTTGCTGAACTTACAGGGGCTTCTGCTTGATCAAGTCTGGCTACAACTTTGGCCTCAAAATTGAGTGAACTTGGAAATATATGCTTCAAATCGTTGTCTTTTCTATCAGTGGTGCTAAAATATGGACGATAATTTCTCGCATCATTATAGCTATGGGTATGCTCAAGTACATTGGCAATCGGGCTCTCTTGGTAAGTGCTAAAACAAGAGACGAAGGAGGGCAAAAGGAGGAGAAGCAGGAGCAAATGTCTTGGTGGGTATTGTGGATGCATTTTGTCTACTTTCACTTTTTGAGGAGAGCAAAGGCAGACAAATATTGAAAGATCTGGTAAAGTTGCTACTTGTTTGCTAGAATAATCGGAGGTATGGATGTTAGAATTATTTGTCGTGAGGTGTGCATATATATAGTAGTTGCAGGGCTGGACAAAAGTGGACTTGCTTTTTCAAAGA
The DNA here is from genome assembly GCF_000495115.2 of Populus euphratica. Lineage (NCBI taxonomy): Eukaryota > Viridiplantae > Streptophyta > Magnoliopsida > Malpighiales > Salicaceae > Populus > Populus euphratica. Next base: position 270,003 of record NW_011499867.1, on the reverse strand, counting down.
GAGAGAGAGAGAGAAGAAAAGGAGGTGAAGACTTCGAAGAAACAATGGCTGCTCAAAGAAAAAATATTATGACACAGAGAGGTATGGACGGAGATGCAAGAGATTCAGACGAAAGGATTAATGTTGGGCTGGTAGCCGACTTTATTCAACTCACAATTCTTCTTGCTGAAGAAAATCAAAATGGCTATTAAGTTAGTTACTAAGAAAATATTAGTCTATCAGCTCGTCCATGTTTGATGCTTGTTCACCCAACATACACACGCATGGTGATGAGGTGATATGTTACCGAACATCATTTCTACATCTGCATTTGTGTGTGTGATTGATTAGGTAACTAATTAACAAACGATGAATATATAATTAATTGGAACAAATAAAGAACAGATCAACAAATTAATTTTAATAAATAAAATATATCCATGATTTGGACACTGCCAATACATTGTAATCCCGGATATCTTCTTTTTTCTTACGAGTTTCAAGTTCGAATAATTTTTTTATGGTAAATAAAAATAAAAGGCATTTTATACAAGCTAGAGTGTCCACTGATAAATGGTATTGTACCAATTTCATAAATAGCAAACGAATATCTCAATGCTACAAGAAAATAATTTTCATGTATGTTTGTATAAGATTTTTGTATGATTTGTACTATATATTACTTTAAAGGTATATCCATATAAAAATAAGAAACGGGTATTAAGGAAATTAATTGAAAACAAAATCCAGAATTTTACCATTAAGAAATTGCAGCCACTTATTTAATATGAAGTATCTAATTAGTAAGTAAATAAGAAAAACGGAACTGCATGGAGACTGGACAGAATGTACAAAATCACCTACAAAACATTAGCCGCTTATTTCCTAAACTCCTTTTTAATTCACAAGGTATATTAATTTTATTATTATTATTAGTATGGATATTCAATCAGTTTATGCTTACTTAAACTAATTTTATGAACCTTAAAATTAACTATTATATAAATTTTTAGTAATTTTGTGATTTGTAAAACTTAAATTAATGTTCTTTAAAAAAACACACAAAATATATTAATTGGTATTTGTATAATTATATCTAAATTAATTAATATTTCAGTTTATATTTGAATTCTTACTTAGAAGCTTACCTAAAGTGTTTAAGATTTATTTTCACATATGTGAAAATGTGTTAATATGTTTTAATTGTGTTTGATTCATGCCTGTTCTTATTCCAAGTGTCTTACATATTAGCTACAGTAAGGGCGTCTGTACTATATCCTTAATTGATTAATTTAATTATAATTAAGGGTAGCTAGCGATCAATCAAATTTATTAACTAATTGTTGAAATTATAGTTGCAACATTTCTTGAACATAGGATTTGGCATAATAATTAAGGTGTCATAATTCGGCACCCATTTATTTATTTCATGATTTTTCGTTACTGGTATTTGACTATTTGGTATTTGTCCACCTCTGACAGGCTGCAGGAGATTGCCATGGACGTACAATTTGATGCCTTCGATTTCCAAAAGAGAGACCGGTTTTGACCGCTTACCAATTTCAGCAAGACGGAACGCTTGGAAATATTTGTATGTGTCAACGCTTAATTTCAAGTGCAGAGAATATTTCTATAGTCAACTTCGCCAAGGAATAATTTTAATTAATAAAAAGTGGAAGATCCATTTCCACTCACTGTCGACCCTCTGAAGAATAGATGATTTTTGCTCTTGTTTTAGGCCAGTTCTCAGCTGCTTTTAATTTCTAGGAAAGCTGCGCAATACGGATTCAACAAGTCTTTGAATTGATGGATATTAATATATTTCATGTTCTTTTAATTGATTCCCATGTGTTGTAGAAAATATATTATATATAGCTAATTAAACATTAATTAACAGCCACGGGTAATATCATCAATGCATTGAACCCTTTTTTTAAAATTTAAAAAAAAAAAAAAGCAAAATTGATATGAATGTTGCCCTTTTCTTTTCCTTTCTCCTTTTACCTGCCACAGAATCATAATCATAATTTTCATCAACAAATAAATTTGCATAAAAAAAAAACACATGCTAATATTGTAATCGAGACAAAATATAGGGGTAGAAGTAATATATAGACCTGAAACTGGGATTTTCTTTGTAATTAATTAAGTTAGGGGGAGTTAGCAATATTTTAGGAGAAGTAATATATAGACCTGAAACTGGGATTTTCTTTGTAATTAATTTAGGGGGAGTTAGCAATATTTTAGGTGAATTGGCCATAAGCGTGAGGGAAGGAGAAGGTAAGATTGTGGTAAGAGAATTGAACTTGCGTGTGCTTCCAAGGGGATTAAAAGAACAAGCAATTGGTATCATCAATTCAGACTTGCCGTGGAGTGTTTGGGAAACAAGGCCGGAGGTATGGGAGGGGAGGGTTTTGTGATCTAGGTTGTTGCCGCTGCAACAAGGATTCTCTGTCGTTTATGACATAACCAAGGATAAGACTCCGAGTTCATGTATTACCCCCCAATATATGAAATGTGTAGTTGCAAAACATGTTACTTTTAGCTTTTTAAAAAAAATTAAGAAAGTAATCGTTCTCGAAGCAATTTACATTTATAGAAATATAAGTCTGGTTTTTTTTTTTTTTTGGTTCAGGACAATGAAAGAAAGTCCATTACTATAACTTGATCTTGGAGTTAAAACTCTAACTAAATTGACGGGAAATATACTCATGAACCCAACTATAAGAGTTCTGATTTTAAAATTAAAAAAAAAATCTGAATTTTTTTCTTGGTTTATAAACTATATATATTTCCAAGAGAATGCTTGGTTTTTTTGTTTAACCTAATATTTAAAATGGTTTTTTGCTTTAAAAAAATATTAAATTGATATTTTAACATTTTGTTTTAGTTTTGATATGTTAATATAAGAATAAAAAATCATAAAAGTTATTTAATACATTTTTATTCAAAAAACTATTTCTGAAAATATCCTGCTGCAATGTAGCCCTTATAATTATTAATTTAAAAAATGTCTGATTCGGTATCATCCAGGGAAGGAGATGGAAAAACACTTTTTTAATCACAGACTAGAAATATATATATGGGATAGCGGTCTTTCCGTCAAGTAATGTAAACTACAATAATTGTGTAGATAAGTAAATTATATGATTATAGATATGAAATTTCTTGAGAAGGAATGGGGAGAAAATTATAAATTAAGGAGAACAAATACATTACATGTTTTACTTGCCTAAGTGCGCCGTGGAAATTTTTGAACTGCTATTTTTTTTCGAAAAACAGGTGCTTTGGACCCTAAAATTACGGGAAAGAAATTAAGACCCCGGTTTAGAAAATCAGTTTAAATAGGGATGTGTGGAAATTTAACTTTTTATTTTTTATATTATTTTGATGTATTATATTAAAAATAAATTTAAACAATAAAAAACTCACTTTAATATATTTTTAAATAAAAAATATTTAAAAAAAAAACCTTCACTTCATCGTAATTTTAAACACAATAAAAAAGACTTTGAAGTTTGACCTATTAATTTCAAGTTTTATATAGGAAGTCCAAAAAGTCATCGGGGTGCCGGCATGGGCGTTTGCCTTAGAGTATGGTCAGCCTTCTTTTGCAATATAGGGCTTGCAGGTTTCAATCATCACAGGAAAAACGGAGTCGTGATCTCCTTTTTCTTTTGCACTTCCCGGCCAAATTATCGGTTTAACACAACAAGACGATCATCATTTTGGCACCACTTTACCCCTGTAGGACGTTAGCTAGGCCACTTGACTTGACTTGGCTTGTGAAATTACAATTGTTTAATGGGGCGGTTATGTTGGTTAACTTTGACCGGTAGAATACAATACACAAGTCAGCAGAAATTGAAATCAATTTCGTACAAATCGTACAGACCTCGTGGGTCTTGGTTCGTACCCTTCGGACATGGTCGTGTCTCAATGATCGAAACTAGGTCTGTGAGAGCCACGGGTGCAAGATTATGGCGAGCCGTGAAACCCACCTAGGCATCCAAGGCTCACATGGAATTCACTTTCATTTGAGCCTGGCATCTCAGATGGGGCTCAATACTCCTTTGAAACGAGGATTTTTAATTTGAGGCAACCCTAATAGAACTAACAGTTAAAGTACATTACATGTAGAGTGTTCATGAAACCCAACATCAAAATATTATCTGATAGAAGGTTTACTCAGATCTCATGGATACATCAAGCCAAACAAGGTTAATAAACCTAAAGTTAATTGCTACATTCGAAAACATTATTTTATGGTAAAATCCAATCTACTTGTCATCAAATAAAAGCCAATCATTCCAGTAACGTGTCTCTTAGATATCAATCATATTATTATTATTATCATTATGAAGTATATAGCTCACGAAACTCAAGCTTTTGCAATGACTCGTTGTCACTCTATATCTTTATCTTTAGGTAGTCTAAAATCATATTTATTATATCCTTACGTGGACATACTTACATGTGTTTAAAGCTATATAAATAGTTTTGAATCCCGACATAAGTTATTTTTTTTCCGGGAGAGAAAAAAATAAACTTTATATTTTTTCCCTTACTTAAACCTAATACTCTCTGCAATTTAATATTGTGGTTACAAGGCTTCTAGCTCTTATCTAAATTGACTTAGACATTGTAACATCCCCATCATTTTCAAGGACTATTTTTGCAAATGTTTTCCAACTTGTGGCAATCTTAAAAATACCATGGGAGGTTTTCAACAATTTCATCAAAATCCAACCTCAAGTTGTATCTTAATCCATTTATTGTACGACTAAGAATCTTTGCATTTAGTTTTCAGTTAGGCTGAGTTAGTTTTCCAGGCAATTATATTTGTTGGGTTTGACTTTGAACTCAGAAGGTCAATAATAACATATAGCTCAACGTGACCGGCCAGGCAATGTTGATGTCTATGATTCACACAATAGTTTACAAGATTCGCAAGCCTAACACTCGACATCTCATTAAATGTGAAAGCTTCTCCTTAATTAATAGCTTCTTTTGATAAATGAAAAAACAGAGGAGTCAAAAGGGTAAAAAAGCCTAACATTGGACCAGAAAGTTGATTTCGCTTCCTAAACCCCATTTGCTCTAGAACATGTCGACATCAATCGGGCAGTTTTAGCACCATTTCACCTCCTCTCTGGGGGAGCATTTTCTATCCTGTCTTTTCCTTTCACTGTGAAACTTGAATTCAGTAATTATTGGAATGGAAATTCAGTTTTTCCGTTCGAAAATACTCCCTTCGCAACTCACATGATGCGCAGGCAGGTGGGAGGAGATCATGAAATTTCTATCAAATGTTTGTTTGTGATGCATCAGATTCTTCTTTTTTCTGTTAATTCAGTGAAAGAAGAAGAAGAAGAAACGGTGCGTGGTGGCAAACCAGAGCATGCCTATAATTAGTCTTCTTCTTTTCTAAGAAAGAAAAAACTTAACTGTGTGTGGTCTAATCCCGGCAAATGGCAAATTGATTTTTACGGAAAGAAGAAGAAGAAGAAACGGTGCGTGGAGGCAAACCAGAGCATGCCTAATTAGTCTTCTTCTTTTCTAAGAAAAGAAAAAACTTAACCGTGTGTGGTCTTATCCCGGGCAAATAGCAAATTGATTTTTACAATCTAAAATCTTCATCGCTGGAGCATTTAACGCTGTTCGAGAAAGAGATTGTTTGATCGCAGAACCGAGTCAAATTTAAAGTAGCCCGGCAATTAATTATAATAGTTTTATTAATCTATAAAAGCCCATGACCATTTATAATATGTTTCTTCAAGCCCGTGTTACATTAAGGAACCGAGCCCACTCGGAAAAGTATTCTTCCTTTTTCAATATGTAGATTTGATTTTTTATAAAAACACTCTTCTAGCATCGAATAATTTGACACGTTTGGCGTCTATATTCAACCCGATTTTATGTTAATTTTGAATTTAAAAGGAAGAAGAAACATGTCAATTCCCTATTGGATAAGAGATTATTAAAATCTTGAAAAAAATATTAAGAAATTAAAAACAAATCCAAGAATCTGTTAATTTCTTTTGCCAGTTAAGTATTTGTTTATTGCTAGAAATTAGTTTTTAACTTTATTTATTTACATGTAAAAGGAGAGAGAGGTGGCCGGAAAATGGATTTTTTCATACAAAAACTTGAATTTTAATATATTTTTATTTCAAAATATCTAAAAAACGCTATTATATTATTTATCAAAATAAGCTATTAATTGGGTAGAAGTTTCACATTTAACGAGATGTCGAGTGTTGGGCTTGCAAATCTCGTAAACTATCGTGAATCATGGCAATTTAACATTGCCTGGCTGGCCACGTTGGGCTATCTGTTATCGTTGACCTTTTTAGTTCATAGTCAAATTCAACAAATGTATTGCCAGAAAAACTAACTCCGCTTAACCGAAAACTCAATGCAAAAATTCAGCACACGGGCCGAACCAGACAAACATGTCAACCCAGCCCAAACCACGCAAGAATTTAGGTCACAATATGTCAAGACTAGCCAATTGAGCTTCATTTAGTGATATTTCTAAAGAGTTTTTTATAATAACGCACAAGCATGCTAGAATTTTTATATTTTTAAATATATTCACATTAAAAACTAATAGAATTTTTTTAATTAAAATTTGCTTTCGGACGAATGATAGAATGTTGTTCAAGAAATGAATGTTTTGGTGAAAAATTAAAAACAAATGGGAACATTGATAAGACAAAAGGGGTTTCCCTTGAGAGATACTTTTTTATTTTTATTTTAAATCGTCTTGATTTTTTTTAATGTTTTTTGGATGCTTTTGATTTTTATTATATGAATGGCATAAAAAAACCTTGGATATTTTTTGTCTGAATTAAAGATACCATTAAGAAAAGAAAGAATTTTGCTATCAAATTATTTTATTTCAATGAAATTCAATTCGTTAATCTAATTTAAAAATATCAATGTCATGTAATAAAGTTAAAAAAAGAAAAGGCTTTGCACATGATCAAATATCTTTATTTGTATTTATTTCTCAATTTCATGACTTAGTTTTAATTAAAATTAAGATATCTTTTAATATTTATTGACGTATATAACTCCTAGTCTATTTTATTAAATGTATATTTTGGATTTTGAGTTGATAGTTAAGATTTATCTTGCCATTGAAAACATGTTAATAATATTTGAACACTTTTTTTCACAATAAAAAAATTATAATGTAATCTATGACATGCCAGTTATTTTGTTTGAACCACTAACAAAAACCAAAAATCAAAAGATAATGTGAATTTGTCATTCACTTCCTCAAAAATAATTGTTTACTGGAACATTTTTTTTTATTAATTTCATTTTCCAATACCAGTTTCTAGGGATTAAGCTTTTAATTTGATTATCTCGAGGTTACATCAATTTTATGATTAAATTTATGAGTTTAAAATATTAATTAAAATTTTTTATTTTTATTATTTAATATTAAATTTACTACTAAGAGATATTCATAATTTAATTTATTTTATTTTTATAAAATTATTTAGATATCATGATTCATAAAGCAAACTAAACAGGTTAATTAGAATTGAGTTGAATTATTTTTTAGTATTTTTTTTTAATTTTATCATTTAGTATTAGATTGAACGAGGATCATGTTTTATAGTTTATTTTGATTTTTTTTACAAAGTTATTCTGATTTTATAACTCGAGTTGAGGGCCTAATTGGTTAATTTATATCAATTTTAGTTGAATTGATATATTATATCAATATTTTTTTTTATAAAAAATTTTATTTTAAAAGTTTTTTAAAGTATATTATATTTTTATCCATTCTTCAATTTATTTTTAACTTGTAAAATTTGTTGAGGCATGTAAAATCAACCCCTCTACTGTTTAACTTTTTTGCTACTATACAGAAGGCTAACAAAAGCAGCAAGCCCTTTTTACTTACTGTTGACCAAAAAAATTACTAATTGAGCTCACATGTCCTTGGTAAACCTTGAGAGAAATGGTAAAATTAGTTTAATTTAGTTCCGATAAATGTACATTGTACACCCTATAAACGTACGGACAATCATGGCAGCCAACCCACGAGGCAGTTTAACCAGTGCATTCATCGGGACATTACTTATATTGTCATTTTTATTATTAATGCACTTTCATATTAATATTAGATAACTACTAGATTGCTGGTCCGTCTAATACCACAACCTGAATTAATTTTTTCTAATCTAAAAAAAATTAGGAGATGATTGATTTTCAAAAAAATAAAAAAATTGATAATTAAACTAAATTTTAATTAATCTAATAATACAATAAATAAAATAAAGTAACAACAACAACAACTAAATAAATAAATAAATTATTGCATGAAAAAAGCTAGATTAACACATGAAATCTTTAACTTGGACACAAGATATGCGTAGAATATATGTTTATCAAGCGATAATTTAATTAAAAAAATGGAGAGTAAATAAAACAACTAAAAAAATTGAGAGATAAAACATATTTGCTATCACAACACATATAGTTTTTTGGTTGTGTTTAATAAATTGTTTTGTTAAAATTAATTTGTAATAAAAATTGACATGCTTGTAAAATTTATTAAATAAATAAAAAAATACCATACAAGGTTGTATATATTAAAAATATTGTAAAACAATAAACACTTTAATTTTTAAAAAGTTAATACATATAAAATAAAAAATTACAAATGAATCATATTAACCTATTAAAAAATTAAACACACTCAATATAATTAAAAAATAATTGCTATTTAGAAAAGACTAGGAAAGAAAAAAAATCATAGAAAATTTATTAATTAAAATATAATTTAAAAAAAATATATAAAAATATTAATTAAAATAATAATTTTTTAAAATTAGAATAAACGTTGCTAAACTTAATAAGCCAGACTAAACATTTAACCCATAAAAAAAAGGTGGCTTATGCCCATATTTCTCTTTTAAAGTTAATTTGTGCATTTTAATTAAAAAATAAATAAACAATGCGTTATTTGAATTTATTGGTGGTTAGAATAATATGGTTCATGATTTTTATAAAAAAAATATTTAAAACCATATATTTATCTAGAATATATAAAAAATACTTTTAAAATCTTGTTAACTCAATTCATAATCTAAAATAAATGAAAAAATATCTTAAACCCCAAAACCAAATGTTTTTCCAGTTTTAGATCTAATTTTTCAGATGTTTTTAAGATAAAAAAACTAATTCAAGTTTTTCTTATCATATAAAATTATTTGGTATAAGAATAGATTATTTTGATGGTTAGAATTATCACAAATAATAACTTTTTTTCTTTTTATTAGAACCTGGAAAGCTCTTCTTCTTCTTTTTTTACCCAAAAAGAATTGAGAAATAAAAAAAATAAAATTTGACATAAAAATATTTTTTTTTTAAATTAAATGAATAAATATTTAATAGCTAAAAAAAAAGAGCTAAAATAATTCATTCAAATAAATCTCTAATTCATTACCTACTTTACTTGATTTTTTCACTTCTCGGTCTCTCAACTCAGCCCCCACTCACAAAAATAATAATAAAAAAAAAATATATATATATATATATATATATAATTTAGCGTTAATTTAAACTTCAATTGTATAAAATAAAATTTTAAAAATCAAATTGTAATTAAAAAAAAAATCCAGTAATATGTAAGTAATATATGAGATGGTCAAAGCAAAAGCTCTTTTAGTATATAGTTAATTTTATATATACATTTTTTTTGTACTGGTTAATATCGAATATATAAATACGTGGCCGGTGGCACCATCGCCCGTTATCGGAAATGTACAAGTCCACGCCAAAAAATATCTGCAATGTGATGTCTTAACCAGTCAAGCCATCTCCTTCCTATCCAATTTTATCACAATTCAGTGCTCACTTTACCACAGGCTAGAGAAAGCAAAATGGCGGGGAAATCACAAGCTGAGAAAAAGCAAGAGATCGGCGTCGGAGCAGGAAGCACGGTAGTGGAAGTGAATCCAAAGCCACAAAAAGGACTTACTTCAAAACTTATTGACTACTTGGAAAAGCTGATTGTTAAATTAATGTATGATACCTCTCAATCTCACCATTACCTCTCCGGCAACTTCGCTCCGGTTCCTGATGAAACTCCTCCTGTTAAAGACCTTCCCGTTAAAGGCTACCTACCTGTAAGTACTGCTTTATTTATTTGATAAAATTAATTAATTTTCTAAGAGTAACGATAAAATGATTTCTATTGATAGGATTCCTTCGTCAACGATTTGTCTCATGTAAAGTTTGGATTTGTTTATAAATGATTGATTATGTGCTGTTGTGTGTTTGAATTTTGAAATTGTGAGAATTTTTTTACTCTTTAATTAAGCATTGAGTCCTCTGGGAGTTGTTGACTTATAAATTATAATAGAAAACTAGATTGCGATGAGTAGTCAAAGCAGAACAGGTACTGTTCAACATTAATTGGATGTAAGAATGACTACTGAGTTTTTAAGGTCTAAAAACTTGGACCACGATTTTTCCTGTGGACTAGGCCACGCGCCTCCTCTCACTCATGAAAATGTTTAGTTTAACAGAATTTTTAATAGTATTAATTTTTTTTATATATCAGTTAACTCTAAATCAATTGCAGAAAAATAGACCATATCTGTATAGTTTAATTATGTATATTAATTTTCCTAGGCAATCTGTGTTGCATGTGATGTTTATATTAAGCTAAGATGCTTGTTTTTGTTTTTGTTTTTATTTTTAATTTTAGGATTGCCTGAACGGGGAATTTGTGAGGGTGGGTCCAAACCCGAAGCTTGTACCAGTGGCTGGATACCATTGGTATGCTCTCTTTATTTGTGTCAACATCTTGAAAATGTTTCTTTGTCATTGTAAATGAAAATAGAGTGATTGGTCAGTTGAATGTTCGTGCTAATTTCTGTTTTTGATGGCTGCGCAGGTTTGATGGAGATGGGTATGTTGCGCTAATACATTGCAGATTTTGTTTGTTCCATTTGTTGTCTCTGCAAATTTATATCCCAGTTTCTACAATGTGATGGTTTTTGGTGGCCTAACATCTAATGTTCTGCGGCCAAATTCTCTTTATACTATCAAGCACAACCAATCAAATGCATGTCTATTCCATATATTTTTTTTAAACACTGAATTTATGGTGGCAGTGGAATGTAATTTAGTGCCTGGTGTTTTCCTTTTTACCTTTTCTTCTCTGCCTAGGCTTGTCAATGCAGTTCACCTAGTTTTACTTCAAATGGTTTCAATTGGAGCACTAATAGATATGTGGATTTTATGTGTGCCTTGACAGTCTACACTGAATTTGTCAGAGTCGATGTTTATAGAATGTCAAGTTTTAATGAAGTCACCCACCGAAAGTGAGCATTTTATGCTTTTGTCTTCATCATTGCTTCCTTGATGTTTGTTTAATAGATACATGAGTTATGCAAATTTGATCTGGTGGTAAGAATACCTAAAATGGATATTGAGTGTATTCAAACGTAAGCATCATGATGGTGTTGAATTAAAATTCTGCACAACCTTAGAAATAAATTACTCGAGTTTCCATAGGCAAGACATATTGGCAATACTTTGCAATTGAGAACAAAGTAGAGAGTTTGTTTCATCAATAATGGTTCGCAAATACATTTTTGTTCTTCCAATGCATTTACAAGAAAGAGAAGAATGGTTTTTTTTTTTTAATTCAAGAACTCTTCACAGAGCCTGATTGTTGTTCCTGTCACGGACATCAACTTATACAATAAGAATTATTTGAAGATGGTTGTGGTAGATCTGTTGTGTGTGAATTTGTGATCAGACTATTGGAATGCCTATTTGTAGACTTAACCATTCATGATGATCAGTTTTCATTTGCATTATACATAGGTGGTTATTTCCATTTTCTTTGAAGCACCTTTTCTTCCTTCATAATTGATTAGATTCCAAGGGTTATATGTGGCTTCCAATCCATCAGGATTATACTTATTCACTTACCAAGTCAATTATGACTTTAAATATATTTTGTCAAATGTATTTGCAGAATGATTCATGGTATGCGCATTAAAGATGGAAAAGCAGCATATGTCCGTCGTTTTGTGAGGACATCAAGACTTAAACAAGAAGAGTTTTTCGGAGGTGCCAAATTTATGAAGGTACAGTCCTGAACCAACTGAATAGGAATATTTTTCATTTAAAATGGAATTATTTTGTGACATATATGGGGATCATTTTAAGTTTATGTACAAAGCTATGACAATTCTGTTATCCAACTCTAAAGATTCAAATAATTGTGATATTAAGAGAATGATGATTTCAACTGTACAGCGCTAACGATGCAGAAATTATACAATGCCTGCCTCTTTTCTGAGTTAGATAACAAGTTATTCTTCACATAAGTATTGCTACTGCTGGGGACTCCATTTGCCGCAATTGGAGTCCCTAACAGTATTCATGCCAAGTATAAGAAATAGTCAAGATTATGTTTCTTTGACCAGTCTGAAGGAGACTTTAATAATTCATCTTTAATTATGATTATGCTCTCATGTTTTCTTTCAATCACAATTTCAGTGTCATTCTGCCAGTTAGAACTTCAACTTGGAAGAATTTTCAATTAAAGGGGTTGATTCTTTATTTGATACATTTTCTCAAAAGAAAGCTATATGGCTGGTTGGAACACTCACCATGGAGTGCGACCTGTACATTTTATTATATAGATATATTCCTTTGTCCTGTCTTTATACTACATATAGTAATATGACAATAATCATTTATGAAACATTCCTGAGAAAGTGCAGATTAGAATTTTATATGGTACATATCTCACTCCAAAGTTAGGAGCCTTGGGTGAATTTTGAATCTAAGATTTCTTGATGCTCTCAGGTCTCGGTATTGTCACACCTCTTGTAGTTTTGCTCGCCAATCAAGAGTTTTTGAACCTTGTTCTACATGTTTTCTCTTGAATAATTTATCTTTTGTTCTTTGACCTGTCATTTGCAGGTTGGAGACCTCAAAGGGCTTTTCGGATTACTTATGGTTTACATGCAAATGCTTCGAGCAAAAACAAAAGTATTGGACATGTCATATGGAAATGGGACTGGTAAGTTGGGTTTCTTTTGGTTGGCTTTAAAGTTTGATCTGGAGATGACATCCACATGTATGTTTATTAGTTGCCGCTCACATTATTAATCATCCTCATAAAATATAGTGTTAAAAGAAAATAATTGTCTGCAACCCTCCTCCAGGTAATACAAATCTCATTTATCACCATGGAAAACTTTTGGCACTTCAAGAGGCTGATAAACCCTGTAAGCTCATCTTTTCTCTTCATCATACTTTTGAGAAGATCAAAGAATTTTTTGTGTGGGTGAGTTGTTTGTTGCTCTTTTGCGGTCCTTTTGTGTAGAACTGGAGAGATGTCCTTTGAATCTTGCAGATGTGGTTAAAGTTATGGAAGATGGAGATCTGCAAACTATTGGCCTGTTGGATTATGAAAAAAGACTAAAACATTCTTTCACTGCTCATCCAAAGGTGGATCCATTCACTGGTAATGTCCTGCATGAAAAGGTACCTCGGCAACAAGTTTTACTGAAGTGAAACATTTTTGACATTCAAAATCCCTTAATGCAGGAGAGATGTTTACCTTTGGCTATTCACATGAACCACCATATGTGACATACAGAGTCATTTCAAAGGATGGTGTCATGCATGACCCTGTACCAATAACTATATCAGAACCCATAATGATGCATGACTTTGCAATTACAGAGAACTATGCAATTTTTATGGATCTTCCTTTGTACTTCCGACCGAAGGTACAATAATTTCTCAGTTATTGCAGTTTATGGACACAATTCACAGTGCTTATAAAATAAATGAATGAACTGTTCACAAGGTTCAGCATGATACATGCATGCATATGAGTGTCTTTCATGAATATCTATGTAAGTGAAAGGCAATTATAAACTTGAGATTTAAAAGTGCATAGAAATATAACTAGAGAGAGTATTTTGCATAGAGAGAGTATTGTGAGAGAGGGGAGGAGGGATGCCAACTCGTAAAATATAACTAGATTCCTGGTCAGACTCTGGAAAACACGAATCATTGATTTTGAGGGTGAATAATTTGCTCTGAATATATTTACAGGTCTTACTAATATTGCATGTTTTAGAGTAGCTGTTCCTTTTGCTGTCCTTTTTGTGGTTGAGATTTTTTAGGTGCAAAACATTTCACAAGTTTATGTGATTAAACCAGTAAACTGTCAGATCATCATTAATAATCTTCTATTAAAAATAAATGACTAAATAGAGAGCATATCGGACCAGTAATTTCAACAAACACTTAACAATTAGAGTTTCTGTTAATTGTAACCTAATCTAAGCAGCAGTGAAGTTCAATGCTATCCATGGGTTAATTATACTATTTTGATTTTAATCTCCAGCATTTTTATTTTAAGGAGAACGTATGTAAGCTGGTCCCTCATTTCTGTTGATCTGTTTGTAACAAAAATAAGAGCAACCAACAATAGCTAATTCTAGCTAGAAAATGCCTCGCAGATCTTGTCCAACCTTTGCTTGTGGAAAAGCAGTATAAGAAAGTTATGGTTATTTTCCTGCAAACCTTTCTTCCAAATTCTAGGCAAAATATTCCTTAAGATCAGTTTCCTTTACTTTTGTTTTGCTTTGCTTTCTTCACTTCCAGATTGATTCTAACAAAACTTTCTTGACCGCCAAAAGCAGCCTCATGTAACTTGCATGAAAATTCACAGTAGTACTTGAATGCATGCAATAGATTTCATTCATGGTATGGAATGTGATGGAAACAGTCAACCTTAAATATTTTCCTTGAGACAACTCTTCAGGAAATGGTGAAAGAAAAGAAGCTCATATTCACATTTGATGCAACAAAAAAAGCTCGTTTTGGTGTCCTTCCACGATATGCTAAGGATGACCTCCTAATCAAATGGTTTGAGCTTCCAAATTGCTTCATATTCCACAATGGTGCGCTACTTTCTTTCCCATGTATATTTAAATTCCAAAAAAGTCATTCTCGGAGTTAATAGTATTGTAACCTTTCCCATGTCTATTTAAATGCCAAAAACATTGTTCTCTGAGTTGATAAATCTGTAGTATGAACACACTTGCCCAGCATATCTTTAGGTTATATGCTTTATCCTAGTTTCTGATAGTGGCTGAGAAGTTGATCTTTTGTGTCGTAGCTTACATCAAGCTTCATATTCCAATTTACTGGGACTGCCTAGCCAAATCTGTATGCCTAGTAATTTCAATCAACATAGAGGCACCCTTGTACAAAATCTGTGGTCAGTTTTTAGATGCATGGTTTTTGAAAATTGTTATCTTGGGGCTTAACATGCGTACATCTAGAAGACATAAATCAATAAGTCAAAGTGACGTTGACAAGTATATAAAAACTGCAGTAGACTGTCTTTTGGGCTCCTCTTTAGCCTTGAA
The DNA here is from genome assembly GCF_000495115.2 of Populus euphratica. Lineage (NCBI taxonomy): Eukaryota > Viridiplantae > Streptophyta > Magnoliopsida > Malpighiales > Salicaceae > Populus > Populus euphratica. The sequence continues at coordinate 254,578 of NW_011499867.1, read as the reverse complement.
AAGTCTTTGTCATGGCAGATTCCTGTTCTTAAAACTGATAGTCTGGCTCCTCTTCAGAGATGTATACGGTGAACAAAGTTGACATTGTTGTTGGATGAAATAATCTGTTTGTCATATTTCACAGATTTATTTTAGTGGAACTTCAAACATACGAAGGCTTCTATTGGCTTATGACTAAGATACTAGATTTTGTCCTGTCTTCATGAGTCCATTCTAACTTTATTTCCTTGCTTTTACTAGCCAATGCCTGGGAGGAGGAGGATGAAATTGTTTTAATCACTTGCCGTGTTCAAAATCCAGATTTGGACATGGTCAGTGGGGATGTCAAAGAAAAGCTTGAGAATTTTACAAATGAGCTGTAGGAGAGATATGGCACATTCCTGTGAATTTTATAGTTGTTTATCTTTATGTCCTTCTGATGGCCTTTTTTTCTTTTTGAGCAGGTATGAGATGAGATTCAATATGAAAAGTGGTGTAGCTTCACAAAAGAAATTATCAGAAGCTGCAGTTGATTTTACCAGGGTGAATGAGAGTTACACTGGGAGGTGTACATCTACCCTGAGCTGCAGTTGTGTCACTAATGTTGTTCTTTGGCTTGAGTTCATTTTGCTGTTTCATATTTTATTTGTGCTGTTGATTGACTTATGTCTTCTGCTGATTATTTTTGCCTGATGATTATCTTGTGTGAATTCAGGAAACAAAGATATGTGTACGGGACAATTCTGGACAGCATTGCAAAGGTTACAGGGGTTGTTAAATTTGATCTACATGCAGAGCCTGAACCAGGAAAAGGAAAGATTGAAGTTGGAGGAAATGTCAAAGGCATCTTTGACCTTGGTCCTGGTAGATTTGGTTCAGAGGCTGTATTTGTCCCTAGTAAACCAGGCACCACGTCCGAGGAAGATGATGGCTACCTGATATTCTTCGCACATGATGAAAGTACCGGGTAATCACTTCCCTTTTTAATAAAAACTTCCTTTACTCAATTTGTAAACCTGTCTTTTTCATTTTTTTAAAATTTCCATCCAAGCATCCAATTTAACAAGTTAACTTTGACTGCTCTAATATTCCAAAAATGTGGCTATATGCCCCGTCAAGGAACAACAGATTTCTCTTTCAGTTTTCTGTTTCTCTTATTCTTTCTGAGGAGAATTGAGGATGAGGTGGTTTCCAGGCTCGTGGTATTTTTTAAAAAACTAACTTCTTATCTTTAACATGCAGAAAATCATCAGTGAATGTGATTGATGCAAAAACCATGTCAGCTGATCCTGTTGCAGTTGTTGAGTTACCCCACAGAGTTCCATATGGGTTCCATGCCTTCTTTGTGTCGGAGGTGAGTGTAATATTAGTTACTTCTGGATTTAGTTCGATTTTGATCTTCCATGCTCAATTCATTTTTGGACTGGCATATACTAGAAGTTAATTTTTATGAGTTAGGAGGAGTTTTCAGAGAGTTGTATGGCGATGCCATTTAAGGGTTTTTCTCTCTCTCTCTCAATAAATGCCATTGAGAATCAATCAAGTGAAGTTCAGAACACCAAAAAATTGAGGACCAAATATTAGCTAAAAATAACGGGTATTGATCTGATTCTTAAGATGCGGAGATGGAGTTGAACATATTGGAAACGGATTAAGTATTTGGGTATTCTTTGAAATGAATAACTGTACATAAATGGATCAAATACTAGCAAGAAGTTCAAGGCAGTGCCATTTGATGATGACAAGATACAAGAAAGCTATCTCAGCTGATGTGACATCTGCAATGAAGACTGGCTTCTTCTTCTTCTTCTTCTTCTTCTTCTTCTTCTTCTTATGAATGTGATCCAATTTATTAGGGTTGAATTGTCAAAACTCAAACTTGAGACCCAACCTCTCTTGCTTATGCAAGAATACCATTGAGTAACAAGTTCGTTGCTTATGCCGCAAAGACTAGCTGCGGTATTGTGTTCCTAGAGAATGCAGCCCTTACCCTTACTTGGAGTTGTGCATCAAGAGTTAGAGTTGTAGTCACCTGTTACTTCGAATAACACCTTGTACCTCCCTGAATTCTAGCTGATGAGTAACAGTAGTATGATGATTATCCAGCTATTCTTTACTAACAAAATTTCAGTGTGAAAGTCTACGGTCGTCCAGCCAGAAGGAATGTATTTTATTCTCTGCAACTTCTCTGGGTTCATCCATTATAATTCATATCTGTACAGATGCAAGTTATTAAGTTTTGTTCGGCTACAGCTACTTCTATTTTCCAAGCTGTGCTTCTAACCAAACTCCATCAAATGCTGAACAGGAACAACTTCAAGAACAGGCAAAGCTGTAATTGCTCCACAGAAAGAATAAGCAATCATCTGGGCTTGAGATATGGTAATAGAACACACGGAGAACGGGAAGCAGAGTAATTTCCACTAGCGTGTAGTGGTTGCCTGTTATGCTGCCATTGATTCTGTATTAACAGAGAACCTGTAAACTATAAAACCTCAGCAGCAGTACTAGTAGCTATATATATCGAAATTTCTTCCTTGAATAATGTGATGGTTTATCTCTACATGTCCAGCTCATTCACAGATAATGTTCTCTGTCAATGTTAATTGTCATCCAGTGCAGTTTCGCAGGTCCCACGGTCATCGGCGATTGGAGAGAACTCGAGAAAACAGGCTTTTTCCCGAGTATTCCAATGGTTTATAATCTCGTGATTAGAGTAAGATCTCGATTTATTCATTAATTAGGCAACAACGATTTCGTTGCATACCCCTTTCAATTTAAGCAAGCCATTGTCAACCTGCACAGCAATAGTTCCCAACGGTTGAAAACAAAGAAAATCTGTAGGCAAATTGGCAATAACCAAGAAGCTTGATTAGACATTTTCTGAATTTGCCCACTGGCTGACAAAAATCCTTATGTAGCGTACAAGAAAGAGGTCCATTCAAAATCGAACATCTTTGCCAATAGAAAGCAGCACTGTCACTTGGTTTCGATGAATGCTTCTTAAGGGTGTTTATTTTTATATTTTAAAATTATTTTAAATTTTTTTTATTCTTTTCAAATTCTATTTTTATGATTTTAGATTGTTTTAATTTGTTATGTTAAAAATAAAATTTTAAAAAAATAAAAATACTTTAGAAAACAATCATTCTAACGTAAATAAACATTTGAATATTTTAAATATTAAAAATTAAATTTTAAATAAAATTGAGATAAAGCGAGGATGGGTTAAAGGTAAGGATGATCATTTTCGGTTCGGTTTGGTTTTTAACTATAAAAAACAACCAAATCGATTTTTTTCTTTTAAAAAAAACAATCGAAATCGAACCGAATCGAGTCAAACTGACCGGTTTCGGTCCAGTCCGGTTTTTGATTTCAAAAAACCAAAAAAACCTATATGCTCATATTTCTCCTCAAACTCGCCAAGCAAGATGCCTTTTCACCATTATTGTTTTCCCTGCATTGTGCAAACAAATTAAAAACCAAAAATCAACACCATTGATTTCATCCCAAATCCAAAACTCTGCCATAAATCAAAATCCTAAATTTTTAGGCACTGGACTTCCATAGAAGTCTTTGAAACTAAGCTTTATATTATTCAACACAAAATGCAGAACCATGAAGCAAGCAAAGCAATTATTACGATACCAATCATAGTTTGATACCAATAAAGATATTCATCATATTCACACAAACAAATCTTCTCATGATTCATTGAAAAAACTACTAACAATAACATTTCATATGTAATGTTGGTTGGGGTTCTTATGGCTTACTGGAGATGATAGTCTCTACAATCATGCAAGTCAAACAATAACATTTCATATGTAATGTTGGTTGGGGTTCTTATAGCTTACTGGAAATGGTAGTCTCTGCAATCATGCAAGTCACAACATATGTGCAAGTCAACAACATATGGATCCATGTTTGAAGCAAACCTTTTAAGGTTACTGGAGAGAGAGTGAGGGAGAGGGAGAAAATGAGTGAGAGGGGACTGTGGCTAGGGTTACTGAGAGGGGAGGGGATAATTTTTTCTATTTATATTGTCTTTTTTTGAATTAGTTCGGTTCAGTTTGAGTTAGCCGGTTTCTATATTACAAAATTGAAAACCAAACCAAACCGAAATTTTTTCTAACTATTCTAATCGGTTTAATCGATTTTTTTTCTCAGTTAGGTTTTTTCAGTTAATTTTTTCTCGGTTTTCTTGATTTATTCGGTTTTTTTGCACACCCCTAGTTAAAGGTGATTATATTCTTTATAAAATAAAACGAATTAAATTTTATTTTTTAAAACATATAAATTCAATTTATCTATTTAATTTGACTCAAATTGAACTTCCGAACAACCTGGAAATTGATTAAAATTGGAGTCCTGATTCTCCACATAGAGGGAGTAGCTGCAAAGCCCATCACAAACACAGTACTTAACTAAGGTTTCTTTCTCTTCGTTTAGAACCTAGCAGGCGAGAACAGAACCAGCAGAATGACTCTTGATTCACATCTCGATTCAACAGACAGGCCAATGAGCTGTGATCAATTAGCATGGCACCATAAAAATTGACATTTTCTTACAGTTGATTTTGAAATCCACTGGCCTGGCAGCGATTTCTTTCTTTAAAAAGAAAAAATGATGCCAGTAAATCTTTAAATCTTCATACTAAAGCTTTATCAAATAAGCTTCTATAGATTTATAGTAGATCCCATACATTAGAGTAGTTCCCAAACCGATTTTGAAATCTAAATTTCAAAAAAGGGAAGAAGGCATTCGGATTTATTTGCAAGTAAATCTAAAAAATGAGATCACTAAAATCTTGTTCTATCACAAAAATGAAAAAAAAAAAAATGATCCCTCAGCTAAAAAGCCAAGCATCCACCTGCAGGTGCATGAAACCTATGAAAGGGATGGTTGGTTGGTTCCTCAGACCTTTTCTTCTGCTAAAAAAGAAGAATAAAGGAGCACCCATCCATCCATCTCTCCCTCATAAATTGTTTCAAGCACACTTCAGATTACTAAATGTTTCTTCATTGGGATATTTATATCTATATTTTCATAAATAAATGCTTACACACAGCATAATAATCAAGAAAAAGAGAGAGTCGACTTGATACAGCGAGACAAGAAGAGAGAGATGAGAGCGCCGCAGAGTCGCGTAGGGAAGGGGATTGTTGTTTTTAAAAGGATCGCCCAAAACCACGGTGTTTTACATCCAAAACAATTCTTTTTTCCAAGGCAACACCGCTTGTATCATATAACCAATCATGGTTAGCCACGTGTACAGAAGCCTTTTCTTTTAAAACCCGTCCTTCTGAGCAATGTTTTATTGTGTTTTAAAAACAAATTAGGTAAAAAATTATTTTAATTTTAATTTTAATTTTAATTTATTTTTTAAAATTTAAATATAACCACCGCATTATAATTTACAAAAATAGATTTAAAAAAGTTAATGGTGATTTTAAAAATATAAAATTATATAAAATTATTGTGATATAATTTTTCATAGATAAATAAATAAAAAACATGTCTCTAAACAAAATTTTATTTTAGCTTCTATAGAATTAAAATTAATGGGATGACTTGTCTCCGAATTTCAAAGGCACGTGTTTATAAGCAAACACTCACGCACAGAAAATGCTATTCAATATCCCCAGGATTCCGTTCCTGTGGTCTCTTTTTATAGCAGAACAATAATCCAAACATCACTTCCTGCAAAATAGAAAATGTTGGAAAACAGAACTGTCTCCAAATTTCTCCAGAAGGACTGTGATTGGATAACAATCAAGCATGCCACTTTAACGTGGTACATACTGGCAACACATGCAGACAATGCTTTGGCCTTTGTTCTCGCACAACAATGAAGCACGCGCGTCCTACACACTAACAGTTGGCAGAATGGAGATGAATTTGACCCAAAGATGAACAGGCGAAACAGTTTCCAAACAATCATTAGGGTGAGGATGAGGTGAATCCTAAGAACAATCAGAATTCAGAAGGGAAAAGACTGACGGAAAGAACAGCCACCTCTTGGCGTCTTTGAGATGTTAGGGTAGAAGAGGTAAACCCTTTTCTCACACAGAAAGAAGAGGTCACATGAAAGTTCAAATGCAGACCATTTGGAATTACTACATTCGAGAGTAATTTCTACTAGGTAGATACACAAGTTTTTGCCATTTTTACAGAAGCCGCTAAAAGAAGAGAGATGAAATTAGTTCAAGTCTGAAGATAGCATGAAGTCCATCACATATGCTACACTCTCATCACCATGAATGCACCAAGTAACCAAAGACCTAAAGCCAAGAATGAATTGCCTGAGAAACACAGCACAGGAAAAGTTTCCTCCCAAGTTGAACATGGCTAATGCCACCAGCTTTTCCTGCAGAAGGCAAACCTTCCATAAGATACAAAGACTAGCCAGGAGAAAAGGAAACTTAAACGATGTCTCTATTGGAGTTAATAATCAAACCATTGTAGCAATGCTGAAGGGCCCCGTACAACTTGAGGTGGAAGTTTAATGAATGGAGACAGCTCCATTAGACACCCTATTCCCGTGTGTGGTTTCCTTTTGCTGACCCAAGAAGCTGCCATCATGTGATGATGAATGATATCTTGATGAGAGTGCATGACCATTACCATGACCATTGGAGGAAGACTGGGACCCTTTTCCTTCTTCCAGATCGCCAGAGGAATTCAAATCTCCACTACCTTCAGTGGGAAAACATTCAGAAACTGAAAAGCTATAAGATTGTTTTGAGATATTAGCAACGGAATTAATACCCTTTTCTGATGTGGGATTGGTAGCGTTATTATCAAGCTTCTTTGTATTGAGAAAACGGCCACCACAACCTCTTGCCCTTCTCATAGCATGTTGGTGTCGAGACTCATGTAGATATGGCTTTACCAAACAACAAGAGACACAGATCATATAACAGGCAATTTATAAATTTAGAATGCATGAACTCAACCGTGAATAGGGTAATCAAATCAGAACGAGATTTCAGACCAGAACAATAAACTGAAGAATCAGTGACATTTGCAAGTGCTTAAAATCCCCATTAATATCCCCAACACCCGATACAGTTTCATCCGACTTTCTATGAATTTGTCTACTTCATTAACACACAGGTGGTCGACTATGGGTTACTCCTGGGAAGTTCTCTATAATGTCTATCATCTTCTTTCAGAAGGAAGTACAAATATCCTAAGAAAGAATTCAGATATCAAACACATCCAAGGACGTCTAATCCTAGGAACTTTAAAATCATCATCAAGTAAGCTAGCCCGTAACTGAGAGAATTTTAGCCTGTGAAAAGGATAAAGAAATTGAACTTCTATTGATTCCATTTGAATGAAAGAACCACACAAAGCTCGTAACCTAGCAGAAAGAAACTTGCATTCAGGTAACATAGCCAAAAGGAATGTGACACAGAAAATCAACTAATTTTAAAAGAGAATGCATGTTTTAACTCTATTAGTTTGCAAAAACAGATGAAACAAGCCATGTCAGGATTTAGATTAACAATATAAGGACGTATCTATGCATCTATACTTAAATTTTACCACTGAAAATACTAAATAATCTCAGTGGATGAAAATATTGAAACATTGATTCTACCTTTCTAACTTTTACTGCCTTTTTTTCAAGCTCTGCCTTAGCACGTGCCTGTCTTCGCCTCATAATGCCATGAAACTGTTTTGCATTTACATACACAGGCTCCTCTTCCATTTCAAGGGGCAAGGGCATTCTGGCCTGTGGCATTCCATATAATTGAGGTACCTAGTAACAAGAAATTTGTTAACTATAAATGTCTGAAAACAATAATTAGGTAGAAGAACATTAATTTAATCATTTCACTTATCATTATCAGTAATAAATAAGACTGCACTCAAGCTGGCTCTCAGACCAGACATGCAATGGGATACCCATCAAAACCCATTGAAAGATGGTTGAACCAACAGCATTGAGAAGAAACCAGTATAAGATCAAAAGGTGAACTTGTTTAAGATGGATTTTATCATAATGAATCCCGACTGACAGCTATGAAGTTTTGATTGGCCCGTGTTAGTTTTATATCTCAAATTTTATCCACCTTTAACAATCAAATAATAAAAACAAATAAACCCACACCCACAAATATACATACATATACATATACATATACATATACATATACATATACATATACATATACATATACATATACATATACATATACATATACATATACATATACATATACATATACATATACATATACATATACATATACATATACATATACATATACATATACATATACATATACATATACATATATTTGTCAATCTACCTTAAGAGATCATCTGGTTTTCTTCTGAAGATGAGGATGATCCGTGTGTAAGTTTATCTGTTTTTTTTTTTTTTTTTTGTAATATGCTTTCAATTAGTCTACAAGAAATAAACTGAATGCATAAGTGGTGGTTCAACCAAGAACCATAAGCTCCACAGTTGAATTAGAGAGCCGATGACTTGATCATTGATGGGTAAATGTTTGCAATTGTTTAGTAATCATGAACAACAGAGAATACTAGAAATCTGTTGGCCTTGGCTGTATCATTCCTCTATCGACTTCAGCTCATAATGCCAGATCACCAATTGTGAACAAGAAGGCACAAATATAAATTCAGTAATGGGAGAGAATATCTAAAATGAGAAGCAAACATAGAGAAGGGACCATGAAGTATGCCAAATGTAATTCAGAAGCAAACATAGTATATAAAATAAGATTCAAACGTGAAGCATGCCAAATGTGGTTTGCTGTCTTTCTGTTCTTAAATTTATAGCATAGATAGAGGACCATGAAGTTCATACCATTGCTTGTGCTCCATAAGAAGCAAACATCCCGCCATACTGTGGATCTGTATATGGATGTGAAGTCAAAACCTGAAAAAGTTAGAGAACTCAGAATTCTGAGTAAACAGAAGTTGGAACCAGGTGAGGCATAGTCCAAGAGACATTTAGCTGTCAATGGATGACAACTGTGAGTGCTCACAAATGTGCACATTGAGCATGAAACAAGTGCATTTGTGCACACAAGGGAAACAAACAGGGGGGGGGGGGGATCTTACAATTGAGTGGCCAACAAGTTCCATCTGGGAATTTGGTTCAAGGTGTCCGCCCATGGTGACAGTTGTTGGTGATGGAATGTGTTTGAGATGGTGTTCTTGTCCATTACTTTCATCTGGACAAGAAAAGAAGCTTTAGCCATGTCATGTCATGGGTGGTGTACTCACCTGACAAAATGTGACACTTGCAACAATATCACATGTCTAAAAGAAAAGGGTACATCTGAATTTCTAAGAAACAAGGGGCAAACATGCCATGTACATTTCATTCTGTTGAAGATTAGAAGTAATCAAGGCACCAGTAATCAAAACAAAGTAAAGCATTCACGGACAATTTTCTATCAAAGTACAAATAAACCCATAGCTCATGCATTTATTTCAAAATATTATTCTCAGCAGGAGGGATTTATGGACAGCTGCTACAATTTATCCCTTCAATTTTCTGCATCCGATGCAGAACATTGAGTAGAGTCATGTCTTCCTACCAAAATCTGGGTAGTGGCAAAGAGAAGGTAGTCTAGCATACCGCTACTGGCAGAGAACAAAATATAGTGGGGTCAAAGAGAAGACTAGAATAAAAGGAAGACATTGTTCCAATTCAACTTGCAACCTGTTTGGACATTGGACATGGAATTCAAAAAGAAACAACGTAGTATTAAAGATTTTATAAACATAATATTTATCTTACAGCAGGATGTGACCAAAAAAGGCCTTCCAATTTTTCTTTTCCTTGAATTATTCTCCACAATGTAAATTTTTTGAAGACATTTATAACCTTCAAGAAATTGCTTGGAGCACAAACTGACAGTATCAACCTAATGTTTCCCCTGTCTAACCAACCAAAAGCAAAAGGCACGATATTTTAAATGAACTTGTGAATATTAAACTCAAAAAAAAAAAATTGTAAGGATTAATTGTTAAGCAAAAAAATTACAAGAACAATCTGCCTGCTAAAAAAGACCTACCCTTCCTGCACTCCTAGAAGTAAGAAGCAAGGTTAGATCTATACAACGGGGTGCCAATACACTACATTCAAAATGAAAACCAGACAGATTCATTATCACACAGAACTTAGCCACCAAAACAGTGCGACCATTTTGTTGTAGTCAAACTTAAGAATTGATCCAGGCTAAACAAAAAAAAACTACGAGGGAAATCCTATTACATGAATTCATGTGCCAGTTTCAATTGTGAGTGAAAATTACAAGTTTTGAGTTTGATTATTCTCAGGAGCTCTCCATCATTTTTGAGTGCCCGGCATGCATATCACCAAAGTAAATGAATATGATACCCAGGGTGAAGCAAAAGAGGCAGTATCCTAGCAATGTCGATCAACTGTATCCACAATGGAATATCACCAATCCTTTTCTTTCTTTTCCTCTTGTACAAGATAGAATCTTGTTCTTTCAAGCTGATTTCTCTAATTTCTAGAATAAACCTTTCATGTAAAAAATGTGAAGAGTGAGTAAAATATGCATACTGGAACAAGTTTGTGATGCAAACCATAAAAACATGGAATGCTTGGTTTAAATTCAATGGACCATGTTAAAGACGGGGGGACATTCTATTGATTACTCACATTGAGAGAAAAGCACAATTGGAATGCCCTGGTGACACTCTTTTCAAACAGTTATCTTATGCTGACTTTTAAGGTAATAATAATGTCTTCGTGCAAACATACTTGCAAAACAAAGAGATGGGTTCAAGGATTACTACCAGATTGCGATGTTACATCGGTCTGCATGTCTTTGTTCACCATAGCTCCTTTCTGTAAGCCAGTATTAACTTGTGATTGTATTGCTGCATTCGCAAGAGAACCATTTAGGTTCCCTACTGAAGACAATTTTGATGCAGTGTCACCTAAAGAGGGACTGTTCCCCACATCACGCCACCAAGGTTGGGAGTAAATGTTTGTTTGGAACGGGCTCGGTCCACGGTGGTCTAAACGTCGATCTTTTTCAGATTTTGCCGGCATCATTCACAACGTCCTCCTAGAACATAAAAATTTCAAAAAATCCTAAATTTTCAATAATTTTATAAAAATAAAATACGACAGATGACACGCTGCAAAATATATGCAAAATTCAATCTCCATTGAATTACTCATCACCACACATCGAAGAGAGAGAGAGAGAGAGATTTACAGAAGACTTCATTTCAAGCTTTTTAGCAAAGACCAAAGTTTATTCAAACTTCAACAGCTTTAAAACAAAACTAGGCTTAAACAGGGGAAAAGACGCCAAATTTTAGCTCAATTCAGCTATGATTTTCATCAGGAAATCCTAAATCCACTCTAACCTTTTAAATTTCACAGCACAAAGTAATCAAACCAAGCAAAAGTCTAGTTCTAAATCCCCCTTCTACTTGAAGAGCAGAGCTAAAAAAATTCCAATTTTTTCTTCTTTCCAACAAATTTTCTAGCAAGCCAGATACAGAAAATCCCCATCAAAAACACAAACTGAAGATGCAAGCAGAGAGAGAGGAAGGATGGAGAAGGAGTTGGGAGAATCGCTTACTGAGAAATTGGGAAACCCTAAAAGAGCTTGAATTTTTGGAGAATCTATAGGAAAGTCATTGATTTCGGTCCATCTTTATTTAATTTTCTGAGTGTAAGGGAAACCTCAACAGAGAGAGAGTAGCATTGTGATGAAGAAAGATATATATAAAATAAAAAATAGTGTTTTGGATATTTCAGGACTAATAAAAATTCATATCTTTATTTTTTATTTTTTATTTTTACAGCTCACGCAAAGGTCGTTTTCTTTGTCTGTTCTTTGGAAGAAAATTATAAATTTAAGAACACAAGGTATCTCGACTTTTTGGTATGACAAAATCACCCTTGGGTCAACTCAAAGCTCTCCTCTTTGTTTCTTTCCTTTTCTTTTGTTCTTTTGAAAAATTAGAGAAAAATATGTTTTACCCAGAGACAGATAATCATCTTGTACAAAATTTAAAAAAATACATAATAATTTATACTTGTTCAATTATTTTTCTTAAGCTATAATAGCAAGGCTCTGTAATACTGTTTCTATAATCATATTTATTAATATTATCATTCTTTATATAAAAATAAAATCCAAAGATTCCATTTAGTGTTGAATGCAAACCTAGCGTTGTAAAATTTTATTTTATATATTTTTTTAATTGAAATAATTATTTAAAAATATAATAAATATTTTTTTTAAGTTTTTTATTTGAAAATATATCACAATAATATTTTTTAAATTTATTTTTAATATCAATACATTAAAAATATCTAAAAATATTAAAAAATAATTTTAAAATAAAAATTTTAAAAATGGATTGTACTACAAAGACAGACACCACAGAATTCATTGTGGAGTTCGTACCTCCTTTTAACAATAGTGGAGTGGATGTGTAATAATTGCTTTTGATTCCCAAATGCTCAGTCTAAAATGGATTGTCATGGAAATTTAATTTATCTTGAGAAAAAGTCATGGAACTGCTGCATGGATTTTAAAAAGAACCATTAGAATTCCCAATTATGCATAGAGAACCCTTGAAATGGAAGCTTCTAAGGTAAAAATGGATGCCAAGCAGGTCATGTTTCCAAAAAGAGAACCTAAAATCTGGAAGCACATCACTTCATTTCCTTTGACTTCGGAGGAAAAGATGTACAGTAACTGAAATCTAACCTAAGTACCAGCAGACCAGACCAGACCAGGCATTTATCGAATCCCCAAAAAAAAAAAAAAAACATGCAGCGCAGCGGACATGTGAAAGAACGTGTAGTTTTTATTTTATGTTCAATATAAGGGAAAAATAAACTAAAGGAAGACAAGTACAAGCAGTTTTATGTCCAAGTTTTAAGTAGTTGTCCCACAGGTGAGGAACATTATGATAACGTTTTCTTCCAGGAGTTGTGGAGTTTCCTTTACCTTTTGGAAATGCTTGACTACTAAGTTTAGTTCTTAACTACCATTTGATATGTAGAAGATTTTAGCTGATAAGTAACTATCCCACTAGCAGCATTGAGTGAGTGGGTCTCCTCGATCGCTTTTTGCAGATCTTGTGTTGCTTGCAAAACCAATATTGTATGCACCAGGCTCCTCGATTTTCTAGGGTTTTCTTTACTGCGGGATACTGTCCATCATACACTCCTTACAACTATGATTTGTTTTTGTTTCCTTAATTAATTTCATCTACATACACACCTTGTTCAGCTCCTAGGATTTCTCCAGTAAATCCTTTGTAGCCCGCACAAGGCAGTGCTATCCAATCGAAGCTCAAGCTTTTGGCTCAAACAATTTTCTCATTCTTTTACTTGAGTACTGTCTATGTTTTATGGTACAGTAGTTTCTACAAGCTTTCAAATGAAACAAGCAGATTCTCTTGCTATAATCGGTTGTAAAAAGAGATCATGAGCCATGGAGTTTTGGGCTCTTGGTTTTCACTATATATTGAGTTGTTAATTATTATTTTTTTAATTTATGTGAATAAAGTATAACTCTGGTAATATTAATGTTTAAGACTGAGATTTCTAATTCCAGTCCCTAATTAATTCGTGAAGAGTTTATAATCTTGTGCCCTAGGTCAAGGTCTTTAATTTCAGTAATAACGAAATGGTCAGTAATTGTGCGAAGAAGAATTCAATTTTAAAAAACGGGGATGATAATTAGTGGCGGTAGGGAGCAGGGGCAATTTGGGCATGATGCTTACAGCGTGGGGCGAAAATTCTTTTCTTGCGTATGGATTTTAAAAGAAAGTAAAAAATAAAAAAGAGGGTGCAGAAGGGCCATGAGAGACTATGGAGCGTTCAATTTGTTTTATTTTATTTTATTTCGTTTTTTAATTTCAAGAGCCGACGTTTGTGGTGAAGCCACTACGTGTCAGAAATGTAATGATTTAAACTGGAGCCAACTAACTTATGCCCTGCCACGTTGTTCACACGCAAAAAGCAAAACAGTAACATTTGGAATATTAACGGCGTTTGATGACGGCATTCTTGTCCTGATCCGAGGAAACCCAACACGCACAATAAGTACAACTAAAGTGTATTTATTTTCGTGGAGGAGATTGAAGTTGGAGTTGAATATAATTTAATAAATATAAAATTTAACTATATAATTTTTTAAAAAAAATTATATATAAAATACAACCACAAAAATTAATACACCTTAAATAAAAAGTTAATTGATTTATTTTTATATTTTAAGAATAAATTTATTTTATTTTAAATTATTTTTTATTTTTAGATAACTTTAACCTACTAATATTAAAAATAAAAAAAATATTATTTAAATATATTTTTAAATAAAAAATCCTTCAATAAATAATTGTATCATATTTTACCTAAAAAAAGTCGCAATTTAATCCTTAATGTTTGGTTTAAGATAACAAAACAGGCAAAATCGTGTGGTGGGGGGAAGAGACAGGAATAAGCGGTCGGCTTCGATGTACCTACTGATAGTGTCGGGCTCCGGGAAGGGAGCGGGAGGGGACGAAAAAGACATGCCCTCCTGGACAAGTTAAGTGTTTGTATAAGCAATAATCAAAGGTTTCATGTTTGACTGGGTAAAGAGATTTATTTTCTCGCATGATTCTCTGAGTTTTGTTTTGAAGTTTATATTTATACAAACAAAAACAGTGATCTTAAATATATCAAGCTGGAGTGAAGGTGATTTTTATTATTATATAAGATAAAATTTTAATCTCAATAGAAACACAAATTACATTCTTACAATCAAATCATACACATGTTTAATAAATAGAGTGGAATATAGCAATTTTGATTTTTAATGGTTTTCCTTTTAAAATTTATTTATACACATAAGGGATATTTTCACGCTACTTTCTGTATTGATTGAGACTCTTTTATTTTATTTTTTTTATATTTGTTTTTAAATATATACATTAATTTGGTATATTCTATGAAATTTAATAGATTTTTAAGATGTTGATTTAAAGTTTTAATCCAAAAAACTATGAGAGAGTGTTTAGAAATATAGTAGTTGTTATTGAGAGAGTGTTTAGAAATATAGTAGTTGTTACTGCTTAAAATATTTTATTTGAAAATATATTAAAATAAAAAGATATTTTTAATGTTAATACATTAAAATAATTTGAAAATACAAATAAAAAATTAAATTTTAATCGATTTTCATTTAGAACCCATCGCTCTATACAAAGGTAAACCTCACTACAATCAAGCCAACCCCTGAGATTATATAAATAATATACGGTCTCTTATCAGCTTCTCTGGTAATCGATGTGTATGAGACATATAGTATTAAATCAATAATTAAGCATCCCATCAAATAAACGTGTTCCGTCGATTGCGGTGTTATCTTCGATCAGATGAATTATCAATCTCGCTACATCTCCCCTTCTATTTAAATATTAGGATGATTTGCACTCGCTCTGCAGTAGATCAAAAATAATTTTTTTTGAATATAAAAAAAGTTAAAAATATAGAAAACATGTTAAGTGCATTAACTATGGCAACAACTCAACAAGGCCCATTATTATTGGATATGTTGGAAAGAAGACTCAATGTTACAGGGTTGTACTGGCAGCAGTGCGGGTGCTGCTCAGCAGCAGGACGTGGTAGTTTTAGATTTGGCTATCCCACCTGATCTAGTAATAATTTTTTATTAAATTCATGAAAAATAATGCTACAGTTTTGTTTGTAATCCAAATATTTTATATCAAAATAATATATTAAAATAATATTTTTTATTTTTTATACCATCATATCAAAATAATATAAAAATATTAAAAAATATTAATTTAAAATAAAAAATAAAAAAATAATACTATTTTTTGAACATAAAAACTAACATATTTTAATAAAAAAAATTAACCCAACCTAATATAAAAAAAATTATTATTACTTAATTTTTATACAGTATAAAAAAAGTTATATTACTTTATTTTTTAAAAACAGTATAAAAAATAATAAGAGGAAATAAAAAAATTTAATAGGAAATCTTTTTAAAAAATCTTTAAAAAAAATACAGGGAAAGAAATTTGTTGTATATATATTTAGTGTTACTTTGTTATACACTATTTATTGTGTTGCTGTAGAGAATATTTTATTTAAAGATAATAATTATATAAGTATATTTTATGTTTTTAATGAAACTCAAGTAGTTTTAATTTTTTTTTAAAAATGAGATAATATTTTTTTATTTGTTTAAATTAATTTTTTATATTATTGCATCAAAATAGCACAAAAATATCAAAATATATTAATTTAAATTAATAAAAATATTTTTTTATTTTTTTCGTCGATTCAACCTCCTTGATTCTGGTTATTCAGCCAAACTCGATAGCATTTGGTCTAATTATTCATTAAAACTTAACATTAATTTTTTTACCAGGGATAAAAAATATTATGCCTCTTAAAATGCTATAATGTTGTTGATGGTACAAATATTTAATATTTACAACGTGATTGTGATTTTATAGTATGATGAGTTTATACTCACAATATATGTATAATATGTTTTCAAGCTTTTTAAAATATAATATAATAATTATAATTATTTTATTCCGACACAAGCAAGTTTTATTGAAAAGTTATTTTATATTTATTAAAATTTAAATTAAATTCAAATAGAAAAGAAATAAAATGCATAAAAAATAAAGTTTATAGGATTTTGATTATTTTATTATACTATTTAAGATAAATATTTTATTGATGAATAATATTTTCAAACAGATAAAAAAATCTCTAGAAAAAAAGTATTATAATTTATATACGAGCAAAAGAATCTCAAAGAAATTAAATATAGTTATAAATAACACTTAAAAAACTGTCAAATTTAACTATTCTGATTATATAAAAGAGGACTCCTCACTTTTAGATACAAATATATTACCCGCATTTAAAATCATCAACTATCTGTATTAAAAAAAACAAATTGAGATTATTTTATTTTTATTTAAATAATGAAAGTAGATTATGAAACGAGAATAACATCATCCTATAGTCTACCGAGCTCAAACAACAACATTAGAGTAGCCACGGGGAAAACGTTGACATTGATTGGAAGTTGAAATACAAGCCCACCCAATCTAGAACTGGCGTGGAATAGAGAGAGAGTGTTTTGTACGTCAATAGAATTTATAATCAATTTGTTATTTATTTATTTTTATTATTTTATTTTCTTCTATTTTGTTATCAATTGATTCTGACCTTTATATTGATCAAATAATCTACGAACTCCCTCCGTTTTTTCGAGTTCCGAATATGATAAATTCAAGGTTGCAATTTGCAGCCATGAATTTAAGTAAAAACTACAAGAAAACCACCAATTCCACTGTAATTGTTACCTAATTCAGGAGGGGACCACCAAGAGAGAATCGGGACTTGACGTCAGAAAGCCACGTGCTAACAGACTGGCATGTAGTTACCAAGATAAGCCACGTGGAGAGTGGAGGGCGATCCTATTTTCCTACAAGCAAGCT